>NC_051156.1:88179192-88479192 GCF_013339745.2 Dermacentor silvarum | reverse complement strand
TCAGCAAGACTTCTTATTCGCAGTGTGTAGGGCTTTCTCACGGAAGGGCGGTTCTGAAAGGTTTGGGCACTGGACAGATCATTTATAGTTGTGTAGGTAGAGTGTGCATTGCTTGAGTTTACTTTTAGGAAATACACTAAAGACAAGTATGTTCTCTGCAGATGGAGCGACCATTCATTTCATTCAGAGTAGAGGCTTTCTACGGGGCTTGTTCTGAACGCACCCGTAGAAAGGCGGATGCCCAGATGGTGGACAGGGTCCAACATCTTCAAGGCGTTCGGCATTGCGGAATGATATGTATAACGGAACCGTAGTCTATACGTGATCGAACGAGGCTCTTATAGAGGTTCAATAGACATCTTGTGTCACTACCCCACGTAGTGCAAGACAACACTTTCAAGATGCTCATTGTCTTCATGCACTTGTTTCTTAGATACTTTACATGTGGGATAAATGTTAACTTCGCATCTAGAATTATGCCTAGGAATTTGTGGTAGACAGGTGGACCCTCACCCTGCATCTCGATGTTGGGATCAGGGTGCAGACCTCTGTTTCTGGAGAAGAGGACGCACGTAGACTTTTGTGAGTTAAGCCTAAACCCATTCTCGTCTGCCCACTTAGACAGCTTGTTCAGACCAAGCTGAACCTGCCGCTCAGATTGCAAGGTTACATGTGGTTAACCCTATCTGTAAATCGTCGACATATACTGAAAATAATATGTTGCCTGGGATGTACAAACGCAGAGTTCATTTTTATGATAAAGAGGGTGCAAATAAGCACACCACCCTGTGGTACTCCAGTTTCCTGGACATATGGTCTTGATAGGGCGTTACCCACACGAACAAGGAATATGCGGTTGGACAGGTAACTTTCAATGATAATCAGCATATTGCCACGTATTCCAAAGTGTGCGAGGTCTCTCGGTATTCCGAACTGCCACGTGGTGTCGTATGCTTTTTCCCATATCGAGGAAAACAGACAGGAAGAATTGCTTGTGGACAAAAGCTTCACGAATCTGAGCCTCTATGCGTATCAGATGGTCAGTGGTGGATCGGCCATCGCGAAACCCACACTGGTATGGGTCAAGCAGCTTGTTTGATTCTAGGAAATGTATCAGACGGCGGTTTATATTTTTCTCGAAGACTTTGCAGATGCAGCTTGTTAAGCCATGGGCCGATAACTCGATGCGGACGATGGATGTTGGCCCTGCTCCAGGATAGGGATCACTATGGCTTCTTTCCAGGCAGACGGGATCTCGCTGGAGGTCCATATAGAGTTATACAGACAGAAGGGTTTCGTTCATTTCATATGGCAGGTTCTTCAACATTTCGTACAGTATGCGGTCAGAGCCTGGGCAGATTGGTTGCAACAGGTGAGTGATGCTTGCAGCTCTGCTAGGGTGAAAGGTAGGTTATATGGCCCGTTCCCGGTGCTTTTTCGGTCTGGTTTTGTTTTTCTATTGCTGCTTTGTATCTTGTAAATGCTAGAGAATAGTGCGATGAACTGAACACCATGTTCAAAATGTGAACCCAGGTGGTTTGCTTGGTCCTCCAGGCTGTCTCCCTACATGTGTAGCAGAGGAGGCGGATGTGTTTGTCGTCCTCTTACTTTATTGACCCTGTTCCAAACCTTGGCCTCGTGTGTATGAGTTGATACTTGATAAGAATATTTGCCAGCTGTCTCTCCAGGCTTGTCTGCATGTTCTCCTACCTTGGGACTTGATTTTCTTGAAATTGACAAGGTTTTCAGCAGTGAGAGAATCGCAAAGCTGCCTCCATGCTTCTGCTGCCTACGCGCGTTCTGGCATTGTTCATTCCACCACGGAACACGGCATTTGGTAGTAAGTCCACTTGTTTGGGGGGCACACTTAGAAGCTGCCTTGATTACAAAGTTGGAAAAATACTCGACACCACCATCAATTCTGAGCGAAGACATGTCAGTCCACGAGATCGTACTGGCAAGTGTTTGGAATTTCTCCCAGTCCGTGGCAACGACCTTCCACCGGGGAGCATGTGGTGGAGATTCGTATTGTCTTGTCGCTCTCAGCAGTATTGGGAAATGGTCTCTCCCGTAAGGGTTTTTTTTATAACTTCCCATTCAAGTTCAGGTAATATGGAAGGGAGAAGCTATGCTGAGATCTATAGAAGAAAATGTTTTGTTTGCAAGACAATAATATGTAGGTTCTTTTTTGTTTACAAGACACGCACCGGATGAGAAAAGAAAGCCTTCAATTAGACCGCCTCGCGCGTCAAAGCGAGTCGCTCCACAGACTGCTGCATGCATCGAGATCCCCAAGAATAAGATAAGGTTCTGGCAATTCATCTATAAGGGACTGAAATTCATGTTTGTGTAAATGGTAATGTGGGGGTATGTAAAGCGAGCAAATGGTAACGAGTTTGTTTAGTAGAACAAGTCGAACTGCCACTGACTGCTTCAAGGGGCGTTTGCAGCTGTAAATGTTGACACGCTATGCTTTTGTGAATTATAATTGCAACACCGCCTGATGATGCAAGAGCATCATCGCAGTCTACGAAACGTAACATACTGTCAGAAAAAGTTTCTATGTTCAGATTTTAAGCGAGTTTTCTGTACACACAGCACTTTTGAATTGTGTTCGTGGAGTTCTTGCACATCGAGGCTCCTAAGGCCTCTGACATTCCATTTGTAAAGGGTTTATTAGAGATCAGAGCAGCGCAGCGTCGACAGTCAAATGAGGCACAGCTTTCAAGCACGAGCGCCGTTGCGAGCTAAAGCGCTGGACCCACTAGTGTCTGGGCCCACTAGAGCCGGACCCACTAGCGTCTCTCTTCGCTACACATTGTATGATTTGTGTATCCATACTGAAAGTAAATTGGTGCTGTGTGTACTAAAAAAAAGGAAGTGTTGCCTTCGATTACAGAGCCCTTTCCAGGCCCTGTAATGCAGGATTTGTCCGTTCTGAATCGGTCGAGGGAGCCTCACCGCTCCTTGAGCGCTTGGTGCGCCGTCGGGATGGGTGTAGTGTCCATTGCCTCTTGTGAGGAGCTGGACTTCTCGAAATTTCTCGCTCGCAATTTCGCGGAACGTCTCGCCGTGAAGGACGAGACTTGCGCCCACCAGCCCGGAGGTCGATGGGGCTGCCTTTGGGCCTGAGCTGCGCCGGCTGTTGCCAGCGCCAGCAGGGGCCGGTGAGGGTGAGGCAGCCTTGACTGCACCCACCGTGGGAGCTGCTGGCGGTCCTGCGGGTTCGTTACGCGTAGTGCAGGATGCCGCCGAGGACTGTTGTGGTACCGGCAACCTTAGGGTAACTGGGCCTGTTTGCCTGTTGGGTAGAGTAGGCTTAGCTCCTTTCACCCTGGAGGCAGGGGCCACAAGCGACAGCTCGCTGCGCGCGGGCTGGGCAGGTGGCAGTGGCCGCTGCGACACTGCCCCCTGACGTGCGGCGTCAGCATAAGGTGTGCTGTGGAAAAGTCAGCACCTCTTACGGGCTTCCTCTTTTTTCCAGTTCGAACAGGAACGCGAGTAGGATACGTGGTCACCACTGCAGTTCACATAGTGTGGAGTGCCACTACAGTTGTTGGGGGAGTGGCCCTGAACTCCACACCATGCACCAGTTATTTGACCATGACAGCTCTGCAAGCCATGGCCGAATCTTTGGCATTGGAAGCACTGTCTAGGGTTAGGGACATATGGTCTGACAGTTAACTTAATGTATCCTGTTTCGATGGTTTCAGGCAGAACGCTAGACCGAAATGTTAGGACAAGAGTTTGGTAGGGATTTCTTTGTTGGCTCATCTGATGATACATTTTACATTGGTGACATTTTGATCTTTCCACCCTTCCAGGAGTTCCGCTTCTGATAATTCTAGATCTGCTTCCGATACGACTCCACGTGAGCTATAGGTCGGTGTGGTGATACAGAAATTGGTATGTCGCCGAACGTCACAAGACTGCCGAGTTTCTCGTACTGATGTTTCTGAGGGACCTCAAGAAGGTCTCCACTAGCCATTTTGATCACTTTGTAACCTGACTAAAGCTTCGGTCAAAGATTTGGCAACTATGAATGGAGAAATGGATCTGGCTGGTTTTTCAGCGTTTTCACTTTGTACAACATGGTATTTCGGATAGTTCTCTTTTGGCCGGTTGAAATATATGTTAAGTTCATTGGTGCGTCCCCTCTTTAGAGGGCGAAGATCAAGTATGCGGGGAAATGCTGGTGTTCTCATAGCGGTTGGTTTCATTTTGGCGGCAATGGCGGCCACCCACCACGGAGCCCAACTAGGGGACGCTGCAGCCCTTAACGCGTAAGGCTGTAGGCACCAACCTACATTACCACTATAACCTAATATATTATACCCAAGGGTGGATACATACACAAGGTTAGCCCAAGCCACCTATGAAAATTAGGAAGTGGTAGAAGAGATGATAGGATAGTAAAAGACGGGAAAGCAAAAGGTTGGAGAGGGGGATAGAAAAAGGTGACCGGCGATTTCCCCTGGGTGGGTCAGCCCAGGGGTGCTGTCTATGTGAAGCAGAGGCTGAAGAGGTGTGTTGCCTCTTCCGGGGGGCCTTAAAGGTCCAAACCTACATCGGCTCAGCCCCCAGGATCCCCCTTTCCCCAGACACAGCTCAGCTGCACACGGCTACACGTGAAAGGGTCCAACCCTCATGTGCTCGGGTACATGGTGTCGCAACAAGCCAAACGCCTGCTGACACACCAGTATCCAGATCACCTCAGTGGCCAGATGTAGGTGTTTGCGAATTCCCTCACAGTAATTGTTGAGACATTTGTAGTAACTGGTGTTGTTTTGTGTTTGCCTGGTTCCTTTGTTTGTATCATGAATTGAGATACTCCAGACGCACTGCTGTAAAAACGGAACGGCGCTTCCCTCCGCCGACGGTTTCCCCATAACCTGAGACTCCTCAAATTTTCGACTTTGGTTGGGCTAGCCGGGGGGAAAGATCGTGGGGCGGGGGGGAGGCGGGGCTGTGGGAAGCTCAGAGAGCATATGGACGTAGGACACGGAAAAGGTGGAGTCCAAACACTTTATTACGGCCGCTCTGACAACATCTGAACATGTTAAAGGGACAACCGCTCAGAACATGAATGAGATAACCCCTCTGGTGGAAAGATTGTCTATCGTATTGGCTAGAACAGTCCATTTTTCTCATTAAACATGGATTTATATTTTTAATTCTTCCCTAAACGTCACGAAAAATGACCTTTGGCACCCCACGTCGCAATAACATTTATGAGGTCTACCACGTGACCTTCTACTAGTGTATGTGGTTCCTGGTCTCTAATATTGAAATGCAGGAACATCCTTTCTAGGTTTTTTTCTAAATTACGATGTGCAGATAAACCTTCAGAAAAGTGGCGCTGCTTTCGCCTTCGTTTTCAATGAGTTGGCTTGGCTCGTCTATAGACAGAATAACGACGCAGGGGGCCAGCCAGCCATGAGGTAGGCGTGTAATAAGGGAAAAAAAACGCGGTACCACTTGAAGAAAGGCCTGCACAACAATGCAAACTTATTGTACCGGTCTATTTACCTTTAAGAGTGGTTGGAAAGGTGAAAATATAGGTGGTTAACCACAGTTGCAATCCCTCCAGTGAAAGCAGGAAGGACCATGGGCAGCTTTCACAATTTGCGAGGTGGGCTATCGACATCGCTATCACTTCTCAGCATTGCTGGAGGAGGGACTTAATTTTTTAGAGGCCGCTCAGATAGAAAAATTCTGCTTACAAAATATCCACGCAGTTTTGGAAGTAACCGCTGCAGGCGTAAACACTACCGAAGGTAAGCGTTTCGTTGCTCCAGTAAAAACTGGGTCCATATAAATCGGTTGTTAGTCTCTTTAAAGGAAGTGCTCTTATTTCTATAACTGGAAGAATAAACGACAGTACATATATCAAACGGCAGTGCCTTCCTGAACAACCATCGGCTACAACGACTAACCCAACAAAAAAAAACTTGGCAGAGCCCGGGAAAAGATTAAACAAGGCCACGGGAACCATTGACTGGCCCCGACAACAATTCACTCAACAAGGTGGATGTATATACAAAGAACAAATGTAAGGTCATCTGATCTCACGTCATGCGTTTGGCAAAAAAAGCAGACGAACTTCTGGGCGCCACTTTTGCCATCAGCATGGAAAAGGTGAATGCTCTTATAAAACCTGTACAGCTTGACGAGCAGCAATTAAAGGACGTAGATGTAGCGATAGAGCTTCAGCTCCGAGAAGAGGATGGAGAAAGTGAACTCGAAACCATTTTAGAATACAGTGACAAGATCGCAACTTACATGCGCAAACTAGAATATAGAATGAAGTTGTGCTCCCAACAGACGGGAACGAAAAGTGCCAGCCAAAACGTGAATATTTGACTTTGTAGAAGTGTAAATGCATTTATCAAACAGTTCTGTTATTCTTCCTTTACATCATTTTTGGCTCAAGTCTTCCACAGAGACTGGACCGAACTAGAGGAGGCGACAGAACTTCTGCATGAGCTTCCCCTTAATGAGAGGGTGTTTGTTGTAGCAGAAGTTGTTCCTGTAGCCCCTTCTGGTCCTTTCCTGTCAGGCGCATTACACTTTTTTACTTGTCATCCTTTATAGCTTTTACAGTACCACTTAGGCTCAGTACAGTCTGTGTAAGTGAACTTGAGTGTAAATTAATATATTATTGAGATCATAGTACTATTTAGTCCTTTATTCTGAATATAAATATCTGCTTTCATATAATAAACTACATGTTCAGTACATTTGCCATGATTCGACTTTTCATCTGGAGCTTGTTTTTGTCTGGTTTCCTTTTATCCATTAGGCATACCTGAGCTTGAAGCCCCCGCGATAACCAGCAACACATCATACGATTTAAGCCAACCTACAGTAGACACTGGCTGCTTCTCAAATAGCTTAAGAGAGGCCCCCCTTCAAAATCAAGCACCCCTCCTTCCAAGGGAGAGAAGGGACCTGGTGAGGCGGGTGGCTGATCAATTATTGCATAACCATTCCAGACCAAAGAGAGAGGAGATAATGCAGCACCGCTGCACAAGCTGTTGCTGCGTATCTTTTCTCTGTTGAGGACCGGAAGCTGGATGGCTGGCTGCTGAGACGGGGTTACGACTCCTTGTTCCAGCAGCTCAAAAATAGTGGAAAATTTAAATTGTGGCAAGCGTTCTGTTTCACCTGCAGGACCTTCAAGCCTAGGAGTAAGAAGGTGGGCTTACGACTGCGCCAAATGACAGCCAGTCCGCAGCTTTGAGCCCCCCTACTGACACCGCGGAGAAAATTGAATTTCTGAAACGTGAAGGACGCAAACACACAAATAAAATTATTACATCACTCGCGACACAGTACATGGAAGACTTGTACAAAGAACAGAGGAAATTTAACACAAAACCATTTGCACACACATAGAAGGTGAAGGAGTGGCCACTCCTTTTTGTGAAGGCATTCTTCCATAAGCCCGCCGAAAAGCTTCTTGGGGAAGCATGGGAAGGTATGAAGTTATTGCAGTTGTTGCAAGGGAGCATTTCTTTAGATTAATAGAAAATGTAAAGCAGGATCATGCATGTTTCTTGAACTACGGAATGTTCCTCTTAAGGGTTTAAGTGCAATTTATGGAAATGTGAAATGACTGATATCTCAAAAAACCATTTGAATTTCTCGGGGGAGTAGTTCAGAAATTAGCTGCCAAATGTCAAATTTCGTAAGCATGTTCCTAGTTGGAAACCTGATCATGTGTAAATGGAGTTCATAAATATTGCCAGATTCAGCACATGCACAGTAGCCCTGCCAGTGCCACGATGCCAGTAGTCATCGCCTCGTTTTTACTCTACTGAGCTTAAGGCAATCTTGAAAGCAGTGCCACGGTGAACATCATTGTGAATTTTTCCATAGAATAATTGGAAGAGTTGGAATAAACGGAAGGCACAGAATAATTCCCCAGAATAATTGTAAGGCAAAGCGAGAAAATTTTTTCACTTTGCCTGTTCATCTTGAGAAGATTTGGCATTGTACAAAGACTACCAACTGCTCATGGTTGTTGTCCAATTTGTGAAATCATTCTGTCATATCCCTGACAGTCTCAGTGTTTTCAATAAGTAGACCTGGTTGTAACATAGTAATTGATTTGTTAATTTTGTTTGTTTCATTGGAAAATGGTAACAGGTCCCCATTTCAAAAAAAATGATGTACGTGTACACCACAACTTCTGAACGTCATGAAGTCAACACCCAAAAAGGAGCCACTGCATGTAGCTGTCCATGTGCAAGATGAAAAAAAAAGTAAAAGAAAGGAAATGAAGCAGTTCAGGTGGCTATGCTCCCACTTCAAAGATGACGAAAAGTGCCTGTTCCGTGTCTTTGAGGTAGGTTGTATCTTGGTGCATAGTTTTTTAAAAAAAGTGAATGTATTCCAATTATTTCAGAATAATTTTTGCTGCTGAAAAGTATGAAAAAGAATGTTTCTGTTCCAAGATCTTATCTTTTTAGATCTTAATCTGTCATGTAGTCTTTAATTTCTCGTTTTAGTGTGCTACGTTGTAATTGGTACACATTTTTCGTTGAGTAGTTGAGCATAGCCACCCTTCCAGTTTCGGGCAAGCGGTTTCAACGAACGGATCTTGATTGCATTTCGGCCTTTTTTTGCCGATCATGCGTTACTACTGCTCTGCACACAATTCTTCACTGACTTGTTGTCTTTTTCATTCCGAGCTTGATATTGAGTCCTTTTTCTTTATCCTATGTCAACTAAAAGTTGACAATCTGTCTAATTTATCAGACGGAAGTAACTAGATACCGAGATTCCAAGCATCCCAATTTTATCTGAACGCGCCACAGAACTTGCTTGCAGAAGTGGACTGTGTGGAACGGCATCTCTAATGGTTGAGATTTTGGAAGGACAGCAACTGCATCCGAGATTACTTCTGTTCGTACTGTTTGTGTACACAGGATGCTTTCGCTCATCCAGGAGGGAACCAGCCTTATGGTGGAGCTTCCAGACCTGCTATCAACCTCTACCACGGCCGCTCGATGAAAAACACAAGGTGCGGCCTGCCGCGTGGAGCGGATACTGCGTGGCGCGCCTAGTGCTCCGGGCTGCCGCCGCGGCGCCACCAGTAGGGGAGCTTCTGGGGAGACCGAAAGCGAGAGCGCCGGAATTATTGCGGCGCATCGCGGCTTGACAGCGCAGCTGCTATGCGCTTGTTAGTTTTTAAAGGGTTACAATAAACTTGCTATAGCGTTTATATTGGTAATCGTCCTACCGAATGTGCGTCGGCGATGCTTCAACCTAAATATAGCAAGTGTTAGTTTTATCTGAAGTGGTTGCTCGTGCGAGTTGCGATTTTTCACGTCATGTTTTCTCTCTTTTGTTGCCGTTGCGCTGTTCACCTTCGATAATGTATGTTTGTGCTACAGTTATTTTTACAACAGGAGAGTCGCTCATTGACAGGTGCGGTTGTATTTCCGGAATGATTGTTGCTCACACCTTAGAAACAAAAGCATTGTGAACATCAGGGGAGTCATAATTGCTTTATTGCACGTGCGTGAAAAAAGGATCAGTGTTATTGGAATCACAGGCGCAGCACTTTCCTGGCCAGAGGTTTTTGAGCCAAGCGTACGAGACGCTCAACAGACATATTACCATTTCCTGCCCAGTTGGCAAGAAGCGCTAGTAAGAGCTTTCTGATGAAAACTTTGCAGACTTCCATGGCGTGGTCGTCCGCCCCGCAAGTCAGCTCCCGGCACAGCAGCAGGTGTGGCAAAAGTGCAGACGATAGGAGGTCGCAAATCTTGCCACTTCGTCTCACGTCCGCTATCTTCATGACCTTGTCGATAAATATGCACATTAGCTTGCAAATGCCAATAATTTCCATCGTCGGGTATCTGAGGTTGCCGCGGTCAATATACTCTACTAGACCATACAGTGCGTCGTTTGCCTGCTGAAGCTGCAGCTGAGCTTTGCAAGCCTTGCACTGAACCTCAGCCTCATTCACTTTTTCTTGAAGGGCCTGCAGTGCTTCTTTCCTACGAGCGATCTTTGCTTGGAAGCAGCGCATTTTTTTTGAGCTTCTTCTGTCAGTTTAACAAGGTCAAATGTAGTTTGACATAATGCATCTGAAAATGATGCAATTTCCACACACGTTTCATTCCCTAGTTTGGAGTTGTTGCGCGTCGTGGCTTCAGTGCTGTCACTTGACGAGCCGTTTTGGCTAATGACAGGCCTGTCTTTTGAAGCAGCATTGCCCGAGCACTCGGCACGCGACTGCGCATTATCGTATTCTATTTCCAAGCGTGGCCGCTTCTTCCTCGGAGCAGGTGTGCTCCTCATGCTCATGTAGCTTGAATAACCGGGGAACACTGTCGGCACAGCCGTTGGCAAAAGTATCCTCAACTTCTCGGTCTTCTTGTAGTCCTGCTCCGTAAAATGCAAGGCGCACACCAGGGACCTGCCATTCGGCTGCCATACTGTTCCCTTCCCGCCGGGTCCTTCACGGGAAATGTTTCGCAGCCATGCTGCCCTGCGTTACTGGGAAACTTGTGGTAGCGTATTTGCGGGTCCTTCGATGCATTCGTGGAACACAACGGCACACAACAGTTGCGCGGCATTTTGCCTAATGCATAAAATATCACACATGCGCAAACTGTCTTGAGTGACACTCGGTGCGAGCGATTCATGTGGAGAAAAACAACCACTATCTTGACCTACCTGCTGAACGCGCGCTCATTCCCGCCCCCGTGTCGCGTGGAGCCCTCCCCTACTACTGGCGCCCTCCTAGCGAACTGCGGCGACAACTGTCAACTCCGCTTCCACGCTCTCGCCCATTGCCTGCGCCGCGGCAGGCCGCACCATGTGTTTTTCATCGAGTGGCCGTGCCTCTACCATCATTGACTAAGTAGGTTCCAACGTATACATTAATGTCCATTGATCTTTGTATAAAAATGCTCAATAACCAACAAGTCCTGATTACACTGAAATTTATGTGTGAGTGTAAAGGCTACTTAGAGGTGCAGTCGAAAGACTTAGGCCTATAGATTTGTCTCGTGGTGAAAAAATCGAACTGTCACACTATCACTTGCCCTTTACCATACTGTGCTGCTCTGAGTCAATTTCTGTAAGACGATGACAGCTCAGGAATATTTGTAGGCGACATTCTAGCTCTGTGTACCAAATTCTGCCGAGCATGTAAAGCTTATTGCTTGTAATGAAATATATTGGTGTACCCATTCTGTATTTCCCTGTTGACATTACTGATCCTAAGCGCCTACCTATTACTTCACAGCCTTTGGCAAGTTAAAAGTATTCCTCTATTATTGTCATCAAGAGCATTTTGATGTTTCTATGGCAAAAATTAGACCGGCGCCATTTGTATTTCTAGCATTTAGTTGTCCTTGACGCAAACAGTGGAAGCTTTTTGGAGCCATCGAAAAATTATATACACTTTCAAGGCAGTCTTGTTTTACAATTGGTGTGTAATATATGGGACAACAAAGCAAGAATTGAAGGACAGCGGTTACTCTATTCTCAGAAGAAACATCAAGAATAAAAATGTTCAACAAATGCTTTTTGGAATTCATGTTACTGTATTTTGTATTTCTTATCCAAATGGGCACAGTGTCAGTACTGCTACCCATGATAAATTATATTTTTTGAAATTTCTGTTGTATCGCAACATTATCTTGGGCTGCGCACTTTTGTCTGTAATACGAGAATGTTACAAAAGTTATCCGTGTCACCTTCCCCTTTTTGCACTCTTTGGAAGGGATCTGTTCTATTTACTAAACGCATTTCACCATGGTGGAATTTTAATTCCAATTTCAAACACATTCACATGCAGAAAAAGTGGCCCTGGGCCATTCATGCATATGACTTTTCTATTATAGCTGCTGAACTTCCCTGTGAAATTGCTTATGAGGTGGGGACAGGTAACTAATGTGGCTGATCAAGGATATCGCAGTAGCATTCTTTTAAATTCTTTGTAAAACAGGCATTGTTGCAGCTTAGTAGTGTGGCTTGCTGGGCCAGTTGGTGCATGATGACAGTATAGGCGTGCTGCTGTGTTGTCCTGTGTTTCTTTTTTATGTGCTCGTGTCTAATTGCTAGAACCCCCCTATACTGTTATTGTTGGAGCTATACGGACTACTTTTACGTAAACATTAATGTTATTTGTCCACTATGTGATCACAACCTCATAACCTGAGATCAGTGCACAGAGGTGGTTTACTTAATTTATAGCTCTCTTATCCAAATCTCTAATCTGTAAAGCATATCGATCTGTTAATAAAATGGTGAACTATATTTACCAGATTCATTGATTTTTTATTTAACCATTCAGTATGTACCACTAGTTGTGGGCCCATTCTTGGCCAATCCTCAAAAATAGGCATGTCCCGCTACGATTCCTATATTAAACTTGAACATATATGTCGGCTCAGATATATCTATAAAGCACACCAATCTCTTAATACAATGGCGAACTCTGTCAGATTCTTTTATTTACTTTCCTGTCCTTGATTTATCCATTCGGTGTGTGACACAAGGTGTGTGCCTGTTGTCCAATCTTCCAGAATGGTTGTCACAGTGTGACACAAGACATTCAGAATCTCTAAATCGTTCTTCATACGTGTCATAATTTTCTGTGCATACGCACCAAATTGTACACATTGTCATTACTTGTAAAGCACTCGATTTACCGCTTTACTTAAGCTTAGATTCTATCATGTGCATTAGGTTTACATATATTTTTATTTTATAACGAACAACCTATTATTACTACTATATGTCCCCTCCATTCGGTACTCTTTTCCTTCAGCTGCGATCCTTACATCAACAAGAAAACAGCAACAAGTTACAAATACAAGCAAGTAAAGTAGCAATTCCTTTCCAATTTTCTGGCATCCACATCCCACTCCCACTCGTGCACTGTCTAGCCAGGGCGACTAGATAAAAGTACAAAATAAAAGTACCTGTGTGTTTTACAGCTTAAGCTGTCATGGGCTCATTCCAATAGCCGTTTCTGGTCGGGATGATGCCACAGCCGCCCAATAACCGCTATTGCTGGAAATACGAAAGAAAGTACCCGCTCTCCGCCAGGATCGAACCTAGGCCCGCTGTGTGGGAGTCCGATACTTTACCACTGAGCCACGCAAGCGCTTGCTATCAGGCAGAAGAAAAATTCCCTTTATACGTGCCCTATCGGCAGGCACACAGGTGCAGACAACCCGAGCCTCCGCCAGTATGGTGGCGCCATCTAGTTAACGTGCCTGCAACCGCCGCGTGCGACGAGATGCGATTCAGACGAGGCGCGCAATCAACACTATCCCGATGTTAGATGTGCGCCACGTATTCTGGGTGCCTCTTCGGTACACGTTATGGCGTCTCCTCGCAAGGTACGAACCGCTGCTGAAGAAGCGAAACGTAGAGCTACGTGCACGGCTACAACCAGGCATCATCGGGCTCAGCAGACTGTTGTGCAGAGAGCATTACAAGCCGCAGCTCGCCATCGACGCTGGCCAGACAGTTCAGATCGTTCTCGTCAGAATCAAGGTGAAGACACTTTGCCGCGAAGACCTTGTGCGTGGTGCCGAAATTGGAGCTTCTGTTGGGCCGCTCAACCGGCTTACGCTGCGACTGTGCTGCGTGTGCCGCGCAGGCCTGCGACTTTTTTTTTTATCGAGTGATAGTGGTCTAGCAAACAGCACACTTGAAGACATGCAGTGTAATTGACAGCATATGGGTGGCTTGCTACTTTAAGTGCAAGCACCATGCAACCCCCCATCGCAGAACATGCCTTTTGTACACTTCTTGCGCAGCTCTCGCAATTTAGAACCACTATAGTCACGATAAATGCCACCTGTGTGGCAGCACCTATTCCATGTGGCGGCTATTACGGTGCAGTGACAGGGGTTACTGTAAGACGGCACGTGCCGGTTTTGTCGGCATACTTTTCATTGGTGGAGTCATTTGTCTACAACTGTTGCTGTGGCGACTATGGCCGCTATCAATGCCTCACTCGAGTGTGACCACTCTATAAAGTCTGCCCAGCAGGCGCAACAAACTGTAGGGATCCTAAGAAACAAAAATGAAATCAGTCAGGATGGAGTACAACGACAGTGATAGCACCTGATGAGAAACAGTCAGTGCTGTGGAAGTACGACAGGTCTCACTACAAGGACCTTCGCAAAACGCAGCTTGTCTAACAGCAGGTGGTCGAAGAGAATGGAGAGCATCTCGACGATAAGTTGGGTGCTTTTGCAATAAAGTGCTAGCACGTTAGAATGCTTAGAAATTGCGTAGGAGAGAATTCACAGAATTGTTGTAGTTTTGGGGCACAGTGTGGGGGTTCTGTGCACACGCATGGCTGGCGACATTGTCGATTTCCGTACGATATTTTTCGCCGGCAGATAAGTGTGGATAGAGTGCACTGCGTGAACCATGCAGGGAAACGACACCTACGCAGCTTTTAAAAGCTACATACGGGTTGGAGCATGCACAAGTGACGCGATCTTGAAATGTAGGAAAATATGCACACATATATATGCGGCACACAGTTCATCAATTCGCGCGTCACTACTCGTGCCCTGTCTTTTGCAACCAACACTTCCCATTTCGGGTAGTTAAAAAGTAGTAAAAACTCATGCAAGAAAATGATTACCTCAATACTAAAGGCACGAAGAAAAGTACAACAGTTGCCCTTTTTTTTTCATCAAAAGGAAAGCAGAAACCTAAATAGGCTGTCTAACAGCACTCATGTACAGACTCCTCCAGTTCAGTTGCCCAATTTAATGTGTAAAACATTGCTTAACGCGGCACGGGTTGCTGGCTACGATTGCACCTCTTTGTAGCGCGTACAATCTGCTAGTGTCACGAGTTGTGTGCCTGTCTCATCTCGGCGCTGTAAACTATGGTAGGCACACACCGCTGAAAGGCCATTTTCCAAATGTGTTTAAAACATGCTCACCAGGCAAAGCACCCTGGCAACGTACTGTCAGCCATCGCTCTATACTTTCTTCATAGCCATTTCGTTCGGCAGGACCACCAAGCAGGAAAAAAAATGAAAATGCAGATCTCAACCTTCTCAAGCCCAAATTTTAGGAATAAATCGGGTCTTCCTTGCAGCAAGCTTACACCCTGTTTCCCAAATCCGAAAAACGTCCCTGACACATTGTTGCATATCGCAATGTGGCTGCGTACAGCGATACATACCCGCACACCCCACAGCAAGACGAGCTGACTACTGCCGGCGTGGCCGCTTTCTCAATGCAGACGCACAGTGCCGGCGCTAAAGGCGTTGGGTGCCTGTTCCGTAACTCGTACACAAACAGGAGATTCGCCAACCAAGCAGGGGGACGTCCTGCATTGTTACAATGTAGTAAACGGTGGCCAAGCACCATCGAATGCTACCAGTAGGGCGCATCGAGGCACACACGCGTGTCATGATGCGCATAGAGGACACACACACTAGCTACAGCATGCTCGTGGTCTGTGCGCACAATCGAGACCTTTCTAGATTTTGCCATCAAAAAACCGCACGAAAGACGTAGGTGGCAACGGCGCTAATTGTCAGGCGTCTTGGGGTGCTCCCGTGCCCGGGGCCGTTTGCAGCGCCATCCATGCATGCTCCATGCAGACAAACTATTCCGCCAACCCATCTATGTCATCTGTGCGCAGTGCACTGCAATATATGCATTCCATGTAAAGTACCATCTGTAACAGGACCTCTCAACGAAAGCCAGCCACACTTTACTGTATCTGAAGAGGCATATTTCACATGGTACGGAAACGCACCTTTAGTTTGACAAGCCAAAAGCAAAGAAATAAATCTCGCCTTTCATGTGCCAGGTGTACAAAGGGATTGGGAGAGCCTACGTAAACAAGCCTGTTTTAAGGCAAAAGCATTCAGACATCAAAGAACACGCCTCTCGCAACACTCGTCGCCATGGCCTCCACACGAATTGACCCCAACATTGTTATCACCTGTCAAATCATCAGCCTTGCAGCTACAGAGGAAGAGCTTGAGTAATAATTTCGGCTCGCCCTGGTTTCAAGCGCTGTGCGTCCACAATACACCAGCACCAGGGCAGGTGTGGCGGCGTCATCAGAAAAGATAGCAACACCATCTGCATCAACACAGGATGAGACTGCAGGACCCTGGAGGAAGAAAGCAGAGAAAAAGAAGAATGAATGAAGCAAGGAATCCACCTGCACTAGAAGACGCGGAGCCAGCGACCATATGCAATGCCTGATGAGACAGCCACTGAGGAGCCAGCTGCACCTTCCAAGCGGCACCAAAGAGATGCTCCAGATGAGATGCCGGCGGACAGTGTCATAATGACGATTCGGATAACAATGACCGAGGAATGAAATTAGAAGCGCAAATTCGAAGCAGTAGAATGCCTATGCTAGACCCTTAATCAAAAAAAGATGGAACAGGTTAAGTGCCCCTTGTTATCCTTTGCACATGTAGCGAGCCTTGCAGATAGCCAGTACAAGTACCTGAAGAAATACTTTCCACCCGGACCACACGCGCCGTACATAAGACATTTGAGCGGGGCGCAAACATTAGATATTCTTCCATTAGTTTGTGACGCACCAGTGGACACCACACACTTCATCATCAATGTAGGCACTAACAACCTCAACACACACAATGCCACGGAAACGATCGAGTCCATGAACGACGTAATACGCACCATACAAACAGCTCGCCCAAACGCACACATAACCGTGACAACGGTTGCTCCCCGCCTACAAAACAAACACCGACCACTAATCCACCAAACTAACAAGCTCATGAAACACAATGAGGAAATCAACAAACTCAACTCGTTAATATTTAACTTAGAACACGTCCACAAGAACGTCGACACAATGCACCACGCAGAAATACACGAAGCACCGCATGAACACCTAGCTTGGGATGGCTTCTATCTGAACCCCAGAGGAATACATCTAGCTTCCGAAAACATCAAATCCTTTATTAAGGACAAGTACAGAAAAACACTCTGTAAATCTAACCCTACCGACACTGCCACCCCGCACAACACAACTGCAACAGTCACTTCGGGCACACAGACAACTCATTGTGAAACGAGCCACCGCGCACATGTTATTCCAAAGACGAAATCAACGGCAGTGCAAACAGACACAACTGTTACAGGCAACACGAAATCCATAACCGACGCATTCACACAGACACACACACGTTTGCCTGCACACGCAATGGCAGTACAAACAGACACAACTGTTACAGACAACACAAAATCCGTAACCGAAGCATTCACACAGACACCAACACGCTCGCCTGCACACGCAAAGACTCAAAACAGAAACAGAGGTGGAACTAAGTGAGGCATGCGGAAACAAACCTGCTAAACAGAAGCAAACGACACGCAAATCTACCCGCCAAAAGGCAAATAAATGACAGTCATTGAAAGTTAATAACCACTCTCAGCCACGCAGTACAGAATTTCTGCAGGCCAGAAAACTTACCAAGAAACGTGTGAGTTACACTTTTCATCTGAAAACGTACACAGACTGCACACAGAACAATATAATTCCCAAGGGACTAACCCTGAAGGCTATACCAGCTCTAGGAACACTCCCACCCCATCATCGTGCAAACTGGCAGACAACATTAAACAATGCCTCCTTCTCACTTTTGAATATACTCACGGAACACTGCGAAGAACAACTGGAAAGTTTTAACCATAGACTTCAGAACATAGCTCTGACACCAGATGAGACGAAAGATTTAGAACAGTACCACGAAGCACAGTCTCGAAAACTGGTTCAAAAACGGAGGAAGAAAGCGAACTTCAATCAGAAAACAACCTTCCAGGCAAACGGCTACCTCACGCCAACAAAAGGGAGCTCGAATCTACAAATAGCAGACGTGGCTGAAGGCTCCCCAAAATTAAATCAGTCTAATGTTGTAGATATTTCAAAAACATTAAGTAGGGAAGAAATAGACGTACTTAGCAAGGGCCTAAACTTTTGTCCCACGAACAACACAATAAATGAATTTGAGCTTCACAAGGATCTTTCGGAATTTTCCCGACGAATGCGGATAAGACGTTTTTTCGCCGACAACAACGCACCAGACACCGGGACGACCCCACTTAGAGCCCAATCTACTTGGACTCCTGAACCAGAACAAGCCATAGAACTCGACCTACACCTCAAAACTGTTACTAAAGAAATTATAAGCCAATCCAAGACAGCTAAGCGACCTAAAAACATAACTTCATCAGAGAATCGTATCATTTCAAATCTTAGTTGCCGGAACGACATTGTCATTAAGGAAGCAGATAAGGGTGGAAGTATAGTTATTTGGCCGATAGATAAGTACAAGCACGAGGCTTACAGACAGCTAAACAACCCTGAACATTACCGTAAGCTAGACAATGATCCGACGTTACCATACACACTGAAAATTACCAACAGGCTGAAATCACTTTTGGATGAATTGATAACACCGTCAGAATTCAAATTTCTTAAACCAAGCAACAACGCTGCAGGACGCTTCTACCTCCTTCTGAAAATTCATAAAATTCCACCCACTGAACTTCACACCGCTAATATCCCAGGGCGTCCGATAGTATCGAACAACAACACCCCGACAGAAAGCCTCTCCACATTTCTTAACCACTTCCTTGGTGACTTTCCAAAAACACTTGCGTCATTTGTACAAGATACCCCCCATCTACTCAGAATTATAGAGGACATTAATAGAAAAGGCACACTACCGCAAAACATAATTCTCGCAACACTAGATGTCACGGCCCTGTACACCAACATTCCAATCCCTGATGGTTTAAACTCGATAAAAGAAACGCTGTCCAAACACAATGCACAACACTCTATTGAAGTATACTTGTTTCTTCTTGAACTAGTTCTGACATATAATTACTTCGAATTATGGGAAAATTACTATCTACAAATACATGGGACAAGTATGGGCACACCTTTTGCACCAACCTACGCCAACATATTTATGGGTACTCTAGAAACGGATTTCCTATCTCGTTGCACGCACAAGCCCCACACATACCTACGATACATAGACGATATATTCATAATATGGGAACATGGTCAGGAAAGTTTAGATAAATTTGTAACTTTCCTAAATTCTTTTCACACAACAATAAAATTCACATCGGAATCTTAAAATGAGCGCATAAACTTTCTGGACACAACAATATATATTGATAATGGGACACTAAAGACAACGCTGTATAGAAAACCTTTTGATAAACAACAGTACCTAGACTATACAAGCCACCATCCCAGACATTGCAAACAAGGTATCTTTAAAGGCCAAGCCACACGACTTCGTCGCATTTGCGTTGAAAACCATGACTACATAGACAGACTCGATCACCTTAAGGAAACCCTATCAAGCAGGAACTACCCGAACACTGCCCTTCAGAAAGCCTACACCGCTGCAACCAAGCTTGATCGAGCCAAGGTCCTCAAACCCCGCCCTAAGATCACAAGGACAACAACGCCTCTTCTTAATACTAAATTCTCAAACGCACTCCCCAACGTGAACAATATCCTCAGGAAATACCACCCAATTCTCACCAGCAACCAGAAACTTAATAAGATTTTTCCCGACCCGCCCACAGTAGCCTACAGACGGAACAGTAATTTCAAGGACATTCTTGTACACGCCAAACTAAGAACAAAGACGAAGCCAACATCCGGTCCCTGTGGCCGCTCCAGGTGTTCCACATGCAAACATATTCAATCTACTACTACAGTAAAAAGTACAGCGTCAGATTACATTCACAAGGTAACTGCGAATTTCACCTGCACGTCAAGCAACGTAGTCTACTGTCTAGAATGTGCCACTTGTAACAAGCAATACATAGGTGAGACTGGACAAGAAATGCACACGAGACTCAACGGCCATCGCGCAGATACAAAACACAATTTACCTAAAGCAGTAGCCAGCCACTTCAATGAGCATGGCCATATATTTGATGAAGCAAGACTCTATATACTACAAACAAATTTTCGTTCACCCCGCGAGAGAAAATATACAGAATCATACCTCATACACAAGTTTAAATGCCTGCACCCCACAGGGATGAATTTATCGCGTGGCAACTTAGAATCGCTAAAAGCAGTAACATAAACCTTAAATTGTTATACCATTAACAAAGGCGCAAAACAAGTTAAACCTCCAGCTAATCTCGATGCTCAACCTCACCTATTCTTCCATTTCCAGTTCTTCACTGCATCTCCCCTACCACTCAACTGATTATCGTCCTCCATGCTTTTCCGCATTGATCAACCATACGAGCGCTTTTCCAGGTACACCTGTCTCCCCCCCAGGTTTAAATTTCTAATTATATTTTTTCTACACTGTCACCCTCCTGCGCCGGTTTTTTTTTTTTTTCCTCAATCGCGCGTTTTCTTTTTTTTTTCTTTTTTTTTTCTCCACACGAGATCCACACCGAGACAGTCCAAAATCCCAGACGCCAGGATACCTTTTTCGGCGCCTTGACCACACAAGGTCTCGCCAGTTCTGTATACCGCCGCGACGACGCCTAGGGCGAACTAGTGAGGCTAACGTCCCTTGACGGACCAAGCTGCTCCCTGTCAACCACAAAATTACCCGATGCCTTGATGCTACGCTACTCAAGTCATGCTTTCAACTCGTATTGTGACCTGCACACTGACCGGCTCTTCAGGGACCCCAAACGCACGCCGACCACGACTCCTCCGAACGCTCACTCGCCTCTCGCTCCCCCAACCCCCTCTACGGTGTTTTTTTTTTTTATATAATTTTTTTTTGCCACTTTCTCGCTCTCCCGCTCTTGTCCCCTCGTCTTAGAAACCGCGCCTAGCCAGTCAAGCGCCGGCGCTCATTTTCTTTTCAGTCTCTCCCTCTACAGACAGCCACAGCGGACATCGACGTGACGTCACTCCACTAACCCTTTAAAACTAACCCGCCGAGGATGACGAGGCCGCCTTTGACGAAGATAGGTCCTCCTATCGAAACGATGGCCAGCCTTTCTGAGGCACCTTATCCCTGTTTATAATCCTTATTCCTCGTATGCTAGACCCTTAGTCTCACGACAGTGCTGGAAAATTGCAGAAAAAGACAGTCTCAGTCTCATACACATGCATAGTGTGCAACATGCAAATGTCACACGTACACTGCGAATCTGCTGTGATCTTGTGCTGTTGCAATACGAAGCAAAGGGTACTTTGTGCAATTGTATATGTGGAGGCCTTTTATTTTTGAGGGACTGTAACAGCCAATTCTATGCTGCTTTCACTTCTTGCATTCAACAGTGGCTCCCACAGTTTAAATACCTTGAAGGGGCCTGGTCGGCATTTATTGATGTTTCTGTATTATATCCATAGTTTATCTCGTGTTGCATAGATTTGAACACCTGCATACTAGGACATCCGCATTCGCTGTTGTGCAACACATTGGGTCAAATGTTCCAGGAATACCTAGAGTTAGGACCAGGATACAGAAGGTATTGACTCCTCATTCATTGAAGAGGCTGCAGCGCTATCCTGATGAGAATTCCCATCTACATCAAGTTGCAGCAAGACTAAAATTGCCCACAAGACCAATTGCGTCCCATGCACAGCTTGTCACGGAGCAGCATATTTTCAAGAGTTCGATTCGTTTTTGACGCCAATTAACGGCCGCCAAAAACGTGGTTCGCTGAATATGCGGCGTATAATTTCAATTATCGACACGCCGAATTACGGGCGTCAACAGCGTCGTGGCCTCACGGGGGACATCTCGATTCGAGACGCAACACGCCAATTACGGATCCAGAAGTGTGCGTGTACGTCCACGTGGTATGCCGGCCTCGACCTTGGCCCTTGAGATTGGGAGAGAGGAGAATCTGCGGTTCTTCGTCCATGGTGAAAGGGGCGCGGCCAAGACTGTTGGGAGCTAGGAGCCGTGAATTCGGAGAACTCTACATACCGGCAGTTTCCCTACATAGGGAACTAGGGAAAGGAGAGGCTATTTAAGCGCAGGTTTTGGGCCCTGCTGATTAGTCTGGAAGCTGATCCTGTAATCTGCGGGGAAGTAGTCAAGGAGCTAGCGCCGTCCAGTATCGCCTGGGCCGCCTAGCCGCGTCAGAACTCCAAGTAACTAGTTGAGTACGAGACGTCAAACCAGCGTCTGCAACGAAGTCCTCGGTAGTCCGCCTCAAGTTAGCTCAACCTGCTTGAGGGAAGTCGTCAGATCTAGACTCCCGGGAACCCCAGCCCAGCAATTCGCATCAACCTCGACAAGATCGGACCGCCAGCCTTCTTCGGGAAAGCTCTGTGCACCGACTTCACGGTCTATGGACTTGCTCCTGCTGCCCGGCCAAGCGTATAACACCAGTTGTTTTCTTTTGAACTTTGACTTCTATTGAACATTGCTTTAGTGTATTCTTGTGTATTTGATCCTCGCACTGTTTCATTTTTATATCTACTGTTAATTGCTCGTATTTATTTGCCTTCATCATTGTGTTATATTAGGTTCAGTTGTGTTAGTTTGTCTAGTGTATTTTATTTTATTAATTTGTGTATATTTATCAGCCGATAAATACCTTGTTTTTTTGTTTACTCCCGACTCTGACTCTCTTCACTGTGTTCGCTTGAGTATGGAACGACCAACCAGCTTGTCTACCCCGTCGATCGACTTCACGCCGACGACGAATTGGGGACAGCTGTGACAAACTGGCATCCGCGGACAGGACATTCCGTACAAAAGCAGCACGGTGAACGGAGAACGATCATCGTGGAGATGGATCAATTAGTGCTACTGACACATTCTTGTGCAGTGTCGAACGCACGTGCAGGCGAATTGTGAGCGCTCAGCTTTTGGTGGTGTAGCCATATTTTGGAGGGAATGGAGTTCGAAAAGTGGTTAGAAGGCAAACAGTTAGGCCTAAAGGGCGCTGAGTTGAGGACATGGATTACGCAACAGCAGGGGCAGGCCCGAGAGAAAAAGGAGAAAGAGCGAGTGGCGGCGAAGGAAGCTGTAAAGCGCGAAATACGGTTGTTAAAATTAAGGATTCTGCTTATTCAAAGTGGGAACAAGAGCAGGGCTAGCAACGAGCACATAAAAGTACAGGAGCAGCGGAAATATCAGGCACCCGTAGAAGTCGCGCACGGAAAGTGCGAAGAAGTCGCACGCATGATTCTGCCGATGGTAGAAAGAGAGGCTAATCTTTGTGAGCCTAAAGGTACAGCCACAGTTGATTCCAGATCCGTAGACCGTGACGTTGTTGAGGGACCCGTTGATGGGGACCGGATTGAGCGCGACTAGATACTGTGCCAATCGAATGAGAGAGAAGCAGCTAGGCCAGCAGTGGACGAGTTGGCATACGTCGCGAAGGTAGCGCCTGCAGTAGTTGTCCGAAGTGACACGAACGTGTTAGGCAAGAGCACCAGTGGAGTGTGCAGTCGATCAGAAAATTGCGCAGAAGCACAATGCGGGCAGGACGGTGCAGTGGTGGACAGCTCCCAGATGTGTGAGCTACGGTGCGCAAAAGAAAATAGCTGCATTGCCCCGAGTTGTTTGAAGATTTCCACCAGTCCAAGTAGTAATGAGGGGAACGATTCACCCAGTAATCATTCAGACTGTGCGTTGGAGGCGGTAATCGTGACCAACGAGATGCGTGCTGGTCACCACGAGGTGCGAGCGGAAGGCTCGGAAATTAGCACCAGCAAGCGTGCTAGGAGAAAGAAGCGGTGTCGCAGAGTGCGTAATGCGGCAGTGAAGGCAACGCAGCCGAATAAAACGAAAGGCGCTAAACCGTGTGGGGAGCGCAGTGAAGGATCTTGAAAGGCGCGTTGGCCGATTGCAATGTTTCGTGTACGAGCGCGTCCGAGCTGCCGGGGGAGGAAGAGAAGAAACGGTCGTTTGGCGCGGGGGCGCACAAAAGCAAGAGGGCAATCATGTTCCCCCTCGTTCGGTTCTTTGAGAAGTGTGCTGGACATGGCACAGGAGAGCGTCGGTGAAATCGCAGCGCAATGCATAACAGGCATGTTGCCTGTCCGTAGAGTGTCGGGGGTGGGCAGCGAGGAGAATGACCTCTGTAGGCTTTGTATTCCCTCGTTGACCAGACGAGCTGTCAAACCGTGCCCGCCTCGAGTACGGCTTAAGGATATGGCACCCATTGACTATTCAGAATGAAAAGCGGCAATGCAGGTTTCAAGAAACAGTTTGTTTGTTTCTTTATTTTTCCCGTGTTCGGTTAATTTTTTTTTTGAGATTGTTTCGATAAGCAAGTTGAGAGATTTGTTTAAATTCTTTTGGAAGCTCTCTGATAGTCTGAGAGAGCTGGTTTGTGCGCGCAGACATTTTTGAAACTTTTCTTAGTATGTCGTTCTTTCTTAGGCGAGTAGACTTTTGGGGTGCGATACGCTGGATCAGTTCACTTTATGGAACTGCTCGAGATTTTTTTTTTGAGAGTGGGTCCCTTTATTTGAAGGAGCCGTTGTGTGGCCTTGCCTGTTTGAAAGTGTTTGTACCGTTCTGTTAAAGTGTGTCTTGCACGGACACAAAGGAGCAAAGCACTGGTGCGTGTCTCACACATGTATTCGGAAGACGACAGCATTTTTAGTTGCAGTTGGTGCGTGGAAATGCTTTGCAATATCCGCGAATGTTCTGGAAGTCTTGAGCACGTATTTGGCACAAGATTTTTTTTTGCAGTTACACTAGTACGTGTATAAAACCGATGTGGAGTACGAACAGACGGTTCGTAGCATTTGTGCTACCTATGATATTTCAAGTGCCATTGACTTGGAATCATTCTGCACTTGAGTTGAATAATTTTGGTGCTGTGTGCCTGGACGTGCGGTTCTGTTTACATTTTTTTTTGTATAATACACGACGCTATTGGATGTATAATGTATAATTTTTCTTGTTTTTATTCTCGAAAATGCCACTCGTGTAAGAGAATATTATGTGATAATATTCTGAAAGTGGGGGGCTGTGTCACGGAGCGGCATATTTTCGAGAGTTCGATTGGTTTTTGACACCAATTAACGGCCGCCAGAAATGTGGTTCGCTGACTATGTGGCGTATAATTTCGATTATCGACACGCCGAATTACGGGCATCAACAGCGTCGTGGCCTCACGGGGGACATCCCGATTCGAGATGCGACACGCCAATTACGGACCCAGAAGTGTGCGTGTACGTCCGCGTGGCATGCCGGGCTCAACCTTGGCCCTTGACATTGGGAGAGAGGAGAATCTGCAGTTCTTCGTCCATGGTGAAAGGGGCACGGCCAAGACTGTTGGGAGCTAGGAGCCGTGAATTCGGAGAACTCTACATACCGGCAGTTTCCCTACATAGGGAACTACGGAAAGGAGAGGCTATTTAAGCGCAGGTTTTGGGCCCTGCTGATTAGTCTGGAAGCTGATCCTGTAATCTGCGGGGAAGTAGTCAAGGAGCTAGCGCCGTCCAGTATCGCCTGGGCCGCCTAGCCGCGTCAGATCTCCAAGTAACTAGTTGACGTACGAGACGTCAAACCAGCGTCTGCAACGAAGTCCTCGGTAGTCCGCCTCAAGTTAGCTCAACCTGCTTGAGGGAAGTCGTCGGATCTAGACTCCCGGGAAAACCCCAGCCCAGCAATTCGCATCAACCTCGACAAGATCGGACCGCCAGCCATCTTCGGGAAAGCTCTGTGCACCGACTTCACGGTCTATGGACTTGCTGCTGCTGTCCGGCCAAGCGTATGACACCATTTGTTTTCTTCTATTGAACTTTGCTTTAGTGTTTAGTGTATTCTTGTGTATTTGATCCTCGCACTGTTTCATTTTTATATCTACTGTTAATTGCTCGTATTTATTTGCCTTCATCATTGTGTTATATTAAGTTCAGTTGTGTTAGTTTGTCTAGTGTATTTTATTAATTTGTGTATATTTATCTGCCGATAAATATCTTGTTTTTTTTGTTTACTCCCGACTGACTCTTCACCGTGTTCGCTTGAGTACGGAACGACCAACCAGCTTGTCTATCCCGTCGATCGACTTCGCGCCGACGACGAATCGGGGACAGCTGTGACACAGCTTCTGTGTGAAGCAAGAAGGTACTTTAACAAAGATTTGTTGGATATTCTGAGAGTGCAAATGCATAAGCAGCAATTGAAAAAACATGGGAGACGATGGCCCACGGAATTTGGAGTTTGCCCTCAATGTTTATTTTACAAGCCCCAAGGCATATAGGTACCTATCAACGGTACTAATCCTTCCTACTGTTAGGTCCTTGAGAGCGTGGTAATCAGACACTTTGATAAAGCCAGGGGTTTTGCCTCATATTGTGGACTTCATTAAAGAAACAACAAAAAAATGGGAAGGGCGAGACAGAGCTTATTGCCTGATCTTCGATGAAATTTCATTGAAAAGAAATTCGCAGTATGATCAGAAGCAAGACATTATACAGGGATACGTGGATAATGCAAGGGAAAGAACTAGTGGCATAGCTAACACTGCAGTGTTTGCGTTAGTCTCAGAAATAGCCAAAAAATTGATTCAGCCACTAGCTTTTTGGACTGGGGATGGTGCTGTCTGCTGCGACAGAACAATCACAGAAAACGTGTTTCACTGAACAATCAGAGAAAACATGTCTGCTTTGGTGATGAACTTGCTTCCTGGAAACCCATTAGAACTTTATATGATTCAGAACATCGCTTGAAAATACTTACCCAAACTGACTCATAAGCACATCTATGAAAGTGCTTTCGGCAAAATGAAAGTTGTGCTGCTCAGGTGCACAGCAACAGTGTCTATCTAGTAATAGAAACATTTATAGCCTTCGATGTCCTCCTGCCAGAAGCCCCGAGCACTGCAGTTTGTCGAAAAAGTGGATCAGTTGTTTGATTCATAAAATAGTTCTTGTGTAAGATTACAGAGCGAAAAATGGGGTATGCAATTAGTGCTTCTACCGAGCACATAGACTACTTAAATTCATGCATCTCATGGATTAAATCTTGGAAGTTCAAAGCACCTAGACAGCCCTTAATTATACGGAGTTGGCAGGTTACAACAAAAGCAATTTGTATGTTGTGGACCGATCTGCAGGAATCGTTCAACTTCAAAATTTTTCCTCACTCGTCGTCTAAATCAGGACCCCTTAGAGAAGCTGCTTGGCATTATTCGGCCGCAACATCGCTGTAATGAGACTCCCAACGCATTTCAGTTCATTGCTGGTCCGAAGCATATTATTGTTGGAAAGCTATTGAAGCTTTCCGACAGCAGCAATTGTGAAGCAGACAAAGCCATTCTCTTAACCGTGCTAAAAAAACTAAGACATGACCAAGAGAGCCCTCCTGCGACTGAAAACTTTAGCTCAATCGTTTCATATTCCTATTCTACGAGCACCGAAGAACCAGCAGATGTGCTAGAATCAAACATAGTTTGTTATGTGTCAGGTTACTTAGTCCAAGCATTTCTGAAAAGGGTCTCTTAAACGGCAAAAGCCAGGAACTATCTTCACCAAGCCAAATGTACATGGTGTTCAGAGCAGTGGAGATGCAGAACAAGACCCTAGGCAATTTAACAGTACCCACAGAAGCAGCTTTCAATCTTGTACAAAAATTTTTAAAATTGTTTTCTGCACAGATAGGTGCTATTGCACACTGCGAAAAGGTACAGGAGAAATTGCTTCACATCATGATGGAGGTGACAGGTTTCCCATTTTGCAGTACCGAGTGTCACAAGTTGTTCCTGCAAACCTTTG
Source organism: Dermacentor silvarum (assembly GCF_013339745.2). Lineage (NCBI taxonomy): Eukaryota > Metazoa > Arthropoda > Arachnida > Ixodida > Ixodidae > Dermacentor > Dermacentor silvarum. Next base: position 88,451,487 of record NC_051156.1, on the reverse strand, counting down.
TCCACATTAGGATTCTACTTGAAATTTAGAAACTGAGGCAAGGACTTGGAAGTCCGCTGCAAAAACACACTTAACAACACAGGCCTATGATTTATTAGCTTTTATACCATGATTCTTACGAGTGATAATGGGATCTAAGGGGCTCCCAAGTGTTCGTTGCTCACTTGCTCTTTCCCAGTTGTTTTTTGACGAGATTAGCTATTGTTTCTATATTTTGTACAGTAGCACTATTACTGGCAAATGTTTTTTTCTTGCAGTTATGATGTCAATTCAGCATGTGGCTGCTTTAAGACGCACAAACACATGGAAAGATTAGACCATCCCTAATGGTTTCTGGACGCTAGCCGTGCTGTCAAATGGGTTCTTTGCCAAGGAAGGTGGTAATTTTCCAAGCCCCTTTGTCTGCGGTCAGCTACAAGCTGCAACGAAATTTCTGCTGTTCTTTGCGGTAACTTGCATCTTTTGAGCACAGCTTAACCTTTGTAGAATGAATACAAATAGTGTGTTAATCACGATATAATTTCATTCAGAATGTCTTTTTTAGGTTTCCTTGTTTTAATTTTGTGTCCATTGAAATTTGTGAAGATACAAGAAGTTAAAGTTACAAAAGCGTGACACCTGCTTTAACAAAAGTAAATGGCCATTAATAATACCGGTGTCACATGACCACTTTTGATCGCGATTAAGCCCAATCTGAATCAAAATTCTCAACTGCAATTGGTTCCCTCGCGCAGCCTGCACAAAGGAGCCAATCATGACTGAGAAATTCAATCCCGATTGGGCTTGATCTCGATCAAAAGTGCTCCGTGTGACACTTGTATAAATTAAGAGCAGGCAGCCAACGGCTGTTCCGTCGTAAGCTACTCGGCTTGGCAGTGCCGCAAAGATGCTGCATTAAATTAAGGTGACACGTGGTGACAGGGAAATTATGCTTCGCAGATGAGCATACAAATTGGTTCCGGTGCCATCCTCTGTACGGCAGGAAAATCTCGCCGTTCGCGGGCGTACCGCTAATGTGGACGGGCCTTATTATGCTGCCAATTGATCATTCTTCGTATTCTCTTCATGCATGCAATTAGTGTGTTCTATAAAGCAGACATATATTAGGACATTGCGCGTTGATCGTTCATTTAGAGAATGAGCAGTTTTCTAGTGGAAACTGCCGATGGCAGCTGAAAGAGGCGGTTGTTTACGCTGCAGTATCAAAGGAGCCTCCGCTTGCTGCCCATTTGGGATACGAGGCAAACAGTGCACGTCAGAAGCTAAATAATCAGTCAGCATAACAATATACAAAAATACACCCATGCACGTAGTCACATTTAATTTAGGGAAGTGCGACTGGTCACCTTCGTGAGCAGCAACGTGCCGATGTCGCTTCTAGCTTTCTGTGTATGCACTGTAGGAATTTAGGAATAGTTTATTTCAAATCCGCATGGTCAAAACTGAACTACAGAAGCAGTTTGCTTCATCCTAATGGTTTAATTAACTTCAGGTACGTCGCTCAGGTTCACCAGCAGTAGACGTACGAATGCACGTCTGTGATAGGCTGAACGCGATCGACATTGGCTCAAACTGTGCGTGCAGATGGAGAAGGCCGACGTTTTGCTGCCAACAACGCAACACCACTTGCCTCCCATCGCTGAGAGAGCACCTGAGATTTTAATAAAGCAGACGGCACAGCACGGCATCCAATGGGCAGCAGTGTAAGCTGGAAGCTGGGCAGCCAGCTGGTTGGGGTAACACCACCTAGACTAGCTTAAGGCCTTGTCATCCCTCTCTCCACAGGCGCACTACATCACACTAGTTGCCCTGCCACACGTGTCATCTGGTGTCCTTTGACCCTGTCGCTTCGTCCGTCACGCATTGTCACTGAACATTCCTTCGTCGTCGTGGAGGGGTCAAAGTTGCACGTGGCTTGCTCATTTCTCGTGTGCTTTTTCTATTTTCATTTACGTTTGAGGATTTATTTGAAAGTGGCACTATGTAATTGTAGGTTTATGATACCAATGCCATCGTGTGTGGTGAATAGCTGTGACCTCCCTTGAGTGAATTACTGAACCACACGTGGTTGTGTGCTTTCTGAAACAAGGGCCGCTGTGGCACTCCTGTTTTTTTTTCTTCATTTTCTGTGTCTGTTGTGCCGTGTACGTACCTATCATCGCGGCGACGGGAGCTCTCACCTCTGCGCAACAAATCAAGAATTCGACATGCAGGAAGACTTCAAGAAGCACCCGGGTGTTTGCTGCGACGAATCAATTCAACGTGGGCAATTACTTCAAGCGTCCATCATTATTGCCACGAGTCGTCATCGCCCCGAGTCGAGAATACGACGCGCAGCTGACGTCAGCAATCTTCCTGTGTGGTTCCTGTCGACAAGGCCGAGGGGATTTAAGGAAGAACCGGCCCTTTGTGAAGAGAGTCGCCACCGGCCGCACCGTCGGTCTGGTGCGCTCTCACTATAGTGTACTAGAAGGGGCAGTGCAGCGCACGGAGCCAGCGATCCATAGGGTGCCTGGTGTCGCTGGTAGTGAAAGAAGCGGTAGCGCTGCAATCGCCCACTCTTGCATGCGGTTGCTTGCCTCGTGGCTTGGAAGCACTTGCTATGGCGCTTGTTAGGTGCTGTTTCTCCCGCTTTTCTCAGAATGTGCGGTGCTGAAGTGCGCGAATAGCTCCTAAGCAACGCTTAAACAATTGTTTCGACCCTGGATGCAGCGCAGGGTACTTGCGAAGCAAAGAAACGGTGAAGTTTTCACTGTTTAAAGCGCCCACACAAGAAATGTTTGGGAACGTAATTTGCACAGATGCGATATGAAGCTTACACATGATTCCGCAGTGTGTGTGAGATACATTTTGAGCAGTGCTTCATTGTTAGAGACCATGTGCATTGGATTAATGGCACGGAGATACGGATTCCGCGGGGGCCGCCAATGATCACTCGGATGTAGTTACCACCATCTTGCCTATAACGTTGCCCCGCATTTAAGCAAGCGCTTGCCTCCAAAGAGAAACGTGAGAAAGAGGACGTCCAAAGATGTGTTTACCAACTGCTTCAGTGGGCGCAAATTTCACAGTGAAAGTATCATGGATGTTTTGCACATGATACATCATGCTTCCCCCTTCTTGCAGGTTGGTTACAAAGGCCATGAAAAGAGCCTAACTGCACGTATGGTCGGGTTTTGTGTTATCGTGAGACTGCACTTTTTGTGAAAGGCAAAAACAAATCCAATCTACTGAGGAAGCGTAATTCAGCCAAACACCTTAAGCTAAGCAGGTTAAACTGGGTGCAGTGCAACTATCATATCGCGTGTTTTATTTTTTTCTGCCTAACCTGCTATGTTATTTTTTTTGCACTTCACCTTGCTAATTGTGTGGATTTGCTGGAGCAAAGTAAGCAGCTGTACATCTGTAATTCATTTGCTGCCAATTACCATGGCAATGCTGTCACTGCATTAGTGTGGAAAGCTATTCCAGATGACAATGCCTACCTCGTATATGTGTTCTCATACTCTGCGATGCCTTATTGTTAGCATTTAGTTGCAGATTGCACAGACCATGAGCTTGTGCCTCTTTTGTGAAATGCTGTAGCTCGTTTAGCTGCTTTGTCATTTCACTGAAATTTCCATTTGGCTTCCTTTGTTGTGCTAGTCTTCTGTTCATTTGTGTTTACTTTGCGGGTGGGACATGGTTTAACAGCTGAATTTCAGTGATTTTTTTTAGAATAAATTGCTCCTGCGGAAGTATCTGACTTTTCAGTTCGTGCATGAATGTTTTCTGTGTAGCCTTTTTAATTCGTGAAAATTTCAGCTCGCGTCAACAGCAACGAGTCGAGCCGATTGTGCGCGACATTATTCATTGGTGCAGGTTTTTCTTTTTTTTTCTCTTTGTCCAGGCCATCACCTAACGCGTCATTGAAAGGTGTAGCCAAGGAAATAACGAGTGTACAATGTACCTGCTTAATTTAAGCTTACTTTCGTTGTCGCTGGAACTAGCTACGTTTAATTCCCCTGTTCTGCGGCCAGCAGACTGCGATTATGTACAGTTCGAATCTGCTCGCTCACGATCGTAGACGTGCCTGCGCCCTCAAGCTCTGTAAGCTTAAAGGGACAGACAACCGCTCAGAACATGAATTGAGAACATGAATTGAGATAACCCCGCGGATGGAAAGACCGTCTATTGTATTGGCTAGAACGGGCCCTGTTTTTCTCATTAAACATGGACTTACATTTTCAATTCTTCACTAAAAGTCATGAAAAATGACCTTTGGTGCCCCATTCAGCAAAAACGTGAACCTATTTAAGAGGTCTACCACGTGACCTACCAGTGTATGCTGTTCCTAGTCTTTTTTATTAATATTGAAATGCAGTAACATTCTTTCTATTAAGTTTTTCGAACTTACAATATGCAGATAAGCCTTCTTTTGTAGAGAGTAGAAAAAGTAGCCAAGTGATCGAAGGGGGGGGGGGGGGGCTTCGCCCTCCCTTCGATGACTTGGCTTGTATAGACCGTTTTTTCATGGCGCCGCCATTTCGTAGGCAGTGGCACCATCTATGGGCAGTTGGCATGCTGGCTTGGGCGAACGCCCGTGTTGTTTGTGGTGGTATACGTTCGGCAGCAGTTTCTGGTGCGTTTTTTCGCACTCGCGCACTCTATTTAGCATGAAATGGCGTATTCTATGTGGGTAATGGCCCTGTGAGGTGTAGTGAAGGAATTTGAGCCTGAAAATTAAGCTGCTGGAGTGACTGCTGTGTTAGGGCAGACGAAGCACCCAGCGCGAGGTGCACGCATTTGTTTGAGCAGCATCAGATATCAGGTATTTCTGAAAATTCGTTTCACGAATATTACCTTACTGCAGCATTCTCAGCACTGTTATTCTAAGCTCTACTTTAGCTGCAACGAGTAGTTGCGAACCATTTGACGATCGTAACAGCGAGGGTGGCGTTCTGCTGGAGAATAAGTCGTGCTGTTTACTTTGACAAGCGTTCAAGTTGTTATGTGTAGATACATTGGGCGACTGCTTTGTTTGATAGGCAAGGTGTCCGCCCACAAATAAAATAGTTTGGTTAATAATAACCGCATACGATACAGTGTGAAGCACACTTTTCGAGTGGTCGAACGACCAGCTGCAGACTGTGCGAGTGCCCGGGGCAGTGCTGTGTTATAGATCTGTTTGTTCTATATAGCGTTTGGTCCAAGTGGTCCAAGCATGCAACACGACCATGCAGAGTCTTATTGAGTTGTTATCCCGTGTTAAGATTTATTTTGCCGCAAAAGAAGGACATATGAACTTTTTTTTTAGTTTCCTAAGTGCAGTCATTTACGACGCATTCACCCACGTTACGGAAATTGGGTCCTTAGCTGTTGGATTCTCTTTATGCGATCCCCTTTGTATATTGTGCCTTACAGGGCAAAAAGGTAATGCCGATCTAAGCACGAAGCAATTGTCTGTATCATGTTGGTTTGCCAACCGCAGTGCTCACTGTGTTGAGCCAACGGCATTGGTTGAGCAAAGCCTTCGGCCTCTTGCAGGAGGAAAACGTAGACTTAGTAGTGATTTGAAATTTACTAGAATTAATATGCGTTAAAATGATGCTGGTGGCTGATGCAAATGTTTTACAACAACTCTTTGTCGAGTGAAAACCAATACATCCAACATAGTTCACAACACATACACACACGGCGGCTGATGGTGCGCGTTGCATTCTTGCACATCCAAGAGATAATTCCAGATTCTGTAGCTACTGCTGCACCTAAAGGCTACACAGTGGTTGTTCGATGACCTCGTAAGAACCGACATCCTGTAAATTGCACTCGGAACTATGCTAACACCTCCGAATCTTTCCGCAGCACGCGACTGGCAACACATTCAAGCCGCGCCGGCTCGCACAAGCCAGAGAGGAGGAAAGGCTCGTCGCGCGCCCTTTCCTCCTCGCCCGATGAAAAGGTCTATATCGACTGAATAACGACGGGGGCCAGCCAGCCATGATGTAGGCGTGTGCTTGGGAAACAAAAACGCGGTACAAAGACCTGTACAACGCAAGCATATTGTACCAGTCTATTTACCTTTAAAAGTGGCTGGAAAGGTGACAATATAGGTGGTTAACCACAGTTGCACTTCCTCCAGTGAAAGCAGGACGATGGGCGCTTTCACAATTTGCGAGGCGGGCTATCGACATCGCTATCACTTCTCAGCGTTGATGGAGGAGGGACTATTATTTTTGGCAGTGACTGCTGTGCCGCGGTGCACTCTAGAAGAGTCCACACAGACACGGCTCCAGCAACGCACGCAAGTGACGTCACTAAAAGTCAACGTCACAAGCACGCATATTTCCGGTTTTTTGTGGGCGCGTAGTTTGATTTCATGTTATTCGCACGTGACATTCAGTTGATTCAGTACGCATCCCGTCAGCCGCGCTTCCGGGTCCTGCTTTTCTGCTGCCACTGGTGCTGGTCCCAAGGCCTGGTTTTGCTGCATCCTCGCAAGCCTTTAACATCATCCTCTTATATGCGCGAAAGCTGCATTTGAGCGTTAGTTTATATTTACTGGCGTTATATTAATCTTTTCTAATACGTATTTTGTTTGTATTTTGATTATTTTTGTCGCGTATCTGCCGTTCTTGCTGCTGCTGTTCGCGACCGCTTGCTTTGTTTTATATGTGCTAAAGCCGCATTGCAGCGTTAATTTATATTTGCTAGCGTTATATTATTCTTTTCTAATAAGTATTTTGATTGTATTTGTCGCGTATCTTACAACAACTTACTTTGGCATACATCTGGTCAGAATACCAGACCTATGTTCATGTTTACACAGACGGGTCCGCGTCATCAACGGCATCGACAGCAGCTGTGGTGATACCAGCCCAGCAGATGACTCAAGGTTTCATTCTAGATCATAATTCGACTTCAACCGCTGCAGAGCTTGTGGCTATACGGGAAGCGATTCGCCACATCTGCGGGGAAAGACCTCAAGAGTGGTGCATTTTCACGGACTCAAAACCCGCGCTGCAAATTTTGAGATGCTTCCTGCGCCACACCGCATATCAGGTTCTGGCACTGCAGATCGCCGAGCTACTTTCATGCGCTCAAGAAAAACACCACCGCATAGTGTTCCAATGGATCCCAGGACACTGTGGGCTCAATGGTAATGAGATGGCCGATGCTGAAGCAAAGCGCGCCCTCAGCAATGGCCTGCGAACTGTAGTGCCGTTCTCTAGACCAGACATCACATGCCTCCTGTCGAAATTAATGATGAGTGCGACGAAAACATACTGGGCCCAGCCAGACGCTCGTCACGTTCGCCTTAAAAGGCTGGATCCCGATATGCAATTTCCTGTTCTGCGTGGAATTCCACGCCCTCATACATGCTTGATACACAGACTGCGACTAGGCGTCGCTTTCACGCGCAAATATTTGCACATCATTGGACGGACAGACTCCCCGGAATGTTCAGTGTGTGGTGTTATAGAGACTATAGACCATGTGCTCGTGGTGTGCCCTGAGTATGCACGCGAAAGACTCACACTGGCAGCCACCTTGAGGCATTTATATAATAGACCACTGTCGGAGGACCTCTTGCTAGGCGCAGGGCCACAGAGTTGTCAGACAACAGAGGCAATGCGTGCTTTTTCACGCTTCTTAGGCGACACGGGCCTGGACTCACGCTTGTGATAATCATCTGTGCAATGTGTCCTTTCACCTAGTTCCTCCCATTATCATCCCCCATTGTGACCCTCTTTCTTCCCCTCCTCCCCTTCCCTTACGTAGAGTAGCAGGCCAGATGCTCCATATTCCGGCCGACCTCTCTACTTTTTCACATCAATAAACTACTTCTTCTTCTTGTCGCGTATCTGCCAATCTTGCTGCTCTTGTTCGCGACCGCTTGCTTCATTCATCCCTAGCGCGGATTTCTCGGATTTGTCACTATATATACTGCCGACTAGAAGGTAGCCTTCTTTCGTGTGTGAAAAAAGCTCAGATTTATTTTCTCACAGTTTCATCTTCTTTTCTTGTTCTCGGTGTTGTTTTAGATTGTACTGCTTGCGAAATGACACGTGTTTGGTTGCAGCCGACTCGATGGTGAAATACTTGGACCAGTATTTCATATCACGTCGTCGTTTGTCAGTCAGTGTTGCCGCGCATAGAGGAATAAAGATTGAGGATTTGCTCTCAATGATTGCTGACAAGCTAGCTGGTTTTGATGTTGTCATCGTGCACGTTGGCACTAACAACACTGATAACAGTGTCAGCGTGTGCATCGACAAGTATCGCCAGCTCGCTCAGGGGGATCATTGAAAGGAATTCCATGGTGCATGTAGCTTTTTCTGCCATTCTTTCTCGGGGGCAGAATCAGTACCGCCCATGGGAAGATCAGTACTCTTTGTTGAATGACAACTACAAAAAGGTTAATGCTGCCCTGATGCAGTACTGCCACAAGTGTGGCTTCACTTTCCTGGGTGGTCTCGTGAACGACTGGCCCAGCTACCTGAGCAAGGATGGTGTCCACCCGAGCCGCTTTGGTAACAAGGTGCTGGCAGACTACCTGTACCAGGAGGCCTGCACCTTGTTCATCCATCTGGAGAGATGCCGCATCCAGCAGTGCTACAAGGAGATCCAGGCACCTTCTTCATGGACCGGCCGGACTCGGCAGGACAGCATCCCTGCCATCTCAGAGGCTGACTTTCCCCCACTTGGTTTGCATATTTTCATTTCTTCTCAAGCAGCAAGTGGACCTTCCACAGCACCAGCTCCTGTCTGGAAAGCCAGCACTGCTCCCTTGCAGAGGCATGACACCAACCAGCCGACCAGAACCCTTCAAGGTGCTGGCTTTTCACTTGTTGGCAGTGTCCGTGTCCGGGTTGCAAGGGTAGCAAGGCTTGGTGGACCTGGGACCAGCCTGCCTTCCCCCCTTTTCCATGGCACAAGTGTACCAAGCAGGGGAAAAGCCGAGGGGAGGTCTCATAAGCCAATGATCCCTGGTCGAGGTGCAAGCACCACTTGTGTCAGGAGAACTAGGAGAGCCACACAGAAGCACGAGAGTGCTCCTGTTGTGTGCTCCTCTGTGGGAGAAGGAGAGGCCAGTGCTCGAGAAGCAGCTGTGCCAGAGGCTGTCTCCCAGTGTGGTGACAGTGAGTGGAAGCTTGTAGTATCGAAGAGACGGCGGCGGAAGGCTGCGGCACTGCACAAGAAATAGTGGAGCTGTGACCTGGCTGCAGACAGGGAAGGCAAAGTTCTCGCTGTGACAGCTGCCAAGTTCTTCAAGTTTGTTTCACCTTTGACAGCAGTTGTAAGCCAGAAACAGATGCGCATTGACAGTGGAAGGTCTGAGTCTGCTTCTTCTACTGTCTCTGGTAGCAAGCTTGAAGGACAAGCTGTTGCCTCTCGGGATGCCATTTGTGACAGTTCTGGCAAGGTGCAGCATGTGGCTAGCAGGCAGAATAAAGACTGCTTGGTAGTTGCTACGGCTGAGTGCAGACCTGTCATAAATAGCGCTCCAAATGAGGTCACTGTCTGCAAATGCTGTAGGCCAGGAACAATGAAGGATGGAGGGCAGATCACGAGCAATCCTGGCACAGAGGCTGGTGACCTTAACAAAGCTGGGTTCGTTGCTTCCACGCGACGTAGGTGTTGCGAGGCTGCTTTGACATCCAGCTGCAGGCCTGCCAGCTCTGATGCCCAGGCTGTTTGTGAAGGTGCTGGTGCCAACACAACCAAAGTATGTATGAATATATTGCATGGTGGAGGCAGCAAAGTTTATTTAAATGCAACATTTGATAATTTTATTTCTTTTAGGCAAAGCTTTGATGAGTGGTGCAGAGAGGGCAAGCACATAGTCACAATAAATAAGTCTCACAGAATTCCATTTGCAACAGAATCTAAAGAGTTTGAGTATATTAGGATTTCATATTGCTGTGTTCATGGTCGTCCCATAAAACCAAAAGGCACAGGAAAGCGACCCAAGCAAGCATAGAATGGTACTGGTTGTCAAATGGCAGTATCGGTGAGCCTGTGGAAATCGCCTACTCTGCACTATAAGATAATCAAGCTGCAAACTAAGCATAATCCCACAACGAATTATTATGACTTGTATCCTCATAGCAGGCTTCTGAACGATGCAGAGAAGGCAGAATTCTTTGATTTTGCCAAATGTAATATTGGCCCACAGCATTTAAAAAATTTGGTCGAACAGAAAACAGGCAAAAGTTAACTACAAAAGATGTTAACAATTACAAGCAAAGGTTTTCTATTCCTATTCGCAACGAGCAGGCTCACGGAGAAATGGTTTTAGAAAAAATACACACCTTGTTAGCAAATAATCCAAACTGGGTCATTCACTATGAAAAGAATCAAAATAATAACCTGCAATTTGTGCTGCTTCAAACAACGCACATGCGTGAGATTTTGGAAAAGTATCCAGAGATTTTATTTATTGATGGAACATGTAAATATTGAAGGCTATATCTTGTACTCTATTTTGATTGAAGACAGTGGAGGTCGCGGGAGACCTGTGTGCTGTGCCTTTTTATGAAACGAAACAACTGAAATTGTGCAGGCTATGTTTGCCAAGTTCGCAGATTTTAACCGTTTGTTGTTTCGGCTTGCAGAGTAGTCATGATAAAGATATGAATGAGCTACGCATTTTGACCAAGATTCTTCCTAATTCTGAAACTGTGTTGTGTACATGGGATGTGCTGCACTGCTTTCAGCAAAAGGTAAATGAGAAAGCTAGACTCCAGCGTGATCAGTTACTTCCTCTCCTAAAAAAATTGTTTATTCCTTCACGGTAAAGGACTACTTAGACAGGCCTGCTGAGCTCGAAGCTATGGCTTCTAAACATTTTATTTCTTATTACATGCAGAACTGGCACTCCTGTAAAGAAATGTGGGTACATGCATATCGGCAAAAACTGCCTACATTTGGTAATAACACGAATAATGGCATTGAGTGTCACAATGAAAAGATTAAAAGTTATCTCGCTTCAAGCATGCATTTGGTTCAAGCCATAGAAGCATTAGTAAGTTATATTGACACGGATTTCTTATCTCTAAAATTTTTCAAGTTTAAGGAAATGAAGCTGAACCTAAATGTAAATGATGCCAGTGAGCCATTTCAGTTAGCCTTGTCCCGTAATTGTACTTCTGAGGCCACAGGTAAAGTACTAGAGCAGTATGAACGGTTCAAAAAAGTAGATTATCTGGTAACGTCCACTGCTAATTCTTATGTAGTGGCATCTGCAAGTTCTGAGCACAGTGTTTCATTATGCCTGACGCGTTCCATGTGCGTTTTTTTATAATCAGTACCGTTTGCCTTGTGCCCACATTTTAGCAGCTCGCCATTTTGCCCAGCAAGACCTTTTCGACAAAGCATGCATACCGGACAGGTGGTGCAAGGATCATGTCCTGAGCGACAGCTGCATGGCCTCTGGTGCCACACCAGTAGTGACAAGCAGCATTCAGATGCTACCATCTGTGAAGCTGGACACTGTACAAGAAAAGTATTCTTACACCTACAAGAGACTTTGTGAAATGTCCAAGACTGTTGGTAATGCATTAGCTAATTGTGGTGAGAAGGAGCTAATGGAAAAACTTGCATTATGCGAGGCATTCTTCAGGAACTTGACCACCTTTCCTAGTAATCAAATTACAGTTAGCTTACAAGGTACACCAGCTCCATTACCCCAAATGACTGCTGCAAGCAGTTACAAGCATTCGAATAGTACAAAGCTTGTTGTACCTTTGGTGAAAGCAACAAGAGGACAGCCAAGGAAAGTGAGAGCTGTTAAGCGCAAGTTTTTATCGCAAAAGAATATAGTAGGCCTTGCAACGGTGACAGCAGACATGTTAAATGTCTGCAAACGCTACTCTCTTTAAGATGCTGATTTAAATGCTTTAGTACAGGGCACCTCGATATCAGACAGCGTAATTAATGTAGCACAATCCTTAATTCATGAGAAATTTCCTCATTGGGATGGCTTTCAAGATGTGCTTCTTGGTCAGCGTTTACAATATACTCAAGTAAAAAGCCCTTTTATTCAAATCTTGCATGTCCGAAACCCGGTGACTGGCTTACAGTGAGCAATGTTGACGCTGATGAAAACACAGTGTTTGTATATGACTCAATTGACCAAGATACTTCTGATGCCGTCGGGCAAATCTGTCATATGCTAAAATTGCAGTCGACAACACTGATCATTCGCACTAAAGGGGCACAAAACCAGCGCAACACACTTGACTTTGGCTAGTTTGCAATTGCAAATATGTATTATGTAGCATCAGATAGGCGTCCAGAAAATTTAAACCTTAATCAGAGTATGCTGAGCAGACATTTGCTGAAATGCATACAAAAAGGCAACATGGAAGATTTTCCACTCACAAGCTCTCTCACTGTTCGTGTGCGGCCAAAAGATTGCATTTACAAGTTGCATTGTGTGTGCAGGCAACTGCTATATGCTGGAGTAGTACTGGACATTTCATGTGCATATTGTTCAAGAGGATTTCACAGAGCATGCCTTGGCCCTTTAGCAGATAAATGGGATAACAAAGTAATTGTGTGCTCTAAGTCATGTTGGCTACTGCCAAGGAAAAGATACATGCCAAGGAAAAGATCCATACTTATAGTACATAGCATTCTTCTCTTGGTACAGTGAAACCCGAACATAACAAACCAGACCAGCATAAACTGAATTCTCCTCTATATCACACACGCATAACTTGCTGACAGATACTAATGTCAGACACTTGCTCATAACAGGGGCTTTTTTTTTAGCCTAAACGCAAGAATACTCAGAAGCATTGCAGCAGTGTACTATAAGCAAGATCCAATCGAGTCGCAATTTTTAGCGACTGGCAAGCTGTTCAAGGCACAAGTAAAAATTGCTGTCTACTATGCGTAGTTCCGTTTACAAAAAAGCAGATACCTTTGGCTTAATTTTTCCACTGAAGACAAAAAATTCGTGTATAACAAACACAATACAAAAGTTTTTCATTTTGTTATAGATGGGTTGGATTTAGAGTTACCTAATATAGTGAACTATTTTTAGTGCATAGGCTTGCTTGTTCTAATCAGGTTTCAGTGTATCTACAAGCTACCAGTAAACACTGGCACAACCTAGTGATGTGAAATTTTTTTTATTGTTCTAGTCAGTTTTAAATTCTAGTCATTCTAGTCAACTCTACTGGCAAAGAAGGGCAACATTTCATGTGAAGGTAGCAGAACTAGTTCTACTCAACTCAACTGGCAAAGAGGGCAACATTTTATTGTGAAGGAAGCAGAGCTAGTTCTAGACAACTCGTTTCTGGCCAAGAATTGCCACATTCATCGTGAAGGAAGCAGAGCGAGTTCTATTCTACTCTACTTTCAAAGTAGGGCACCATTTCATAGAGAAGGCAGCCAGAACTAGTTCTAGTCAACTCTACCCAAACTGATCTAATATAACCTAACCCCGGTGGCAATTTACAATTTATTTGTACACTTCAATGCTGTTAAGAGGTTTATTTGTTCATTAACAATGCACTAACATAGTTCCATTGGTAGTTGTTAAACTGCTTTATGGTTGCCTGTGGCATCGGGATTGTTACGGCTCAACTGCAAGGAACAAGTTCCCAACATATTTTTGATCGGTTATTTGATTTGGCATGGGCAGACTTCAGCATCTAAAGAGCGTCACCCCCAGTCTCTCATTGTTCTTGACACCGCTAGCTGGCATCGACAATCCTTCGGGAACTTGTCTATTGTGGGCAGGTTCACTTTGTATTATTCAATTTGAAAACCTGATTATTCTGCTTCTAAGTAGCCACAAGTATTTTGGATATTCAAGTATGTTACAAAATTTGCTTTCCATTGGTCTGGTACAGCTTTAGCAACCAAAATCTGTACTTGCATTGCACACATTACCTTCCTGTTGCCTGAAGTCTCTCGGCGGAGCCTGACCACTACAGAGCGCGTTCTCGGGTGGCGGATAGAGAAAAGTCTTGTCATGAAGCCGTGCTAAGCAGCTTCATGCAAGACAGGCACATGTGCCCACGGACTAACAGGCTAAAAAAAATGCTACACAGCAGCACTCAGATTGTCACAGTGACATGTTCATATTTGAGTGCAAGTTGCAGATTCTTTTTAATCCTTTGTACTTGTGCTTTTTTTCCTCTTTTGTACAGGTCCCCTAGATGTACCACCTGCGTGCATTCACTACCATCAAGTCATCAGGAACGTGTGTACCTCTATGTGAATTGTACGCTATTTTGTCTAAGATGGAAAATCAGACTTGTATAGTTTGCTGTAATGGTTCTGCCAATAAAAGTTTGGTTATAAATGTTTACTTTTCCTGCAAAGCAGGCATTGTATATGTGACAGGCCAATGCAGCATATTACCTACATATAGCTTTCTTCTACATTTTTTTTGCAGGTGCACAATACTTACCTGCTATGAAATTGTGAGCATTGCTTCCCTTTGATATAGTGAGTGCGAAAAAATACAAGAAAAGCACACAGCACAACAAAAAGATATACACTGGACTTTTTTATTTTTTGTACTGTGCGTCTTTTGCATGGAAACCAAGTTGCACTGCATAGTTTATACGAAACACACAAGATGATTGTGCACCATCTTGTGTGCTTTAGCATTTTTACTTAGGAGTATTTTGCATCAGCTATGCAGCACAACTTGGCCTCTGTGTTCAATAACCAACTAGCCTCCACATAACTGTTTGTTTTTTGCCCTAACTGAGTTATGTGCCAACTAGGTCCTCGGTTAGCCTTTTTATATACTACTACTCTTTGATTGGATGCTTATCACTATCATATTTGAGGCAAGGTATAGCTTTGCCTACAATTTTTATTGGCCATTAACACAAGTGGACAGAGACAACAGCATAAAAAAATTCATGCTAAAGGGCAGCACTCGAATCCAACGCTCAAGTCCAGATTATGCTCTTTTGCAATGAACTTGTGTTAAATGCACAACACACATTTATTGTTGGACTGTCTTTCACATATGCTTTTACTGTTGCGTGGGTGATCAAGTATTGGGCTCCTGTACCTACACTGAGCATACTTAAAGAATTATATTACGTTTCAATGATCTAGATCACATTTTTGTATGCACCTATACATGTTTCATTATTTTTCTAGAATGCATTCTGAGTATCCCAGAGACATTGTGTTGCAAGACTTGTGCATATTATGCAGATGTTCAGTGAACATCTAGAAAAGGGCATTGAAATGTTACCTAAAAATGGCCTCAATATTAATTCAAAGTTATTCATATTTTGTTTGAGTGAAAGAATACAGCACATTTTTATGGTGTATGACAGTGTAGCCCACCTAAATGTTACTTTAATGTAGCAGAGTAATTTGTATGAAATGGGTGTGAAAAGGTGTGACATATTTGAGGGATAAAAATAATACCAAGGTAATTTCACTACAACTGTTAAAACTTGCTGTTGGGCACTCACGCAAAGCACCTAAATAAACTTTTTCATGCCTTGTTTACATACTATCACTACAAACACTGTTGAGCATGCAAAAAATTTCAATTATATAAGTAGTAACGTGAAAGCTCATTCGTTTTATTAGACATCTAGAGGAAAAGCTAAAAATTATATGTGGTGTGGAGAAAACATGTAAACATGCACAACTTAAGCATTTCATGATTCAGCTACTAGGAATTTATGGCTTTTTATTATCATTTTGCTGCAGGCTAAGGTAACCAATAAAAACTAAGGATTTGACAGCATACTTTGCCACATTGAAATTCATATCGCCCTGTTGTTTGGATGCTTCAGGCCACAAGTAGCTGCTCTAGGTACCTTAATGCTTCCACCAAAAAGTGAACCCGTATGGCTTGAAGTGCTTTTTCTCTGCACCAAGAAAGAAATGTGAACAGGCTCATATATATTCATGCGAAAGTTACTAAACACTTCTTTCTCTAGGGTTTCAGAATTGGTAGAGCAACTAAACATACACATAGAGCAAGAAGTTATCCGCTGACCTGCGCCACTTAACATCCTACCATGCTGTGGTGAAGCTATGCAGTTGACCCATCCCTTTTCCCCTGCGCCTAACTGCAAGAAACTCACTTCAATAAATAGGTCATTTGCAGAGTGTCCCAGAATTCTGTTTTGAGAATTCTTTGCATGTGCTAATGTTTCTCCAGATATTCAGCGTAAGTAAATTAAGAAAACTAGGCTAGAACATAGCACTGCTAACTGTCTAAGTATGCAATAGGCTGTGATGATTGTGACATCTCGACACCTGCATGCACGTGCGACCTTGCACACTCTGGTTTATCAAAGTGGCGTTCCTATACCTCATACCTCTCGCAAGCTTGCGATTTCATGCAAACTGTGACACACTCGTGTACACTCAACCCAGTTCTAAAGTGGGTGAAGTCTGCCCATTGCACGCGTACTTCTCCCATGCCAAAGTCACTCTTGGACAGTGGCGTACCAATTATTTCTTGAGTGGGGGGGGGGGCAAACTGCAAACGATCTCGCATCTGTCATTATATATATATATATATATATATATATATATATATATATATATATATGGAATTACTATTACAATAAGTGAAAAAGCCTGGACATGTATCTGTCAGTTATTTTTAGATTCACCAGACATAGATATATCTATAAATCATACATGGTGAACCATGGCTGCCTGAAATATTATTTAAATTTCCATTTAGTTCTTGCAACTATATTAAGTCTCAAGATGATGCAAGTACGAAAGGCAGTGAGCGTCCAGGGGTTCCTGATCCCACCCAGTAGGGCACGTAAAGAAAATCTCCATTTGTTACAGACAATTTTACTAATTAAACAAGAAATTCTACTTGCTGTTTAGGTCTACAGCACAAATGTATCGCTAGTTAAGGTAGTAGTATTATCGAGGTTATACACAATGAAGTACAATCAACATGAATGACTCAATATTCACACAAGAAAAGACAGCAGATGTGTGTGACCTTGGAGAATTACAACCAAATTTCCAGCAAAGCTGTTTCTTTCGAACAGTTGAAATGACAATTTCAGTTTCCTGTAATTATATTGCACTGTTAAAAAGTTGCCTGTATATGACTTTTCTGTTGGAAATCTGGCTTGCATGTAATGCTTTGGAGTACTTCTTTTTGGAAATTTAAAAAAACCATTAATTCACTTAACACGTTACTTTGTCATAACGTTTATCATAGTGTACTACCTCCCTACTCATCCCCCCCCCCCCCTGCCCTCTCAAATTTCTGAAGATTTGATATCGGTTGAGTTCACAGTCCTCCCAGGTCAGCGGGATAAATTCTGCTTTGTTCGTAAAACACCTTCAGAAAGCTCCAGATCACTTACTTGGATATTTTACTGCAACTATCATAATTAGTCCCCTGTCTGAAGTCTACTTACATAATGCCCATACTGCGCTCTTTATTTTCGCCAAATATAAACAATGTGTCTTGTTTAGTTCACCGAGGACATCGCTGAAACCAACTAGGAACGTTTTAGGATGCATAAAAAATAGTGGGGAAAAATGATGGCTCAGTAATTATTTGCAACGCTTGTAACTAGACCATGAATGTAAAAATTTTGTCGCACATAGCACTTACTTTAACCCCCTCCCCTTTCGACGAAATATAGTTTTGTTGTAACCAACAGCTACGTTGGGACATTGGGAAGCACGGCTGAAAGCGGTCATATTATATGCTCTAACGCTTCAATAAGATTTTTTTTTATGAAGACTGTTTGACCCAACCCCATTTAACTCGCACAGAGAGTTTTCATAGCCTACCACCAATTTTCACTAAATTTGGTCTTGGTGGCATGTACAGTTCTGTCAGGGCAATGGGCTCAATTCTGCCCCACTTGTTAGCTTGCATACGTAATTCATTGCAACAGTCCCAATAACCCATCTATTGTGAACTTTACCTCCAGATCAAACGTTACCTGGTCTTCAAAGTCACAAAACTGAAAGAAGCTACCTCTTTTAGTTCAATGAGGACACCATGCGAACCCGGTATATCACGCATGAAAAAGTTAAAGGCAAAAAATTAGGGTTCAATAAATATTCGTAACGCTCCCATATAAGCCATAAATGTTAAAAGTCCGCGAGACATTGTAGTTAAAATGCTGCTTATTCCATAAAAGTATAAAATATCTGAAATGCAGAATTCTCTTGGGGACATTGTGAAACCTAGCATTGTGAAACCTAACAACAGCGTGATCATTCATAATACTTGCTGACAGACAGTTTTTAAAAGCTGAACTTGATCAACATGCATTTACCATTGCACATAAACTTGGCGTATTATTCCCCCTATGTTTGCACAATTTTACTTCATCTGTAGTTGTAATTATGACAGTGCAGCAGTCTATTCTATCGAAAAAGGCGAATTTAACTCACTCATCATGCACATTGCCAATATATTGCCTATAACACGCCCCTAATTTTCCCCAGCTATAAACAAGATGGAATGGTTAGCTCACTGAGGACAACGGAGAAACAAACTACGCCCCTCGTATGATGCACAAAAACACATGAAAAATCGAGGCTTTAGTAATTATCTGGAACACTTGCACTCATTGCGCTCAGAATTCTATTTTCATGGAATTTCAAGTCCGTATCTTGTGCAGTTGTTTTATAAGTCTGGAAAACTATTAGACTAGCGGCACTATGACACCCTGAAACACTTCAAGGAGTAACTTTCTACAAAGGCTGTAATGAACCTAAATAGAATGAACATATATCACTTGTCACTCAGAACAATGCTTCGTACTTCGAATAAATATAAACACCGTGCTGTTAAATGCCGTGTATAACGCGTAAAAAATTGGGGAAAGAGAGTATTCCGTAACTGTTTTTCGAGCACATAAGCAACCTCCACGGTTCAAGTTTTCAGTAGACGTCACCAAAAAGCGGCCATTTCTTCAAAACATCAAATATCTGCTGCTCTTGCTCCTGCCAGGAAACAAGTAATATTGTAGCTCTTATTTACACACAACCTGAAAATAAAATCGGCAAAATTAGAAGTTGTGCTTCAAAAATTTCCTGCCATAAGGCACACCAAGGATTTCATGCCGCAAGGCACACCAATCGTTGGGTGTGAGTGAGTAAAAAACATTTATTGTGGCTATGTACAAAGAGAACATTTGGGACGAGCCAGAAGGGCCCGCCCCGTACAAATTCTAGGAGGGCTTCCTATTCCAGGACCCCTGCGGCTTTTGCGGCAGCCCGGTCTCGGTCCACCAGGGCACATTGGTCCTGTATGGTCGAGCGGCTGATTATAAATCTTTATCAGGACTTCTCCCCTCGCACGTGGATTATATATGGCATGCGGATTGTGTTTTCAAATACGGTTAAGTGGTCCCAAAAAACTGGGCACGATGCGAGTAGCACAAGCGGAAATTTGTTACGGCTAGAACAGTCCAGCTCCAGGCCTTCACAATGTGAGCATGTATGGCGAATCCCTTGGTTCGGTCGCTACAGTGCATCACAAGGAAGCACAAAAGACAATCCTCGCTGCCTAAGCAGGGTATACATATAGTAAATAAAAGCATTATCTACATGGCCACTCTATTGAAAAATAAAATTTAGCTTCAGCTGTAGTTTTGTTGAACTTTCCAGCATGCAGCCAAAAGTGCCCACTTTCAAAAGTGTGTGTGTGGGGGGGGGGGGCAAATGGCATGCTTCGCCCCCCCCCCACACACACACTTTTGAAAGTGTTGAACTTTCCAGCATGCAGCCGAAAGTGCCCACTTTCAAAAGTGTGTGTGTGGGGGGGGGGGGGGCAAATGGCATGCTTCGCCCCCCCCACTTTTGACAGTGGGGAGGCAAGTGCCCCGCCCGGTAGATGTGCCTATGCTCTTGGAAACATCTGGCACGTGCAAAACGTGCCAGTTCTTTCATTCTTCCCTCTTGACAGCTAGTATTTTGAGATGCTGTGCTAAACTGCACTGTCTTTGCGACCAGGCCACACTTTCTTCTAGATCTTTCAAAGTGGTTGAAGTTCCCCTATAACGCTGTCACTTTCAAAGTAATAAACTAACATCAGCCCAATAAGATTAGTGGGTCCTTGCAGCTGTTATGTGTTAACATGTCATGCTCATAATACGTCATGCTAATGTTCTACCTGTAAGTATGTCATGCTATCTCTTAATGTGTCACGCACCTAGAAGTGACATTACCATGTTCTTTAGTTCCAGCCTGTCTGCATAACTGTTTACCAGTCATGTATGTAGGCATTATGAGATAAGCTCACTCTACTTGCACACCAATCTTAGCCTGCTCAAGCTTGGTGGAGCAAAGTATTCTTAATTCATCAATGTATTAAGAACTCCTTCATCAAAATGTGTTTGCACTAAATCAGGTGTCACACTTTCACAATGGATAGAAGGGCACGAGTGGAAGAATGGTAGAACTACGGCCACGATGCCACTTTGCTCAAGCGAAGTTTCATTAGAGCTAAAACCTAGCTCAAGCATGTCTAATGCGTCAATTAATGCAGCTTTCACTGGGAAATACATAACAGGGCGCTTTGTGCAAGCAGAATAGACAAAAAAGCTGCCGCATCAGCTTGTAGTAAATGGCGTCACTGCGGGCAGGAGGCAGTGGCTTGATACAGAAGAAAATGGCTTAACAAAGGATTACTCGGTTACATGGTGATGGAGCCCAGTAAAAAAAAAAAAAAAAAACTCGAGTCCAGTTTAATTTTTCAATGGGACCAAACTGGTTCCAATTGGACATCACCGGAGTCCCAATTTCCAATTGGGCATCATGAGAAGTCTAGTTGGACATCACTGGAGCTTGGTAAGCCAGTTGGTCCCAACTGGACCCAATTGGAAATCACTGAGTAATCTCGTGGAACAACAGAATAGTTGATAATAATAATAGTACAACTATAATGTTAGTTTTAAAGTGAAAGATCTCAGTATTTTGGTGTGATCGATGGAGAGAAGCATTTAGCTTTCTGTCAAGTTAAAAATCTATCTTGAAATTTTACCAATTTCTCATGAACCACCACTTGGTCAACCAAATTTTGCTCACATATATAGCACCTGATATGCATCTCTCATAATGAAGTGGTGAGCGTTGGGTATGTCAATGAATATAATTGCCGCAGTGCGTAGTGTGTTCATGCACGAGTATGCTACTCAAAAGGAGTTCAAGTATATCCGTTTCGAATCAGGGTGAGGGACTATCTAGGCTTTTTTTTCCTTTCCTTCATTTTTCATGTTGGTCCCAGCCAGCTGTGCAATTCAGACCAATTGTGTCCAATTGTGTTAAAAAAATTGGTCCAATTGGAGCTGTTCGATTTTTCCAATGGGTGTCCCAAAACACAATTAGAAATATGCAACTGGTGTGACAAACTTTTTTTTAACTGGGAGCAAAAACAGCGGCCGAGTGCGCCCGCGTTTAGGGCGAGCTGCCTTGTTGTTCTCCGGTTACGGATACTAAGAGTTCAATACGTTGCACCATCTGGGCCGGTACGCCCCATACTATGGAAGAGCCAAACCTTCAGCAAGGGCATAGAGTTTCCCTACTAAACTGAGTACAGGGACATCACTTACACCACGCATCGGCACAAATTTCAGTGCAAAAACCCAACGCGCGTAAATTCAATGTTACTTTGTGGTGGCGGCACCGTGCACTCGTTGTTTGCGAGCAGCAATAACTATTCGTCATTACATAATTAGTGAAGATTTTCTGGGACGCAGTGCCAAATCCCGCACTAGAAGTGCTGTTCGCAAAACGTGCTACTTGTCTATCCAGGCGCTGAACAGTTATAGCAAGCCGAAAGCAGTCGCAATTGTTCAGATACAAACATTTTACAACCCGTCGTAACCTCAATGTAAAAACTCACCGTCGAACACATCATCGTTGAAAAGCATTCAGAAGCGATGCTCACGCTTGAAATTCAAACGACGCGCACAAGAGACGCGAACTCACGAATGTTACGATACGCTAGTACTTAAGTGGATTAGATTGACTTGCAATGCTTGCCCGCATCTCTATCTTACTTGAACAATGTGGTGTTTTACCGCTGTATTTAGTATATTTGATTTGTTTATTACTACGCGTCGGTTCTATAAGAAGCGGTGTCGAAGCGGAAGTTCTGCGAACGCGCTGCCGACGTTGCATATCTAATGCTCGGTCAGCTACGTACGCAGCGCCGCGCTAACGCCCATCATACATTACATTCCCTCTGGGTCAGTCATCGTTCACAGCTCTTCAACACAAATTCCTGCTAAGCGTTTTTCCTGTGAGATAATCACACCAGACTCTTTTGTGAAGCGTAAACGTACAGAATGAGTTTACAGAAGCATAATAAAACATCCGAAAAAGCACCGGCTATGGCTGATAACTGGCGCTGCACGCTTCACAGCATGACTACCATTCATGCTGTAAAGGCTGCCATCAAAAGAAACATGCACAGTATTATTATTGACCCCAAAAAATCACCTATGCCTGTCAAGCTGCGAGTTCAGTATGAAGTTTCATTGCCTCTCTGCCCAAAATTAACGCTTTAGTGCATGAAATTCTATCAGACCATGTGATCTTATTACAACTTCATGAAGCTTCACAGCCCTACACAAGCGTTGCGGTAAAGCCCTCGACAGGAGTAAGGCATCATGAAATCATATGAATGCATGCACAGTGCGCCTGTGCTTAAGGTGAACGTAACCATTTGCTACCGCTCCGCTCAAGTTTAAGTCTCAAAGCGTGAAATTCGGTCATATCGTGCGACATCATTAAAAATTTGTCACACTTCACCGCACTACCTAAGCATTGCGGTAAAGCCCTCGATAGAAGTAACACATCGCGAAATCAAACGAATGCATCCACAGTGCGCTTGTGCTTAAGGTAAATGTAAGCATTTGCTACCGCTCTGCTCAAAGTTAAATCTCAAAGCATTAAATTCGGTGATATGGTGCGACATCATTTAAATTTTGTCAAACTTCACCGCACTGCCCAAGCATTACGGTAAAGCCCGCGGCAAAAGTAGGGCTGCATGTAATCACATGAATGCACAGGCGGCGCTCTTGCGCGTGATGTGAAGTGAAAACATTCTCTGCCGCGCTGCACTAATATGCATCTCAATGATTTCATGTACTCACGCACAACACTGCTGCAGGTGTCGACGGTATCAAAGCATCTCCTATAAAATATGTGTATCATCTCTAATGTCTTAGCTCACATTATCAATAAAATATTTGAATCCGGAATTTTCCCTAGCAAACTTGAAATAGAGTTTGCCCGATTTATAAAGGTGGCGCCAACCATAGTGCAAACAATTTCCGACCTATATCAATACTACCTCTTCTGTCGAGACTTTTGGAAACTGTTCTAAATTCATGGCTGGAGGGTTTCTTAAGGAAATATGCTATTATCAGTACGGCAAAATATGAATTTCAAAAAAAAAAAGAATCATGTGAGGATGCGCTTTTAAACATAAGCAATAAAATACTGCAAAATATTGAAAAACGTTTATACGCGGTAGGTTTATTTCTGGACCTGCGTAAGGAGTTGACAGTGTAAATTATGTTATGCTTCTGTCCAAACTTTATGACTGCAGTATACGTGGTATGGCATTAGATCTGATGAGGAGTTCCTTAACTGGTTATTATCAGTGTGTTTCAATTAATCAGGCGACTTCCTCACTTCTCAAAATACAGACTGGCGTACCACAGGGATCCATACTTGGTCCTGCATTATTTAACCTTTATACTAATGACCTTCCAAGCATTTCTTCCTCACCTAATATGATGTATGCGGATGACCCCAATCTTTTCTTTGCAAATTATTCCCTGCAATGCATAGAAAAAGAAATGAATGATTACTTTAATTTATTATCTGAATGGCTGTACATAAACAAACTTGAATTGAATGCCAACAAAACTAAATATATCATATTTAAACCAATAAATAAGCCATTGCCTGTTAATATCAATGTTATATTTCAAGAAAAGAGGCTTGAACAAGTGACAACGCAAAAGTTTTTGGGGGTATGGTTTCAGGAGAACTTCGCCTGGGGCAATCATGTCAACAAGCTGAGCAACGATCTTAGTAAAGTAGTAGGCTGTATGTATAAATTGGTGATATAATACCATTATGGCTAAAGAAAGCAATGTATTATGCCCTTTGTTACTCGAAGCAAACTTATTGTACGTTGATATGGGGAACGAGAGCAAAAAAGTATGAGAAGTTACTAAACTTGCAAAAATGAGTAGTCCGAATTTTTGAAAACTACCATGGTGAGCTGCGAGACTTACCCACACTCAATATTTTTAACAAACATTAATTGATCCAAGCAAATCAAGTTTTCTATTATCGATTACTCTTACATATAAAAAACACAGACTCCATGTTGTCAGCCTAGCCATTTCTCCTCCTCTATACTCATTACACAATAAAATCAGAACAACACCATTTACGCGTACAAACTATGGATGTCAGGATCTGAACCTAAGCTACTAAACATCATTGAACAAAGAATTGATTTTTATGCACCCCATTTTAAAGAATGT
The DNA here is from genome assembly GCF_013339745.2 of Dermacentor silvarum. NCBI lineage: Eukaryota > Metazoa > Arthropoda > Arachnida > Ixodida > Ixodidae > Dermacentor > Dermacentor silvarum. The sequence continues at coordinate 88,426,990 of NC_051156.1, read as the reverse complement.
ATAAAAACCTTTTTTACATTCTCAAATTCATTATAAATAAAATGCTATTGCACTAACATTTTGTTATGCACTGTATATGTACGTTTCTATCTGCACTGTAATGTGAAAGTACATACCAATAATTTTTTTTTCAAGCATAGAATGTATATTCATGTAATAATTGTATAAATCTGTCTTGTTTTTGTATTTTCTACATTGTACTCACTCATTTTTGTGCTGTATTTGCTTTGAATATGTTTGCCGAACGCGCTTAGGAGCAAGAGCCTCTGTCAGGCCACATGGCCTTTACCTCTTGTTCCTCCTTCTGTAACAAAGAAAGAAATAAACTTCAACGTGTCTTTTTCGGGAAGACCATGTGATGTCGTTACAACTCCGTCAAGCTTCACAACACTACACAAGCGTTACCATAAATCTTGCAGCAGAAGTAGCTAAGGTGTTAGTAAATTTAATAAAAACATCGGCAGCACCCCAAGCACAGTTGGTGAACGCAAACATTCATTCTCTCTTTGCACAAAAGTCTGTGCATAGCTGTTTGGAACGAAAGAATTGCTGAGCAGTGCGATATTACATATATCAACATTTATACACTTTGCTGCAGCACTGAAGGGTTCTAAAGCCAGTGTGCTATAGTTAAAATACAAAAAGAAAAAGTGAATCAATAAAAAATTATTTTATTCATGAGACGAATGAAAATATTCTATGCCTTACTGCACACAATTCACAGCCCTGCATGGAAAAAAAAAAACGGGAAATTTCAAGGAGCCCCTAGTAGATATATGCAACTTGCAGATAATAGCATGTATGCTAAAGAAAGCACCAGCTGTCAAAATTAAGACATATCCCCCAGCTCCTTACGGTCTGTCGCTCCCTTTGTTCCCAAGTATGCAAAGCACTGCGAGCTCTCTCTGCTGCAGCCTTCTTGGCGCAACGCCCCTCTGTCACTTCGCTGGAGCCATTGCGGAGAAAAAGTAAGACACAAACAGTTTTATACCCAAACTTGATGTCAGAAATCACCATCATCTGGGTGCCCCCAATACTGATGTCAAGCAAGCTCCACCTCTCCAACTGCTCCCTGCCTCCAAGCAGTCCTACTGCACATTTTTTGCTTATAATATAAGCAGAGACGTTATGCACATAGTTCATAAGCCCCATTCAATGATGATAAGTGACAGTGCACTCATGCACTGAAACCTAAGCTTTTCATTGTTGCAGTTTCAATATTAAATATACAGGCATGAATAGTGAAATTTTCTATCGAATTGATACAAATATTCAAGAAAAATTAGCTCTGAATATTGAATCAAATAGTGAATATTCCCTATTTCTAAAATTGTGAAATGAAAAATGCAGTAGAGTCTGTTCGGCAACAAAAGGCTCGGTAGCATTATTGGATGCATGTAATGCCATTAACAACTAGATGTCAGGTCAACTAATAAGCTTGTAAATGAGAAACAAGGGAAAGTACGATCATATCAGGTGCATGGTGACACTAATAAAAAAATTAACAGCATGTCCCAAACACATGTAGTAGACTATAGTAGAGTATATAGCTCATTGAAGGAGCTAGGGACAATACTGCAGTCCCGCATATCATTTTGAAGGAATCCAAACATATGGTGAGATTGACCAAACAATAAATTGTTTGTATAATTAGACACATCAAATGCAAAGTCTGCCCAAGGCAAAGACATGCTTACACAACTATATAGCACAAATGACCTCCTTCATATCTTTGTTCACAAACTGGATCATCTGCACAACAACCACCATTCTCCTGCACCAGAATCATTCAACGAGTCTCCATTTATATCTGTCCTTCTCCTTCAAGAACTGTTGTTATCCCTTATAGTATTTGAAGAAAACAAATACACTACTCAACAACTTCAAGTAGTGAATTCTCGAATTGAATACGAATTGAATAACAAAGACTATTTATAATCGAAATTTTGAATATTTGCACACTCTATTATGAAATCTAAGATTGGCTGTATATGTGAGGTTACGTGACTAAATTTACAGTTTCCATTGATTTATCTCGACTGGGCGGTCAGCTTATCCTTTGGTAGCTGCTTTCCATGGCCCTCAGGAGTGTGTTCTAGACAAGTGTGTTGACCTTTGTACTTAGGCACAGAGGATGGCCTGTCTGTCATGCCAGATGGTGCCCTGCTTGTCTTCCCTCACAGCCACTAGTTGTGGACGGTGGTGGCAATAGATACAACTAATGCATACAATAATGCGGAACATAATCTAGGTAATTTTTGAAACATGGAAGACTTGTCTACCACAGCAGGCAACAAAAGTGGTACACATATTTTTGTGTCTGAGAGTTAATTTCTGCACATGTGGATTGTTTTCATATTGGATCCTAACTGTACTTTAAGCCACAGTGTGCCTCATGGCTCTGTTCTTGCCCCCTTGCTGTTCATCATTCGTCCTGCATGGAGGCTACATCACAAGCACCGAGTTTTTGATCTAAGCTGATGACATGACAATCTGACCAACGTATGAGAATCTTGATATGCAATGTAAACAGCTACAAAATGCTTTGTTGTACTCACTGAATATGTACACACTGTTGGTTCCCAACTATCAATAGGAAAGTCCTGCTAAATTCATGTTACTAACAATTAAGACAGGGAAAACTAAGGTCAGTCTTTGAAATTGACTTTGAGCTAGGAATCAACCCATCAGTCATAATAAAAACAAAAAAGTTACCTCTCTTTAGCCTTGAAATACATCATTCAGGTTCAGGCTCGAACTGGCCTAAGCCAGTCTTGACGTCATCGGCCTTGATTCTGCACTTAGTATGCAGAATCGAGCCAAATTGTGGCGGATCTCGTATTGAGGCGACACATCAAATCGCAACTTTTGTCATTTGGCCATATATATCGCCTATCAAGCACAGTTTCAGTGACTGTGTGCTCAGCAATGGGCTAGACTGGATGTCACCATCCGAGAAGTGAGGGCAATAATGGACTGAATCCTGCCTTATCTCAATCCAGATACTTAAATTGCATGCCCAGCTTAACACAAATATGGAACTTAAAAATTATTTTTCCTTTTTCTGCGCACACCCGTCCATTTGACACAAAGAAAAGGCATAATGCAAAACTGAGAGACACTAATTATGCAGACTATGAAATCCTGCCACACTAAATTACCTAGGAAAGTTGGCAAATATTCTAAACAGCATAGAAAAGAAGAAAAATTAAGACAAGGAAACTATGGGAAGGCTGGCGTGTACTTTTGGGCTCTCATTTCTTACTGTAAGAATATTCTAAGTTCATATGTTATGTCATTGTGATGAGAAAAGAAAGAAGTTAGGCAAGGTTGTCAGCTGCTATGGGGTGTGCTTTATTAGAAAGTATAGGCTGCATTAGTACCTGTGCGGGTAAACCAGTGTGTTCCCTGAACAGTGAAGCTATTTTAGCATACAATAGCTGCCTTGAGGCTACTTAATTTGCTTCAATTGATGGGCGGAACGTATCTTGCTTTCTTAAAACAATTTTCACAGGGCAGTGCTGCATACTTATAAGGTGCATATGATATCTAAGGCAACATGTAAAGCTTTATTTTAATAGTAAAGCCTTAGCCATCACTAACATCTGTGCTGTAAACTGATATGGCGGTACCACGCTTACACTTTTAGACGTTGTTTGCAGCTAAGCATGCTGGAATGCAGACAATTTTTTTTTTCTTTCTTTGAAAATCTTGGTCACAAACCTGTCTCAAGTACTGATGAAGTTAAAATTGTCATTGTCCAACATCTCCATGCTACTTAATGTGAAAACTACGACTTCAGCTCCATGTGCCAGGTGGCACGTGTGGTACCTGAGCACTAAAGAAAGGAAACTCAGCACTGCCTTAATAATCACTAAAAATCTCTTGCGTATTCTTCTAGTGAACTATTCAAACATTAGGTTACGTTCACATACTTCTCCATAGCTTTTGACTGACAACATTCCTTCTACTTTACAACATATGGTTTCAGGAAAGACCTTTCGGCTATCACACAGCTAGCCATGGAACTTCACAGCTTTGAAGAGTTGTGAATAAATCAGGGTTATTATTTCTAATGTTTAATAGTACAAGGGCCTGGAATGACAAAAGAGTGTCATGAATGTTTCATGATACATACAATTAAATATGGATTGCTGTGAATAATAAATATTGGCTGTATACAGGCCTAAAATTACTAGCTGTATAGGAGCCTAAAAGATATATACTGACAAAATTACAATCCTATAAGTGATGTTTGTGTTTACTAAAATGCATGAGGAGATGAGAAAAAATATTTGAACTGGTGTGGTCTTTTACCAAGCACTCTGGGCCTTGCCATAGCCCTTACGCACAAGGGTCTGGAAGCCAGTGCTCCATGCGCACTGCAGCATTGCAGCTTAAGCCTCCAACTGGAGGCAATGCTACGATTTAAGACCTGCAATAGAAAAAATTTGTCTGCAATAGAAAAAATACATTGTTGTTATGTTGTTTTATGGATAGACCTTCTGTGAACACATGGAGAACAGGTAGTCCCTCCACACTTATTGCATATGTTAATGGCTCACTGCTCATCAGAAGGTAAGAATGTGTACATGCCACCTATTTTTAATCTACAAATTCCAAATTCCAGCCACCTTGCTTGTCTTTCCAATGGGATGAGGCTGCCCTAAGCGTAAAAGGTAAAACAAAAAAGCACAGTATGGTTGCCAAACAAAACACGCGTCCAAGTGTATATGCTGCTAACTAGACGTGGTATGCCTGATCGTGTTATCTTGTGGTGAGGTCTAACATGAGAGTGCAGGAGCACCACTGCTCCTTTTCTTCAGCTCAACCACCTTAACATTTGGCCAGTCACTGTCACTCAAGTGGCTGTAACCCCATGCTCAATCACACACTTATGCTTTCCCGTTGCTGGAGATTTATATGAAGAAGACTAATGCTCCTTGCGCATGCCTTTCTTCTTCTTCAGTCTTTTACTTTTCCAATAAACACCGAACGTGCTATAGACGGTTCTGTGACTTTTTTCATTCCTCAAACCGGTCATTGTAACAAATTAATGAGCGAAATAAACAAATGTATTAGTCAGGCTTCTTCTGCAACCTTCGTGACCAAGGAATGTGGTTATCTAGATGACGTGTGTGCGAGAGTGAAATTATTGGTTGTTACTTTTTTACTTTTGTCCCTTCTTTAGTTTTTACATGTCTATTCTACCATGCTCTGTCATTGTTTTGTTATCACGTGGCTTTGTGAATATACTTTTTCAATTTGTTTTTCTTCTTGTTTACTGTTGCCTCGGGACAAGGAAAAGGAAACTCCTATAGAATTGTCTTATACATAAGATAATGTATATATATGTATGTATATGTATATATGTATACACACACCGGATGTTCCACATTAAGTTTTAAGGAATTCTTAAAGATCACCTGTGGCAGGTAGCATCATTCTTATCATTGAGCTGGGTTATTTGAAAAGGCAGACATAATTAGTTGCACGAGAAATTGAAACACATATTCAACTAATTAGCAAAAAATGACTAATGAAGTTCTTAGTTAATTACTTTATGACACATATTGCAATTTACGAATGGTAGCTGGTGAGTTTGCAAGACGCATCCACTTGAAATGAATATCCATGATGACACAAGTTTCGAGATATTATTTCCCAAAGTGTGGGACGAAATACATGGGCATTCCAGTTACTTTAGTGCTTCAATGTATGAAACAGCATTTTGGTAAAAAAATAAGTGGAACAACAGTGATTTTTACGGCGAGTTTAAAATAATAACAACTTTATTTCCATCAACTTGGTGGAGGAGGCTGCAAATAAAAGCTGCTGCAGTAGAGGCAGCTTGACGAGGCCCGCAGCCCCCTTACAGAATATTTGGCAACAACAATTCATACACGTATACACATGTGCATTATACATATATATACATACATATTATATATATATATATATATATATATATATATATACACCCACATGTACTCACCTACATGCATCATCATCCTATTTTATCTCCACTGCAGGACGAAGGCCTCTCCCTGCGATCTCCAATTACCCCTGTCTTGCGCTAGCGCATTCTAACGTGCGCCTGCAAATTTCCTGAATTTGTCAACCCATCTGGTTTTCTGCCGACCTCGACTGCGCTTCCCTTCTCTTGGTATCCATTCTGTAACCCTAATGGTCCACCGGTTATCCATCCTACGCATTACATGGCCTGCCCAGCTCCATTTCTTGCGCTTAATGTCAACTAGAATATCGGCTATCCCCGTTTATTCTCTGATATGGGGCAGAAACTTGGAGGTTAACAAAGAAGCTCGAGAACAAGTTAAGGACCGCACAAAGAGCGATGGAACGAAAAATCTTAGGACTAACGTTAAGAGACAGGAAGAGAGCAGTGTGGATCAGAGAACAAACAGGGATAGCCGATATTCTAGTTGACATTAAGCGCAAGAAATGGAGCTGGGCAGGCCATGCTGAAATTATGTTGGCTTCCAGAAATAAGTTTATAGTATGGGAGTTGTAGGGGACATTATAATAAAGAGCAGCCAAACAAACTTCTTTTGCAAGACAAGTAATTTATGTAAATTAACAAAAGTAGTTGTACCCCATACCAATAAGCAATAATAGAGGTATGAATAAAAAAGAGAATTATAAATTAGAAGTTTAACTTTAAACGGCAACAGTGATTTACATTTCCACGTCATGCCAATGACTCTACTGGATTGTAAGGGCGTCAATATGCTCGTCCCAAAGCAATGTTACTCGAAAACGTTATGCCGAGAGTTTTCATACTAGTAACCATTTTTATTGTTTTGTCCCCATACATAATGTTAATATTTGAATTCACTGGCTTATTTTTAGACCTAAAGAGCACAGCTGTGTTTTTTTTTGTATTTATTTCTAATTGGTTCAACTTTGACCAGTCCCTCAGCTTAGAGAGCATACGAGGTTCGTTTCAGACTATATCTGTACAGTTTGTTCCTGAAACAAATATACTGGTGTCATCAGCATACAGGACATATTTCGCACGTAGGTAAATGTTCATTAAATCATTGATATAAGCATTAAAAGAAGGGGCCCCAAAACACTTCCCTGCAGAACTCCTTTTGAAATAGGCTTCATACTTGAGCAATGCATATCTATCTGAACAAATTGCTGTCTGCTTGCCAGGTAAGATTTAATTAGTGCTAAACAATGACCTTGAATGCCATAGCTATCAAGTTTTTCAAGAAATGTGGAATATCTGGCACACACACACACACACACACACACACACACACACACACGAGCGTTTTCCTTCAATACAGGAATTTCTTGTGAATACGGTCCGTCTGTTTATTTTCTTCACCTTTCTTTCATCTGTGTTGCATCGTTCTGCCAATGCATTGCTATAAATCTGAACCAACTTGCCCACCTTTCAGTCATCCTGCCCTAAGCGTAATTCATTAGTGACTTTTCTATATTCCATGTATCTTGCCAATAGCTTCTGATCATACTCCACAAGAATAGCTTTAGGTCCAGGAATGAAACAGGAGCTCCACTTTCATGGCCGCTAGCAGTGATCGACAGTGGTGCACCGCCGGGGGGGGGGGGGGGTCGGGTGTTGTAACCCCAGCCCCCCTGAGACCGAGTTAACCCCCCCCCCCCCCGCACGCGTCCAGCCCCACCAGTAAAACATGTACATTCAGTGCTCTGTTCCCATTGTCATTACAATTCAGGAGGTGGCTTAAGGTCGAATTTTCCTGATTAACAAAAACACTATCACTGTCTTGTATTTATTCATTCACTCTTAAATTAATTTGAGTAAAACGCTGAAGAAATCAACATCATCATCATCCTTGGTGTCATTATATTATTATAATTATTAGGCATTTTATTTGTTGTTGGATTCCTCTCTCTAAAGTTTAATGGTCAGTACCGGTCCTGATCCGCAGGCCAGAGGTGGAACCTGGGCAGCCTTCATAAGGGGGGGGGCCTCATCAAAATATGCAGACGAGAAGGGGGGACCTCACTGCATACTGTGAGCGCTAAAATGCCTACATTCTAAGGGGATGCCTGGGCCCCTGTGATGTGTGGTGCGCGACGGTGATATTTGTGGTGTGCGACAAGGTGCGGTGCATTTCAAACAAGAAGCAGACAAGGAGAGCGCGCGCCGATCTACCGCGCCGCGCCGAAAACGACGCCGAAGAGCGGCCAGCGCGTGAACACGTGGCACAAGAAAAGAAATCAAAAGAAAAAAAGCCAATCCAATCACAAAACAACACGGAGCCTCGAGCAGCTAATGAGAAATCGACGAGTCGACCAGAGCAGCAGAAAAAGGAGCCGCGCAGGCAGTAGGAGGAGGAGTTCCAGAAGCGGCACCAGGAGAAGGTCGGCCACCGGATCGGGAGTTGAAGACGGCCGTCGGGTTCCGGACCCGAGCCACCAGGACTTCACCCGGCCGGGGCCTCCTGCCAACCCATTCCTGGGCGCCGCCACTCCATCCGTTCGAGAACTGCTGCCCGAGGCCGGCGAGCGTCTGCGCCCGTGGGCAGAACGAGAGCAGTCAGGCTACGGGCCCGAGCTCCACGACCAGCTGCCCGGCCAGGACGGCGCCGCCGTCAACCCCTGCTGCCAAGCCGCCTGCCTTCCCGGGCATCGCCACCCTGCCCGATAATCAACTGTTGCTGCCCGAGGCCGGTGAGCGTCTGCGTCCATGGGCAGAACCTGAGCTGTCGGGCTACGAACCCGAGTGCCACGATCAGCTGCCCGACCAGAACGCCACCACCGTCGGCTCGTGCTGCCGAGGCGCCTGTCTTCTTCCTCCGAGCCAGAGCTGCCACGCTCTGGTAGCCGGTCCGATACAGCGACCTTTGGTGAGACCAACAACGCTTCTCTCGTCGTCTCCGCTTCGCCGCGTCGAGACTGTAGTGCATACGCACACCCGCAGCCTGCCCGAACTTGCCTCACAACATTAGCGTTCCAGCTACGTGTTTTCATGTTATCTTTGTGTGTTTGGTTTTTATGGGTTAATTTTCGTTTCTAGTTTCATTAAAAGTTTGTGTGTGTGTTTCCCGACAAACGGCTTTGTCCTCGATTGGGTTCTGGGAGGCTCCGCCTCAGAGAACCGCCAAAAAAACATTAACACAAAAGAACCTGCTCATCACAGCCCCCAGTGCTCAGAATCTGCCAGTGCCGCAAGCTCATTTCATTGTAAGCTTCGGCGAGCAGGCACCAAACACAATTAAGCCATGCACAGATACTTGTGCAACTAGCTTAGTACCATGTTTTTGTGGTTTTTGTATGTTTCCACTACTTTCACTGTGCTAAAGCAGTCAGTGTGTAGTAATAGAGCTTTATGAATGCTTGTGCCTATATGATATTTTATGGCGAAAGTAACTGATAGTGCTTTAGTTGTAAGAATGTTTGTTTGCAGATTAACAGCCTCACATGAAATAAAAGAAAGCCCCGTGCTGCAAACAACACTCTTGCTTGCGAGTTTGAGGCGTCAGTGAAAAACTCCGAGCATGCATACTTATATTTCAGTTCTAGATAGTGCAGTCATAAAAATGCAAACCTAGCACATGCTTGGAAGTTTAAGAAATTAGGTGTCACACTCTTTGCACTGCCACTGTCAAGGTGGCAAATGTTTAGCAGGGGTCATTAAATTATTTTTAAGGATCGATATGTCTAAGATCTGGCAGCAATGGTCCTAACATGCATTGTGAATGGCAGTCTGCACGTTGGCCATGTAAATAGATCAGAGTATTCGACATATCCTCTACTACAGTGTGGCAGCGGTGTTCAGGATCTGAGTGAAGAAGTAGTTTAATTATTTGAAAATGTAGAGAGGTCGGCCGGAAAATGGAACTTCTGGCCTGCTACTCTACGTAAGGGAAGGAGAAGAGGGGAAGAAAGAGGGTCACAATGGGGGATGACAATGGGAGGAACGAGGTGAAAGGACACATTGCATAAATGTTATCACAATCGTGAGTCCAGGCCCGTGTCACCTAAGAAACGTGAAATAGCACGCATTGTCTCTATCGTCTGCCAACTCTGTGGCCATGCGCCCAGCAAGAGTTCCTCCGACAGTGGTCCACTGTATAAATGCCTCAAGGATCTGAGTGAACTATAGCATAAGTCTACTAAGTGACACACTTGACTGGGGACTGGGAGGTGGGGGAGGGGTGGAATGGGGCTTTGCCAACCACAAACACACACAGACATTTCGGGGAGGGGACGCGTCCCTGGCTATATGCAACTGACTTTGCTACAGGAGCCGAGCACTTGGGGCACATTTCTTAGTTAACTTTAGGCGATCTCTAAGGCCAGTGGATGGATGGTGTAAGGGTCACTCCAGGCCAAAGTCTATAAAGAGATACTTCCTGTGCCCATGTAAGATCACAGGGAATGAAGCAGACATACCGGGGAAGTAAGGCGTGTGTACCACCAGAGGTTAGATTTCAGTGCGTAGTGGAGAGCATGGCGATCAAATTGAAGGAATACAGCTAGGTGTCACATATGAGGCAGGTGATTGAGCCAATTGGTCGGCCCAAGTGGTTGAACCAATTCCATCTATGCCCTTGTACTCAGTGCACCTCAATAATGAGATGTGAGGAGTTGTAGAGTCTGTAGATTTATTGACAGATTTGTAGCATTTTTGATTGTAACTTATTTGAGGTGCTTCACTGCAGTAATTAATTGGGCACGTTAAGTTAAGGCGCTCGAGCGCGCTCTAGCAAGCAGAGTGCGCTCTTTTAAACTTAACAGCTAAAAAGCGACTCCCGGTGCGTAATTACGGAGCGCACTCCACCCTGGAAATGGTGCGCGAGAGAGCGCGCCTGCACGGCTTCCGGAAAAATGACGTTAAGTTAAGCTCCGAAGGCGTTGCACTCGAGCGCACTCGAACGTGCTCCTTTGGAGTTCGGAGCGTGCTAACTTTACGTGCCCATTGAGTCTTTTGTCGTAAGTGATCAAGGAGTGATTTGCACTATTGTGATGTTGGGTGCTGTACTGATGGACTTGATGGCATCGTGTGAGGTTTGCAATTCAAATAGTAGTGAGTTGGGTGTTACAGCCTTGTAGGTGATGGAAAATATAATATCGGGGTGAGATGGGCTCACATAGTTTTGCTATGCTCAGCATGTCACAGATGCCCATTTCTGGTAAGCCTCACAAGATGCCACAGCGCAAAGTTGTGTCACGTACAAGCTTTTTCCATATCTCGGAATGTAGATAGAGAGAATCTGATGGGCCCAGTGTATACCAATTGTGGTTGATCGTCAACTTGCCCTCCCTAAAGCTGCATTTATTAAGGATTAAGTAGATTAATTTCTATAAATGCATAGACAGCTATAGTAAGTACCACAGCCATGTAGCTAGCTGCCGAAGATGGATCCCTTGCTTCCTTGAGAAGAGGAATTACAATGGCTTTTTTTTATGCAGTACGAAGATGCCCGCAATGACAGATTTTGTTATAATTTAAAGGATCATTATAGTGTTTCAGGGTGCAAGTGTTTTAATATCTCGTGTATATATAATTAGATCAAGTTCGATCCAGGGGCAGACTTATTACAGAAATTTAAGAAAGCTCAGAATGATAATGGCATTGTGGAACATACTTGCAGTTGAGTTGTTTTTGTTCAGACATTTCATATATAAGAATCTTATAATGTGCATTACTAGGAAACATGTTCAAAATTTGCAGCTCCCACCCTCACAGGTGAATTCGCTTTCGTTTTAGCCTTTCAAGACCACCAAACAAGACCCACGACTGAGTCACCTTTCAGTACAGTTTTGAATGCATTTTCAAGATCTCCAGGATCGGCCCAGTTTACTATTACTCTATCGAGAATCGGCTCATTTTACTGAACGATACGCACGAGGACGCGGGAAAATAAAGCTTCTGAGCTGTGGTGCAGTGCGTGCGCAATGGTGGCTGCCGCATCGGTTTCCCCGCGGTCCGAGTCAGTAATGTTTGCGCAGCTATGATGGCAATAAGACGCACAGCGCTGCAGCAAACGCGGTGTCAAGAGGCCAGTGGATGATCATACTACACAAGAATAGCTTCACTCGTTGCTTGGATCTCGCAAACGACTCGCGGTGACAGACTTAATTTTCCTAAGGTAGACGCGCCAATATGGACCCGACCCTTTGAGGTAACATTCGAGTGACAGTGCAAGGGCTGCAGTTTCACGTATCCGTCACACTGTATGTAAGTCTATATTGCGGCGTTCGATGAATGCTGTAAACACAAAATGCGGCTGTGTAAACGTCGACATGTAGTGTACGCTTGCAGCGCTTGTTGTCGTCTGCTGCACACACGCTCGCCAAGCGACTTGCGCCTGACCTTTGAGGAAACGGGGGAGAAGCGTGCCTGTTCCCTAGGGCTCTCGGGTGCCGCGCGGGGAATACAGCACGCAAGATGGTCAATAAAATTGCTTTCTTTCTCTGCAGGCACCTAATAGCTAATATAATATTTTGCTGCCTTGTCATACTGAACGCTAACTTATTATACAGGAACTACAGTGTACTAGAATATTGGGTAGTGTGCTCTCTGCCCTATGCGGCACACGCTTCCAGCTGAAGCCGCGTACGTCGCCGGAGCCGGAGGCCGCTAGGGGCGCTGGAGCTAGTTCCACCTGAAGACCCGTGCCAGCGCGCGCGCTCCTGTCAGTGCCCTTTGCTTGCTGCAGTCTGCACACGAGGACGCGAATCGACTTGATTTTGATTGTTTTTGTAAAGTGCAACGTTCGTCGACTTGTCACTGCAACGTCCTCGGACATCCTTTGTGCTCGTTCTACGGTGCGCTAAGAAACTATGCCTAGTCGCCGGCGCAATTGTTTTGCACCAGGGTGCCGGACAGGCTCGCCGAAGGCGTCTCTTTTCAGCGTCCCACAAGGAGACAACAGTGGGAAAGGAACTTGCACTGTGAAGAAAAGAAGCTTGACCAAACATGTGCCGTGTGCGAATTGCACTTTGAACCGCGTTACATAATCAGGGACTTCGTTCACGTCTTTCACGGCAAAGAGCTTTTTTTTTTCATTTCACCGTACTGCATATTCTTAAGCTTGCTCTTAAAGTGATCTAGTGTGTGCTCTGTGAGAAAAAAAATGTTTTTTTTTGTAAACATTGTTATTGTTGTAAACAGAAATATTTCCTGCATGCACTAACAGGGAGCTTTGTAATATTTTTCGAATCTGTGCAGTTCTTCGAGTATTCTTCGGTTGGGCTTTTTTTTGCCTATTTTTCACTGCTGCAACAATATTTTACATCGTTTTTGTTTCAATGTTGTTCCTAATAAAATGTATGAACTTGAAAGTGCATTTGAAAATAAAAGCAATTTTATGCGCTCAATGAGCACTGCCGCCTGCTCGCTGAAATCATTGCTCGAATTATTGTATACAATTAGAAATAAGCTTGTTTGATAGTTTAAGGAAAACAATTTTTCATAAATAGATGCGCCGTGTTTTTCTTTCCGGCGATGTGTACCCACACGTCGTGTATATGCATTTATGATGCAAGAAAACTGTCCGCAACTTGACCAAGTGCGGTCAGCTTGGGCAACGGTCCACTGCTAATGAGAGCGGCGCTAGCTCGACGCTGGCCTTAGTGGACCGCAGTGGACGATTACACGGTGATAACTAGTACTGTAAACGAATCATTGCGCTCACATTATCGTCACAGTAACTGGCAACTGCTACAAACTACCACAAGCTGCCCACTTTAGTGGCGAACCAGCGCCCAAATTCATGCACTCATGAGGTCATCGATAACACCTCCCGAGCCGTCGCAGTCACAATGGCAAAGTTATATATATAGCACAAAATGCGAACTGACGCCTTTCCGGTAATACAGATAGCAAGAACTTATTTAGATTTACGCTATGCAGTGAAATAACCCGCATAGCGTACGCGCCAGACTGCAAAACGTTTCAGGTGAGAATGTTTGTAGCGCCATCTCTCGGAGGCGACATCAAGGGCCTCAAGCGGAGCCATCATCTGAGCCCACTACCCCTATTCTAGAACACTATAACAGGAACCCATGACGAGTATGGTTGAAAACATTTTGCGATGATGTCCTTAATCAAAATGTGTATATTAATTAACGCGTAAGACAACTTTCTTTCATATCGATGTAGGTTCAACGCATTTTCTTGTTTCGACATTTCGCTTGTTTTTAGTTTAATTTATTAAAGTGACGTCACTTCCGTGCGTTGCTGGAGCCGTGTCTGTGTAGACTCGTCTAGAGCGCACTGCGGCACAGGAGACGCTGCCATTATTTTTTTAGAGGCTGCTCAGATCGAGAAATCCTGCTTACAAAATATCCACGCACTTTTGGTAGTAACCGCTGCAGGTGTAAACACTACTGAGGGTGAGCTTTTCGTTGCGCCATAAAAAACTGCCCATAAATATCAGTTGTCAGTCCCTTTAACAAACTCGATCCTGATTGCTGAACGTGTTGAAAAGTTCATTCGGATGGGACTCAATAGCGATCGAAACTGGCTGTATTCTCGAGATTGTGGCAAGATTCAAGCGGCGAGGATAGACGCGCTATAGTTATTTCAGAGACCGTTTTTGTTTCTGTGGCAAAAAAAAAAGAATAAAAAGCAGTACGCATTGTATTTTCTGATCATAAGCAGACAATACAGACTAAATAAACTAAGTGCTTACGGGCAAAAATTTGATCAATGTTTCCAGCCCGCGCCAAGCATATACGAGCGTCGCAGTGGAGGCGAGTGTGTCGTCTGCGATCGCAGCGCCGCCGCTGCACTGCCCCTCCTAGTACATTGTACTCTTACTGCTATTACCAGTTATTACGAGCGATTGGTATTGTATAAAGCTTTCGTCTCCTCGTCGTCTGCTCCAAGACTCCGTCTCTCGTCCCCGACCACGGGTCACAATATTGTCGTGGCATGGTTAAAAAAGAAATCCTGAAGATCCGTTTTTTTTACGAGCTTGCGCAAAAACTTTCCTATTTCTTGCTTCCGTTTCTTTACCAATACAGATATTTGGTCATTGATATAAGCGGGGGGGGGGGGGGGGGGGAGAGGTATGCTTGCAGTCGGGTACACTAGATATAGAAGCAATAGCAGTTTCTAAACGTCGAAGGCAGGCGCCTACGACCGATTTCTGAGTGTAGGCTTTCGATTTTTGCGCATCGAAGGCATACGCAACGCCTCGAGTTGCGCGTATGCAACTGTACAGCCTCAGTAAACTCTGTGCGACTAACGAGCACCGCAACGGAGTAACGTGTTGCGGTCACTGCCACTCACGCTGGGTTTGTACAAATGGAAACACTCTGCGTCGGTTTACGTAGCACCTCCGTGTCATTCTACGGTCTCGCACGCCACGAGGTTTCCCTGAACGCGAAAAGTCGAGAATGTCACATAGTGACTATGAAGCAAGCCATAACGCTGCAAAATTATTGATGCACATGGTCAGCAAGCAAAGTACTAAAGGAGAAACGCCGGAGCTAAGATTCCGGCGCGGTACTATTTTGTTCACAGATAAACGATCCCGAAGAACGCCTCTAAAATGCGCAACAATGCGCGCGTTGGCGTCTACTCACGGGATTTGGCGGGCAGCGGCGACTTCGCCGAACGGTGACGCTTGGGGCAAGTTGCTATGCGTCGACAACCACGGTGTAGGTTCTGGCAGCGGAGCACGCACCACAAAAACACGCACACTGCGTTCCCTTCGGCGATCACAGACTGCACCTGCAGAGATACGAGCCACGAGGCCGGCAACGTCACTCGGCCGTTCGTCTCGTTCACACTGCTCCTACCCAGCGGCTTACCAGCTAAAAGTAGCGACACTCTCTCCTCCGCCTTCCCTCCTCCTCGTTTCTCCTCTCTTTTGCGCTCCTTTTTCGACCGTTGCGCCGCCTACACCGCTTGAAACACGTGCACTTGTTTATCTTTCGCCGCTGATCAGATTCGACGATCGACGACTGTGTTCGCCGCTATCGTTGTGCTCCTCGCCAGTCGATAGACGCTTCTCGGGCGAAAATGGCGATGGAGCGTGATCGTAAACAAACGCAACCAGCGCCCGGCGGCGCGACGGTCCACGTGATGCCATTAGGCCAATACCGACGCGGCGTCGGCCTCGGACGTTGCGAGGAGGCGGCGGCATTCTTCAAAGCTTGACGCTACTTTTTTATATATAGGGGTTTTATTACCAGCGGCTACAGTGCAGCGCCTGCTGCGCCACGGTTACTAGTACACTGTACCACGGTGGCGCGAGAAAGTGGAAGGGACAAGAGAAAGGCGCCCCTCACAAACAAGCGGCTGAGCGTGGCGAATCACGCAGGCAGAGAGAGACGCCCGCACGGGGAGGAGGCACTACTTTCTGTTTGCAATGCGAAGAGGAAAAAAAAAAAAAAACATGCATCGTTTTTTTTTTTTTTTTTTTTTTTCACAGCCGCTACCACTGCAGTGCTGATAATCCTCTCTCGTGCATGCCGCACCGAACTTCTACGCACGGTGCACATGCGTACCCCGTCTCTCTCTCTCTCTCTCTCTCTCAGCATTTCTTTGAGGAGGGTGCAAAAATGAAACCGACGGCGCCAAGGAAAGACGGTTAAAAAAATTCTCCCTTTACCTCCTGCCGCCGTGCACGTATTTCGCGATGTTCAAGGCCGGTTTCTGCATACCACATGAAAGACACAGACGAACGAGACGGCGACGCAGGAGCTCAGTGGCAGGGGAACAAAATAAATAAGAATATTCGGGCATGTATGTACAGGTGCCCACAAATTAATTCGGAACGCCGGACCGGTGGCCTTGCGCCCACGGAGCGCGCCGGCAAGAAAGTAGTGCCAGAGTCTGCGCATGCGCGGTCTCCCTAGCAAGCTGTCCTCGTTCCCCAGTGCGTCTAAATAGGTGTTGCCTTGCTCCAAAAGCATAGCGTTGAGTGCCTTTTAGCGTTGTCACAAGGGGGGGGCTGTGCGGATGTGATCTCTGAAACGCTGTGTGCGAGCGTATGCACGCGATGGAGCATAAGCGCTCGTGCGTGCGCGTTAATTGAGCCGTGCTCCCTCAAGGGCTGCAGAAGATAGCGCCAACCTTTCCCTCAAGAACCACTTATCATCATCGTGCGCGTTAATGGACATCGGCGCCTTTTAAAGCTTTTCATTAGTCGCGGAATGTGAGCATCGCGGACAACACTTGCAGTAGCAAAAATCAGAAAGGGGCATATTACACCTCTACCGTTCAATAAAGCATGTAAAAGTGAATTTAGCACCAAGTAGCTAAAAATAATTAAGCGTAATTCAAGAGTCCCAAAGACTAAATAACATTAATTAGGGTAAATAACAAGACCAATACACAGGCATCATACGACACCTTTATTAAAGAGTGCTAAAGTGAATAACTAAGTAAATAAAAATAATTACAATTAATTAAAAGTAATTAAGGGTTGCGAACAGTAATAGAAACTACTTAACATCAATTTGAGACTCGGTGATAAGACTGGTCAGGCCAAATTAAGACTAATTAAGAGTTCCAAAGAGCCGTACATACTAATAAGGATCAATTAAAGACTCAGTAACAGCAAGTAAGAAAACAATTAAACCGAATTACGACTAATTATTAGTTCTTTAATTAATCAATTTATTTTTTATTTGCAATCGCAAATGAAATGACGTCAACGCATTAAAGCTTTCGCCGTCAAAGTCGTCTTATTAATCTATATGGGACCCCATTGAACGTTTTTTTTTTTCCTACACATTTAACTCGCATAGCTGAACACCCCCTTGATTAGCAACGTATCACCACACTGAACGAAAAATTGAATGTTTGAGCCAACCAACGCCGACACGCGATGAAATGTTAGACTATACTCCCTACTAAAACTGCAGCGAAGCGGCCAGATTTCGTAAATAAATAGCGCACTATGCGATGTTCACTGTGACTGCGAAGCATTGAATTATAGTGCCGCATGCATAAAATTGACTCCTGTGCATATAATTGGCGTGTTCCGCCGTCTGATGCCATTTGAAAACTTTTATTACTGCACGCATTCATCGTTTTTAAAGCAGCGGTCGTGTTACAAAGTTCTGATCTTATTCCCAAGTGGTAAATGCGGCTCGGAATATAATTGCACAATGGCTAAAATACATCGCGCTGCACGATAATCCTGTTGAAAAGTGCGCTCGAGTGCAATTATAGGTGAGCCGTGGCACTCGCCCACGTGAAGGATAAGCCATAAATTCATAGTTTCTTTAGGCGAAATAATGAAGGTGGTGGTCCCACTCCGTCGGCATTTTAGTCATTGTTTGCGGACGCACTGTGCTTCCTGCCCTCATTGGACAAATCTTAACTTTTTTCCAATGGTAGCTAGTATTATTTCCTGGCCTAAAGCGTTACCTAACGGCAGTCACAACAGTGGGAGCAAGAAACGGCGTTCTTGCTTTAGTAGCCTCCGCTCTACTGCCATTCCGACTAAACTGTTCAACATAACAAAATGAAATTTGCTGTGTCTTTAAATGAAATGTTATACAAGGTTTCTATGAAGAGAAATTGCGAGTAAAGCAATTAGAAATTTATATAGGCGCCAATAAAAATGGGCAAAACTACAAAAGTGTATGAATGAATATCTTTTTTCCTTTTAAATTCAGGGCAACAATATTTAGTGGTTTTCTAGGCTACAGTGTACTTATCATCTATGCAAAGTTATTTTGTGTTCTGATGAACAGTTCGTGAGGCATTATTACTTACATTTGGCAATTTATGACTATATACTTGGTCACGCATTACCGGCGATGGGACAAAACTGTTCGAGCTGAAACTTTGAAATTTTAAATAATCAAGCAGCAAGCCCTTATCTCAAATTCTATGAAAAGAAAATTAGCTTATGTTAATTAGGGAATCTACAGGGGAGTAGTGAATTTAGCTAATTTATCTGCTTACCAGGTCCGTACAAATTGACATTCTCTTTCATGTACACGCCAATTCACAACAGTTGTTGCACATTACTATAACCATACGGTGTCATGTAATTACTATCACTCACGAGTTTTACTAAGCAGTGCTTGGAACAGCAGATTTTAAATAAATAATAAATCTCACATGTGATTTTCGATGGTGGCGCGCTCTGTGCAAAAAGATATCAAGCTGTTTCACGTCAGTTCCAACGTTTGTCAAATATGGTGCCGCTAAACCTTACAAAGCGGGCAAAACGCGGAGGGAATTCTTTCTCCAGGTTTGAGTGTTTGGCTCAGTCTAGTCACGGCGCCTCCCCCACTTCCTTCAGGCACACGTGTCTGCAACCACGCCTTCAATGTCATTCAATGCCTTCAATGCCTACATGAGTTCACTAACTTGTGGCTGCGGGGAGAAAAATAAAGAAAGAAAGAAAGTGCCGTGCAAGGTACATCATGAGTGCATGCCAGATAGCCAGCAGGTTAGGCTATTGTGCCATTGTGCCAAGGCGGATTGCAAATTGCCCTCGCCCCCTCTATTTTGCAGGCTTGTACAACGATACCGGGAAACTTGCTTTCCCCATGCGATGAGGTGCGACGTGCGTGGCAGGGTACTGTGTTTGACTAATGTACGCGACGCCGGCGGAACGATAGGATTAGCAGCAAACAATGAGCGTGCCTGCAGCGAAAAGTGCTGATATGTGCGTGACCTGCTGCATTCCAAGCCGCGTGCTACTAAGCAAATGTCACGTGTTCCGACGCCCAGTGAAGTTTTGAAACACGTTATTTCCAGTAGGTGCTTTTCTCGTTGAAAGATATATCGTATTTATCCGCGTAATAGTCGCACTCGAATAGTGGTACCACCCTCACTTACTTTTTTGAGTGATCAATGATCATCGTACCCTTGAAAATCACTGTAGTGACTGCAGTTTGCTTGTGGTGCATGGCAGCCGACCGAGCAGAGTTTTCTGCCATTTCTTTTCCGCCATGCATGCACAACAGTGTGCACAACAGAATACAGTCTCACATGCACTCGAAAGTCTCCGAATTCAGCAGACAAAAGTTTTCGCGCATGGACACCGCGAAAAAGGCAGACCACACGTGCACAGTTTACACTATATAGATTGATGACTATTATAAAAAGTACTTTTAGCAAATAATACTTATGCAGTCCCTGCTTGTGTAGATCATGTGATCTTATGCCATAGGCTAATGTGATGACTTGGTATTGGACGCCTGTGTCACAAAAACGGCTGTCGGCGAAACATGCACAACTTCTGGGGGCTGCGCGCAAGGCGGTGCACGAGTGCTTGCGATGGCCATCGTAATCATAACGCTGGCGCGATGAGCGCGTGTGAATTTCCTAAAGCAAACGTTCTGTGCAACCGCTTCATTTACCATTCCAGTGTACCGCGGCTCTGGAAGTCGAATGACGTGATCTCCAAAACAATTCGCGCGGGCTTTATAGCGGGTGCGAAATCGAACCCGTGACCACGCGATTATGTGCACAATTTCTACCCCAATAAAGCAGCCTAACCACGTGTAATATGCTTTCTATTTGATAGATGCCCGGGAATAATAACTTTTGTCACCGAATCGAATACGAATCGACTACAGCCAAAGAAAAATCGAATCGAATAATGACTATGCGATTCGAAAACCAAATTGAACAGTTCATTATTTGATTCGTTCAAAGTTATGAACATTCGCACACCCCTACTAGTATTTCCTTTCGGAAAACTTATCGCCACTGTGCACCTGCAACTTACAAATTTATAGACCTTTTCATCGGGCGAGGAGGAAAGGGCGCGCGACGAGCCTTTCCTCCTCTCTGGCTTGTGCGAGCCGGCGCGGCTTGAATGTGTTGCCGGTCGCGCGCTGCGCAACGATTTGGAGGTGTTTTAGCTAGTTCTGAGTGCAATTTACGGGATGTTAGTTCTTACGAGGTCGTCGAACAACCACTCTGTAGTCTTTAGGTGCAGCAGTAGCTACAGTATCTGTAAATTTCTATTGGATGTACAAAAAAAAAAAAAAAAAAAAAAACGACGCGCATCATCAGCCGCGGTGTGTGTATGTGTTGTGAACTATATTGGATGTATCGGTTTTCACTCTACGAAGAGTTGTAAAACATTTTCGTCAGCCACCAGCATCGTTATCACGCATTTTAAGTCTAGCAGACTTCAAATCACTATGTCTAAGTTAGCCTCCTGTAAGAGGCCGAAGGCATTGCTCAACAGAGCGAGCACTGCGGTTGGCAAACCAACATTTACACACAAGCTTCGTGCTTCGATCGGCATTGCCTTTTTGCGCTGTAAGGCACAATATACAAAGGGGATCGCATAAAGAGAATCCAACATTTATTTGTAAGGCCACAATTTCCGTAAGATAGGTGATTGCGTCGTAGATGAGTGAACTTACGAAACTGGAAAAAAAAAAGAAAAAAGTTCATATATCTTACCTTTTGCGGCAAAATAAAACAGAACACGGGATAACGACGCAATTAGACTTCGCATGATCGTGCCGCATGCTTGGACCACTTGGACCATGCGCTATATAGACCAAACGGATCTATAACACAGCCTTTAGTAGTGCCTCGGACGCTCGCGCAGTCTGCAGCTGGTACCACTCGAAAAGTGTGATTCACACTGTACGGTATGCGGTTATTATTAACCAAATTATTTTATTTGTGGGCTCAAACTTTGCCCAGCAAAGAAGGCAGTCGTCCAATGTATCCACAGATAAGAACTTGAACGCTTGTCAAAGTAAACAGCACGACTTATTCTCCAGCAGAACGGTACCCACGCTCTTAGCATCGTCAAATGTTTCGTAAGTACTGGTTGCAGCTAAACCAGACCTTAGAATTAATGTGCTGAGAATGCTGCAGTAAGGTAACAGTCGTGAAACGAATTTTCAAAAATACCTAACTGATATCCGAGGCCGATTGTAAGCTCAAACAAACGCGCACACCTCGTGCTGGGTGCTCCGTCAGCATAAACTCCAGCCGCTTAACTAAATCAGACTTAAATTCCTTCACTACGCCTCACACGACCATTCCCGACGTAGAAAACGCCATTTCATGCCAAATAGACCGCGCGAGTGCAAAAAAAAAAAAAAAAAAACCCACCACAAACTGCCGCCGAACGCAAACCATAACATACAACACGGGCATTCGCCCAAGCAAGCATGTGAACTGCCCATAGATGGCGCCACTGCCTACGCAATGACGGCGCCCATGAAAAAACGGTCTATAGCTGCTGTCCCGTGACAGAGTTCTACGACGACCAGGCCCGTAGCCAGGGGGGGGGGGGGGGGGAGAGCCATAGCCCCCCCCCCCCCCCGAAATTTTCATCTTTACCGAAAATAATTACTGCAAAATATGTGCTTTCCTCAAATAGTGAAGGCCTTCAGCCAGGCTTCCGGCAAGTGAAGGCCTTCAGCGGCGAAGGCATGTGTGAGCGTCAAACGCGCTGCGGCAGGACTTTCTTCAAGATAAACTCGACCGTCGTTTGGACTTGAAGGCTCGACTTGAAGGAGGCGGTCAACATACGCATGCACGCACGTGCTTGCCCTCAAGAGCGGGCATGCAAGCAGCTCACCATGATGAAAAAACAACGTGCAAAACTTCTGCACACGTACTGCGAGTGTTGGCAAGTGTTGTTTTATCTCGAGATATCGTATATGGCATGGTACTGGGGAATAAGTGGACGCAACACAGTACGAGGGGGAGTAAGCGGAAGGTAGGTGGAAGCAACACGATATTTTGTCGGGCGCGTAAAGCTTCATTTGCCAGCAAAAAGTAACACTCGCGAGTTTTGTATAATGCGGCCCCGCGGGTGTGTCGCGATTATTCTTTTCGTTTGGCCCCACGTAACCGTACAGCCATTTGCGCCTGCATGCGGTAACACGTTCTTAAGCCAATGGGAAAAGCCGTGCGGTATACATACCCGTAGGTTAAAACATCTCCGTGACTTCCGAGTCAGTCGTTAAGCGAGAAGTGCAATAATCACAGCGCTAGTGTGATACTGTTACCAGAACGCAGGCTTGCCTCACTCAGCAAGAATCGCGTGAGAACTCACTGATAACATGGGGTACTGTTTTTTTTTTATTTGACCGTGCGCTCCACTCCAGTACAATACGTTAACCATTCCACGCCGGTTTGTGCAATCGACAGTACAGTACGTGTCCGGCATGAGATTCGTCGCAAACGCTGCGCCTATCGCTCGAGCATTAGTTCACGTAGTCGTTTTCATCGACAAAAGTGCATGCAGTCTTTCCCACGAACTGCTAAGTATTTCCTTTAACCAATATTCTCGTCCAAGAACACGAGAACAATTATTGTTGTTATAATTAGTTAAATTAAATAAGTTGTTATAATTAGTTATAATTAATTAGTTAATAATTAAAGTTATTATTGTCGCAAGGGTTCACACACTCACTTCGCACACCTGCCCTGCGATAATGTCGGCGCGGCGTGGAATGCAGCTGGGGCGAGGGTACGCGCATGCGCATAGCTGAATTGGAAAAAGGTAGTATGTTGCTTAGGTGGTAGGTGCACATGAAACGCTGATTTCACTTTTATGCGGGACGCATACTTGTGCCAAGTGGTACACAAGAAAGTGCATCATACGGGCAGCGATATGAAGACTCGCGTGAAAGAGCGCATTCTCTAGTTTCTCTTACGCGCCATCCCACACCAAGTGAGCTAAAAGCATGCACGCACATGGACAAAGGAATGGGAAATAATTCTGCACCATTGCTGCATGAGGTAATCAGGCTGCTCATATTTGCAGTTTATTCGGCACTTGCGGCCTTCTCCGGTCTCTAAGAAAAGAGAAAAACCAGCAAATTTTGTAGGATTGCTGCAGCACTGAGTAATGCTGCATCCAGGTATACTGGAAAAAGAATGTGCTAAGCCAACACCACCTAGAACTAGAGAAGGCCTGTACAGGGCTCCGTGACGTCGTCGCAGTGAGATCAGCCTAAAAGTTGGCCTCCCCTGATACTTCCAAGGTTTTTCATTCCAACGTGCAGTTTTTGCCCACATCTTTTTTTCGCCTTGCGACTTTGATGATATAGAAAAAATTGTACTGTCGGATATTTTCAGGATGCTTAAAAAACGTAGGCTTAAAATAATTCATCAGGCTCTTCACAGCCACACACATGAAATTTATAACAATGCACAGCTATAAATTTTCTTTTGACACATATTTATTCATGACGCATAATAATGCATGCAGGCAGAAAAATCCTTCAGAAAAATGATTATGCTAAAAGAGTTTTTAGCTTCCGTTTCGAAGCCTTGCTTTCAGTCAGTTTGTCTTCATCTTTGTTACGCTTTGCAGTCTTGCTTTCAGCCAGCTTGTTATTCTCAACTTTACACAGATTGTTGAGCAGTGTGTTAGGAGCAGCACTGAGAACATAGTTTAGCACTATTTCAGGTGAGTGCCCATCATCGCAGAACTCCAAGCCTTCGTTACAGTCAATTAGGGAAGTTGTGAGGCTGACAAGCACTTTTTTGTTTTGCACAAGCAAAAAATGTCGATGCATACTTCGCAATTCTTAGCTTATCACGGGCAATTTGCATCGTTAGCACAGCATGCACAACTACCGCCCGCGGAAATTTCAGTCCACCTCTTGTTGTATTTGCAATCAACACATCATCTTCCAGTTCTATACTCCGATTGTCAATAATCAAGTTTTCTTGGCATGACGAACAGACAAGTTTTTTCACTGCAGCATGTGCACAATATCCAGCTACATATGTGATAGCTGGTAGCATTGCCTCCTTCTGCTTCACATCATCATCGGTCACTGTAACATCAAATTGTTTGACGACGACTTGTACGTCCGTGGTGGGAAGACAAGGTGCAGTGGCATCCAAGTTGGGAAGATCAAGTACTTTCTGGAGTCTTAACTTCTGCTCAGATTCATAAATCTGGCGTATTGAAACATGATATTGGACACCAGACAGCTGTCTATATCGGCCGAAGCGGTCCTCGAAGCTGTCAGTTTGAAACTTCCCCAATAAAACACACCTGAACCCAAGCTCTTCAATGCAATATGCTGACACCTCAATAAGAGCATCTGAGGTATGACGCAGTGCTGTGTGTGTTTCACGAGTTAACTGGCCAGCATCATGTTTCAAGCTCTGCCAGTAGTCCAACCAATCTACAATCTTGTTTAGATAGTCAATCTGGCGGCATTTGAGTGCACTTATAGGTTCTTGAAAAGGGTCTCTCAGGCGCTGGCCCTTCAATGGCGTCTTGACATTGACTATGTTCCACCATGTCTTCTTCTTCTTCTTTCTGGGGTTTTACGTGCCAAAACCAGTTCTGATTATGAGACACGCCGTAGTGGAGGGCTCCGGATTAATTTTGACCGCCTGGGGTTCTTTAACGTGCACTACAACGCAAGCACACGGGCGTTTTTGTATTTCGCCTCCATCGAAATGCGGCCGCCGCGGCCGGGATTCGATCCCGCAACCTCGTGCTCAGCAGCGCAACGCCTTAGCTGACTGAGCTACCGCGGCGGGTCCCACCATGTCAGAACAATGTTAATAAATTCCAATGTACCATTTGCATGATTAAGTGCCACTTTGGTGCTCCTTAGTGCAGCAACAGTGGAACTGTTGAATATCCTGAGTGCGAGCTTGACATTCTGTCGCTCCAGATTGGATGGATTCGGAGCTTTAAAGGACAAAGTTGGAGCAAGCCGCAAAAGCTCATTTTTTTTCTCTCCCTCATGCAACTTGCATAGCGCATTAAAGGAGGCTGTCAGCACAGATGGTTTTTCCGTGAGGGAACCGAAACCAGGAAAGAAGATGCATCTTCCACAATTACGTTGGTTCAGCCAGTTATTTCGGATGCACTTAAGGATATGCACGGTATCCAGGATGAAAAACAAGGGCCTTGATGAGTCCGAGGGGTGCCTGTAAACAATGCTCAACTTGAGAGGATCGGCAAAAAACGACATTGTCTTTCGGTTGATAGAGTTGTTATCAGACCCCACTGCAACTACTCGTATGCCAATGTCTTCTAGTTGCCTGATCAGCAGATCAAGAAAATGATGCAGTTGCTTTGCTTCTATCTTTGCCACTGGAAGTATGTGCACAACATCCTTGTTCGATGATAACAAGCTTTGCATCATAAAAACGTATGCTGTTTTTTGCTGCATTCTCACTGTTTGTCGCTGAACCTGTCACATATCCACCCTTGTATTGAAAGGATGCCTGCAGGTGGATCTCGTCCATCATAAGCGTGACAAAGCGCTCATGGTCTTTTAGTGTTGACGCCAGCCTCCTTGCATATGAGAGGAAAGCATCATCTTGTTGCTCCCTGAATGGGCTAGCATTGTAAGAAGCACAAATGCGCCTTATTGTTTGGGGATGTGGAAGCTTCAGTTTTGCTGTACTTGCATGTGGCGATATAGTGTACACAAGGCTGTAGAACACCAGAAAGTCGCTGGGTAAATTGATGCCTTGGTGAGGAGAACTTGAAGCTGCTGTGTCACAAATTTGACAACTTGCACTTGCCACTCATGTGGAAGAGCTGATGATGATAGTTGCTCCAGGAGTGCTACAATACGCTTCAGCAGAATCTCTAACTGAAGTTCATTCTTTGAAGAATCCTTCATGACATCTTCCACGTCGCACAAAACTTTCTGAAGCACTCTGAAGTCAGAGATCGTCGAGGGAAGCACAAATGAACCTAGGTTTTCCGATCTCGTTTCACCGGCATACACCGCCAAAGAAAGGTCCGAGGACACTGTCATCGCACAATGTACAACTGGCGCTTCTTGGTTGTGGAAGTTGAGAAAAAGTACCTATGTTTGAGTGACGACCTTGCTCCAGAAGTCAGTAAGAGAGAGACCACCTATTGCTTTCAATAGGTCTCCGAAACTGGCGATGGCATTCTTCTTTTCTTCTGCTTCGTTATACTGCACTGATAATTTTATAGTTTCCTGTAATGCCTCTGCATCAAGACGAGCGCGCTTTTCTTCGGGGCTCTCACGTGATTTAGTTGCTTGTCGAGACAAGTAGGCAGGGCAATTGGGAAAGATGCTTGGGATTTCAGAAGGCTTCAATCGCCTTAGTTTGAGGGGTACTTCAATTACTTTTCCAGTCATGTTGTCGGTATAGCTCGCCGAGTCCACGAGGTCATTTTCATGGAAGTGGTGCTCAAAGACCTGCAACGCAAGCACAAGGACGAAGTATAAGACGAAAGTGACGTTTTACAGAATTATAAGATCCTATACTCGCGGACAATTTGTGGCAATAAAGGGAAAGCTACGGAGGCAAAGCGCGCACAAGTGAGAGCGCTTCTGAAAAGAATCCCGCGTTTTAATCCACGTTGGCTTAGACTGAGAAAGAGAAAACAAACTGTTTATTAGCCACAGTTAAATAAGGCAGAACACACCACTGAGTGTAAAAGTTCTTATTTTGCGGCTTCCGCGTCTGGGCAAACGCGAAACAGACGCAGTGGAAGCTGCGTCGGTTCAGCGTCTGTTCCGAGCAACCAAAACCACTGTCAAACGCTGCCGCATCCACGCGCCCGTAGCTTTTCCTTCATTGCCACAGAAAGTTGTCCGCGAGTAGAGCAAGCCGCTTGTACAGACTAAGGCAGTTGTTGCTTTATATATCTGCTTCAGTACGGCAACCACGGCACAGCCATGAAGAACGCTGTGCGAATCTCGATTTGGGATGTTATGCCGCGAGCCATCGTTAATTCTGCACTTGGATACATGGCGGACGCTTCACATGTATCGTAACTACGCCCTGTACATCGTCTGTTCGATGTAGTCAATTTCACTGTCGAACACATGGCACGAAATAAATTTATGATTAGACAGACGCGCAACTGAGGCCTATGCGTTGCATTATACACTTAAAAGCACGAACACATAACAAAATTACACTCAAACAGTATCTGTTCAGTTTTCATTCCTTGAAGTGTATAGCGCGTCGTAAGAGATACAAGTATCACGCAATACAATCAACTAAACCTTGCTCTCACGAGAAGTACGACCACGAAAAGCAAAAGGGAACATGTGCTTACCACTGTGTACTTCGTAGGTACGAAGTTTTCCCGTCGCACAGCCTTCGTCCACGTTGCATATTGAGCGGAGTCCGGCGGAAACTGGTACACGCGCTCTGCGTTTTGCGTGCGCTGCGCCAACACCACCTAGCGCCGCCGCTGTCGCCGAAATCCCGGAAGGAAGGAAATCAACTTTATTAAAGGTCCTGCAGGCCACGAGAGCTTTGGGGCTCTCATGGAGCGGGCGTCTCCCACGACGGAACCGGGAGGTTGAGCTTCCTGGCAGCGTCGTGGACCTGCTGGACGGCCCAGAGTTGGGGAGCGAGTTCTTCGCTCCGGATTGCTGCTTCAAACTTGCGCTTGTCCGGTTCGGAGTTTATGTGAGCTTGCGAGCACGGCCAGAGTAAATGATAGACGTTAAGGGATGTATTACAATTGGTGCAATAAGACTTGTCGTAGAGCTCAGGCATGTAGTGGTGTAGTCTGTTTTGCGTGGGGTATGTGTCTGTTTGTAGCATTCTGAGAGTAACCGCTTGAGCTCGAGTGAGCATGCGGTGTGGCGTGCTAAACTCTCTACGTTGTAGGTAGTAGTGTTTAGTGATTTCATTGTATGTAGTGGGGGCGTCCTTGTTCTCCGAGTGGTCGGGTGAAGCCGCGCGGTCTGTAAGCGCGCGCGCAGCCTCGTCTACCGCCTCGTTAAGGTTGGGGACGTCGCCGATCTTTGGTCCTAAGTGTGCCGGGAACCAGTATATTACGTGGTGCTTAATCTCTTTCTTTGTGACAATTCTTAGAGCCTGTGCGCAGACCGTGCCCTCTTGAAAAGCTCTAACTGCGGCTATGGAGTCACTGTAGATGTGAGAAATATTGTCATTGGTCAACGCAACGGCGATCGCAACCTGTTCAGCCTGTTCAGGCTTCCTTTCGATTACCGTGGCTGCACGTCTTGTGGATCCGCAGCCATCCACCATCGCCACTGCGAAAGCTTTGTTTCCCGCGTATGCCGCCGCGTCCACAAAAGCTGAGCTTTCGCGGTTTGCCAAGGCTTGGTTAAGGAGGAATTGTCCTCTCGCTTGTCATCTGCCCCTGTTGTTTTCGGGGTGTACGTTTCTGGGTATAGGTCGGACCGTGATCTTAGCGTGGATGTCTCGTGGGAGGTCCGCAAAGTCTTTTTCTATGTTTCCTTGAGCAAAGCCCGGAGATCTCACAGTGGTGACGTAGGCGCTGTGGAGAGGAGGACTTGCGCAGGCCTTCTCCTAGTCTAGGTGGTGTTGGCTAAGCACGTTCGCGAAGGAAGGGAGGGTGTACAAGATATTGCAAATGGTTGCGGAAAAAGGGACACCAAGACATGGGAGAGCCTTTTGCCACAACACTTCTGCGTTCCCCTTTGCAATATCATGGGGAGAGGAGGGTTTAGGCGGTGGTGTCACTGACGTCACATCTCTCAAGCATAGGTACCTTCCCCAAGGTCGATTCACATAGGTCGCGAAGCTTCGGGCGAAAAGCTGTTCAGAACAAATTGTCACCGACATCAGCAAGGGTGGTTATGGGAGCAGCGATTGAAGCCCGACTATGTTTGGAGGGAACAAACATTGGGAAAGAAAAAAAAAAAACGTTTTATAATTAAAGAAAGACAGAGATTCATTCAGCGAAAATAAAGTTCCTAGTCAATTTTATATACGCACGGCGAGAAAAGAAGTGACAATTATGTTTCACTTGATCATTATCAATAAATACCTTTTTTCAGCGCCCACCGCAAGAGCACCCATCGATAGCGGCGGGCGTTCGTGCACGCCGCTATCACTTGCAATGCAATACAGCTCTTGAAGTGTGCAGAAAGGCGTGCTCGTACCCCTCACCGGTTGCAATACGCTCCCCTCACAAGTTGTGTTGTTTTGCTTATCGACGTTTGCCTGAATTTGTTGACGTGGGTAGTTTCATTGCTTCTTAACCTGTTCAGTCAAAAGCAGTAAGTTGCGACCGCCAGATAATTTTTCACTTTAGTTGTTTTCGTGCGACAGCGCTGGCTGACGGGCTTCGCGTTCGACGAAAGGACGAGCACTCTACGCCCAAAGCGTTCGTCGGCCTCCAAAGAAAGTATGTTTAGTGCAGGGATGCGATTTCGACACCCGTACGGCAGACCTTTTCCTGCCTCGCTTTCCGTGCTGAAAACTTGGAACGCCCACCAAGTCGTATGGCGGGGCATTTGAATATACAGCTGTAATGGCCGGCCTCCGAAAACAAATTTCCCGCTTTTGAGAACAAAATGACGTCACTTCTGTTTTTAATGGATATGACGTCGCATTATTTTTTCTTCCGCTGGAAGTGTTCCCTCCTCACACAGATGGCGCTAAGCCCCATGAACCGCCGATGAACCGCCATGTTTTGAACGTATGGGCTTCTATGGAAGCTTCGCTACCAGGTATATCTACCTTGCCTTCCCTTTATAAAGCAGACGCAAGGACGATGAATTGCCTCCCTGGCCCTACCTGCGAGTTTGTGCCTCAGTCGCCCCTTCGATGTCGTCTCCCAGTCAGTCTGGTTGAGTGGTAGCTGCCTCGGAAGTTCAGCGGCATTCAGCGTTCTTTTTCGCGTGTGTCCTGCGTGATTTTGCGTGGTCCTGCGCATTCGAGACCTGCGGTCAAACTGCGCTTCCATGTCATGGTGAAGTTGGAAAAGTACAGATAGAATCACACTTGTCTAGAGCAGTCCAGCGGCCGGCTGCGGACTGCAGAAGCGCCGCTTACCGGCAGTCGCTGGGTTCGAGATATGTTGGATTCAAGCGCCAAAAGCCTGCATGCGGCATGGCTTCTCCCGGCCATTTCTGTTATCGGCCTGTAGATTCTTTCACGAAAGTGGGTGGGCGAGATCTGCGCTTATTCGCTGCCTGCTTCGTCGCGTGCAGCCGGCGCCGCAGCTGATAACATAGCAAAAAATGCGTTTTACTTCGCGTCAGTCGTCGTTTGCGTCTATCACTTTATGTGCCAATGGGCGTTGACGTCACCATTCACCCAGACGCCGATGAATCATTCCCATTTTTTATCTTGAATCATGTGTAGTTCTCAGAGCCAGTGCATGTATTCCGTTGCACATCCACGCTTATCCCGGACAGCGGTCGTTCCACAAGCGACAGCAAGCAAAAGAAAAAAGGAGAAGAAAAAAAAGTAAGATAACTGACTATCTCTTATCAAATTTACATGTTGACATCGCAGATAGGCCGCAAGTGCACATGCCGCGTGCAGGCTTTTGGCGCTTGCATCCAACATATCTCGAACCCAGCGACTGCCGGTACGCGGCGCTGTTGCAGCCCGCAGCCGGCCGCTCGACTGCTCTAGACAAGTGTGATTCTATCTGTACCCTTCGCGAAAGCCAACAGGGCTATCGGCGAAACGTCGAAAACATCTGAACGCCTTGCAAACGAAAAGGTAAGGCTTACATTGTTTTGAATTTCTCCCATTGGTATGTCATCTACTGGTCGTATGCATATGACACAGTACGGTTCTTTTTTCTCTTACTTCACTTCTAGAAACTGGTTTACTAAATTTGTATTCCTACGATGATGAAAAAAGACACGATGACGCGTTTCAGAAACCATCAAAATGTTGATCCTGTGCCGTTGACGCTCAGTACTCTTGCATAGTTGCTGTGTGAAAACTTAGTGGTTACTGTTTACTTGCTCTCACTCCTGGTAAAATAACGTCACGTGCATGTAGGGAGATTCACCCGCATATGAAATCTACGGGAAAGGCGACTAAAACTTTGGGACACCTGGTTCGTACAGAGTGGTTCCTTGTTAGATCTTTTTTTTTCTTTTGCTGAGTTTATTTATTCCTCAATATTGTCGATATTTCTGTACTGCATGCACTAAAATTTCGTACACTGACAACAGCTTCAGATTACGTGGGAATAACACAAAACAAAATGTCTCGTCTGTTTTGTGTGCTGCCACAAAGATATATTCTATTTTGCACGGCGCATACAGAACGTTTGACACCTAAGGCCAGTAAGGCACTTTGGTCCCATTTCGTGCTCTATTTCTTCGGGTCTGACTTGTTTCGTTTTTGTAACTGTGGGCGTGCGTGCGTGGTTTGTGTGTATGTATCCGGGCATGGTGTGTTACCATCCTGTATATTGTAGCACGTGTATAACGAGAGATGTGCTCGGTTCTATTACTACTTGTGCTGGTGTATTCGCTAGCTAATAACTCTACAGGGAGGATAGTCGATCATAGCACACAAAAAAAATTGACTCGCCATTCTGGCCCTGGTAAAGTGGAAGTCCAGCGAAGGTGTTGAAAAACACCACTACAACTGCCGAGGGGTATACACTGCTTCAAATGACTTTAGAGTAACGGTACTAGTTCTATTTTTGAGTAATGGTAGGAATGGGAGTAGTCGTAATTTTGACAGCACGCCGCCGCCCATAGCGGTGCTGCAACATCATTGACATCATTTGCTAGGCTGGTATTTCATATACGAAAGGCTAGGGACGTCAGTCCCCACGCCGCAAGCTGGAATCGTCGCGGCAGCTTGCGCAACAGTAATCTTTACCGGGAAACGTATGCCGGGAGTGCTACGTGCTTCGCAATGCTATCATGAACTCCTTGTCATCGATTATGTGGCTCGGATGCTTGTTTTGAGCTTGTTCGTTGTTGAAACGTATGCTGTTCGGTATGTTGTATGTGTGATTCTAAAGAATCCATGCACTTATCGCTTCATTTCGCTGAGTGCTTGCAGCCTCTGCCTTACGGGGGTCGAGCCATTGATGAGTCACTGCTTGTAGCCTCTGCTTTACGCCAGTGCTCTACCCTGCACTGCCGCCGGGATCGGCCCACCATTGTGTTCCGTCGGCATTTTTTGTGTCCGCGTCGGTCAGCAAAAATGTGGGCCGATTCCAGCGGCAGTGCAGGGCTAAGAGCAGTGGCTTGTACCCCCGTAAGGCAGATGCTTCAAGCACTCAGCAAAATGAAGCGAAAAGTGCATGCATTCTTTAGAATCACGCATACAAAATACGTAACAGCATTCGTTTCAATAAAGAACAAGCCCAAAAGAATCATACGAACCGCATAATTGACGATAAGGCCCTTCTGATAACAATGCGAAGCACGTAGCGCTTCCCCGCATGCGTTTCCCGGTAAATATTACTGTTGCGCAACGCGACGAGGGGTGTGACGTCCCTAGCCTTTGGTATATAATATAACCTGCCTAGCGACTGATTTCAACGTTGTTGCAGCACCGTTATGGCTGGAGACGTACTGTCAAAATTACCATTACTCTCATTCCTATCATAACTGTAAGTTATAATCACTCTAAAACCATAAAGCAGTCGTTGTAATGGTGGTAATGGTGTAACCCTCAGTCGTTGTAATGGTGGTTTTCAACAACTTCGCTGGGCATCGACTTTTGCAGGGCCAGGATGGTGAGTCCGTACTTTTTTTAATGTCCGACCTTTTCTTTTTCCTAAATTTCAGTGGAAATGTTGATTCCAAAATCTTGCTGTCGATCCTTTCGAATACAGTGCCTCAATAGGCATCGTATTCAAGTTCAACAGAGCCGGTTATTTCCTTTTTACGGAGAAAAAGCACGAGCTGCTTTTGCGGGCAGATAGATAGATAAACTTTAATCCAAAGATAGTTTTGTCTTGCCCCAATGGGGCATCGCTAATGGTCGGGGCCCCTAGTCCAGGTCTCCGCTGGCTCTTGCCATCTTCTCTGCTCTGGATCAGCTGGAGCTGGTCGTCGAGGGCCGAGCTGGACAGCAGTGCCTCCCATTGCTCCCTCGTGGTGTTCGTGTCATGGTGTTCTATGTTGTGTAGCGTGCACTCCCACGTAATGTGGTATACGGTTGGTGTGGCCCCACACTACGGGCATTCGTCCCTGTAATCTGTGGGGTGCATACGATGTAATATGTGTAGGTTCGTGTAAGTGCCTGTCTGGAGCCTACGCCAGGCAGCGGCATCCTCCGTCTTTAGTATTCGATGGGGTGAGGGATATCGCAAGCGACTCCCTCTGTGGTAGTTCAGGATTGATGAATACTCGGGGTCAACTGGGTCAGGGTCATCTGCAGTCGGCGTGATGAGTGCTCGGTTATGTGCCAATTCTCGAGATGCTCTGTCGGCATACAGGTTACCCGTGATGGCAGCGTGACCCGGTATCCAAATGATGATTATGATGGTGTTGTCGTCAGTGTCCTCCTTGGGTATTTGGGCTAGGACTTGTGCCGCAGGTCTTGCGATTCTTCCCTGTAGGAAGTTGCGGCAGGCCTGCTGGGAGTCCGTGAGGATTGTCAGTGGTTTGTTTGCGTGTTGGCCTTCGCGGATGGCTAACGCGATGGCCAGCTCTTCCGCTTCCGTGATCGTGCAGGGGCGGGTCGATGCACTGGAGGTGGCGTCGGTCGCAGACCACTGCCACTGCGCCCTTTTTCTTAGTTCCGTACATAGCGGCGTCCGTAAAACGGGCCGTGGTATCGAACCTGAATGTTTTCTCTATGTATTGGGCCCTCGCTTTCCTCCTTCCGGAGTGTAGGTTAGGGTCCATGTTGCGTGGTATTGGGGCAATGTGATACCTGTCCTGGACGTGACGAGGTATCGTGCAGGTTTCTTGGGTTCGTATTGTTGTGGCTTTGAAGCCCAAGGTTTGTAGGACCTGCCGGCCTGTGTGAGTCCATATTTACGAGAAGAAACAATGACGAAGCTGCAAATGAGGATCTGCAAATGAGGGCCGTTACTCGCCCAGAACTGACTCGCCCAGAACAGGTTGCTGCAGAGTACTGGGATGGCCTTGGGGTTGACGAGTGCCTGCCAGATCTATGCTTTGCGAGTGGTTCGAGTGACATTTCGTCGCAATGCACGAACATCTCTGGAAGAAGAGTTGTCTCAGTCGTTCATTTTATAAAGGCCATACAAGATTTCAACAACCATCGCTGCGCCAGTCCACATGGCGGTTGCTTTTGAGCTACAGGCAGAGCGTAGAGTAGGCTTCTGGTCCGAGTATACGTTCAAGTGCAATGGGTGCGGCGAAAACAAGGTAACAACAGACCCTATAGCAGAGCCAACATCTCTAACTGAAAAGACGGCATTAGGCGTCAATGATGCTGCAGTGTGGGGTTTTATGAGCATAGGCTCTGGCCACTCGCACCTAGAAGAGGCAATGTCTGTCATGGAAATTCCTGCAATGAGCAAGGGATCATTTCTGCGCCGAGAGGAAAGCATTGGGAAGGTAAGAGACACATTTTGCTACATTGTATATACCGCAATACACCTATCAAGCGCCCCTACGGTGCAAGAGCGTCCGCTCATTATCCTAGTATTTCGAATTGCAAATCATTCCCATTTTGTTTATCTGTGATTGCAAGAGCTGACCTATGTTTTTCAGATTGGTTTTAGGGCCGAGTAGTCGGAGTTACAGTGAACCGTGCGTAAAACATTTCAGTTGCGTTTCCTAATCGTCACTAGGTCGGTGCAATGACGCCACTTACTGAAGAATTGTCATTGAAAATGGATTATTGAAAATGACAACGACAGCGTAGTAATTCTTTCAATGCCCTGACAATGTGGTTCTTAGAGTTAAATGTTGTCATAAAATGTATTTGAAACATAGCTGAAACTCTGACGTCTCCATTTCTTATTTTTCAGCTGTGGAGGGTTGCCCTCCTGAATGAGATGACTGAGGCTGGCAAACAAGAAACAATGCTGGCAGAGGCTGCAGGAGATTTCTGCGAGGATGGCAGTACCCCAAGCATCACAGTTGTTGTGGATGACGCCTGGTCTCACAGAAGTCATGGCCATAGATACTCTGCCAACTCAGGTCTGGCTGTCATCATTGGAAAGCGCACGCAAAAGCTACTTTATTTGGGCGTGGGAAATAAGTTGTGCAGGCACTTGCGAGTACTATGAAAAGAAAGGCCAGACAGAAGAGCACGCCTGCTACAAAAACTGGGATCAGAGCTCTGGCGCCATGGAGGCTGATATTCTTGTGGAAGGGTTCCAAAGAAGCACCGCATGGTGTGCAGTATCGCACTTTCATAGGTGATGGAGACTCGTCAGTGTACTACCAGCTTCAAACAAAAATTGAATATGGTCGCTTCATAAAGAAAAACGAGTGTGCCTATCATGTAGTGAAGTGCTATACATCTCGGCTTTATAACATCGCCAAAGAAAGCGAAGGCACTCGCTCGTTACTGTCGGACCCTCGAATCAAGCGTATCAAGAATGGAGCACGGAATGCTGTGAGCCACTATGCTAATGTTCTGCGTGATTTAAATGGCAGCGTAGTAGACATGAAAGAAAAAGCAAGACTCATTCAAGAGCTAGCTTATGACCTAAGGAATGGACCGCTACATGTCATTGGGTGTCATGATGGTTGCAAAAGATAATTTTGTAACGGAAGCAAAGGAGATGACTTGTATCATGCACTTCCTAAAATACAACAACTAAAGCTGATGTCTGCAGCCAACATCATTGCAGACAAGGCAGACCGTCTGATCACAGATGACACCAGCAATCTTGCTGAAGCCATTATGTCTCTTGTGGCATAAGTTTTCAGGGGGAAAACAGATAAATCGTTGCCAGAGGGGCTCTTATGAGCATCGCTGTCAATGTGCGGGGCTTTGCTTTCACATGGGACCTGAATGGTACGCTAAAACTAGCAAGGCTGTCACTTGCACAAGCCCAGCGGCAACCCTGAAAAATATTCGCAAAAAAAAAACTGGAAATGAAAAGGCAGATGGTGCATCGCAAAAGGCGGCTGTTTGAGGAGTGCGGCCATCGTGAGCGTAGATCCACTAATCGTGTAGCGAGCAATTCAGCACCCCACTATGGACCAAATTGTCAGAAGCCAGACATGTCAGCTGTCATACCTTCTGTGAACACAGAAAAGCAGCTGCAGGATCTTCAGGTAGATGAAAGCAAGCAAGCATGGATTGAAGCAGAGACGCGTGGACAGGCCAGCAGTCATGAATGGCACGAACAAAGAAAACTCCGTCTCACTGCTTCCAATTTTCATGCTGTTTGCACAAGGAAGGACAGCACACCTTGTGATGCACTGGTAAAGCGGCTCCTTCATCCAAAGAGCTTCACAACATCTGCTACAGAGCACGGGAAGCAGCACGAAAGTGTTGCACTCCAGCTGTATGCAACAGAGAACGAAACAGTTATTCAGCCATGCGGACTTTTTGTTGACCTGGAGCACGGGTTTTTGGCAGCTTCCCCAGATGGGCTGGTCGGCACAGATCGAATTGTGGAGGTCAAATGCCCGTTGAAATCAAAGGAAGACGAACCACTGGAAGCAGCACGCAACTTCTCGGACAAGAAACGAAAGGGTGGTGCTCCAGTCCTTTCCAGATCGCACAGTTACTTTTATCAAGTGCAGGGCCAGCTGCACGTCACCAGACGGAGCATCTGTGACTTTGTCGTGTACACAACCAAAGGTATACATGTGTAAGAAGTACATTGGGATGATACTTTCTGGGAAACAAAAATGGAGTCGTTTATCATTCGCTTCTACAAGGACTGTGCTCTTCCAGAAATTGTGGACCCCCGACTTGCTCGGTCCATGGACGTGCGCCGGCCAGATTGGAATAGGCTTGCCATTGAGGCTAAGGAGAAAACTAAGAATGGAGAGACATCCAAGGCCAAAAGAGCCAAGTACGAGGATTCAACAATCATGTAAGTAGAACTGCACTTGACACCGTATAGAGCGGAATATAAACTGCGATACTTTCTTCACGCCTCGTCTTATGCAGCGGTCTTTTGGAGAATGCGATGTCATCGTCTGGCAACCTACGGCGTGAATGTTGGCAAACGCATAGCCGAAGTCATGTGTACAGTCAACCACAAAAGTTTACACACCACGGGATCTCAGAAAACGTTCAATTCCCGAGCAGTCTGTAGTACTCTGTACCTGTAGCCAATAAACCTGTATACGGCAATGTCCTAGTCAAGGCCCTAAATGCAAATATCAGGCTCCGTTGTGAGGCTGCGGAGATATTCAGTTTTTTTTCTGAGATTTTATGGCCCGTAATATTTTGTGGTTGACTGTAGTTGGGAGTTTATTCTGGTAAACTACGTGCACAAAAAGTGGGTATAATATCGTGCAGAAGGAAGTCCCATAGTGAAAAGACTAAATCCAAATGTGAGTGATATCATTTTTTTTCTTGTCGCTTCATTTTCTTGCGTGAGCTCTTCCAATAGACATCGTGTGTGATTTGTTTAGGATCAATTTGTTGTGATAGCACTGAAACAAATTCATTTACTAGACCAGTCTAACCGTCGCTCTTCATAGCACGGAGCCATGTAACATAATTGATGCCCGAGCAACACTGTTCCTGTTCATTTTTTTCTTTCGCCAGTATTTGGAAGTCAAAACATAGGAAAGACTCACCCTAGTGATTTACATGAGCTCCAATAAGCAGCTGTTAGTGCCTATACTGTTGTAATTTATTTGAAGTATAATACGAAAATTTTGAGTAACGGATATTATTAGCTTGGTTGGGCATAACATATTTTCAGTGACGTTTATATGGTGACGCCAATAACGTTAAAAAATGATCACATTCTAGCACACAAAATATAAATGCAGCTATGTGTATCAACTTTGGGTATTTTCAGGCGCAGCAGGCCATTTGCGACAACGCGGAGCTGAAGAAGCTCGTGTCCGGCATGACGATCGCGCAGGGCGGCGTGCTGCTTCCCAAGAAGACGGCGAAATAGGATGCAGCGGAATCCACCACCTCTAGCAGCAAGAAAGCTAGAAAAAAGAACGGTCCTTGTCAGGACCAACCTTATTGATGCCGCGGCGGAGATTTTGCACTGAATGCGTTCTTCCATTCCCGTCACTCTCTGTGTTTTGTTTTATTTCTTTATTATTTTACATGTCTGCTACGTGGACAGTTGAAAATAATGCACGCTTTACGCCTACGACACGACGGGAAATCTTGTGCGGCCCTGAAAGTACAAGCATACATCGAGTTCTACACCAGAGCTACATACTTAGCTTCTGCACATCACGTTGCGCATCTTTGTCAATGCCACCCTGTGAGGACGAAATTCCAAAGTAGTACAAAAAAATTCAGAGCCCTGCCACTACTGTGAAGATGGAAGCCCGCGAAGCTGTGACAATGGTGGGTCTGCTGTAGTGAATGTTGCTATAGTGAATTGACAATATTGAGCGTCCTCGGCATGTTCGTCAAAAAATGTACAGTTCCGCCCTAAGGGCGAAGCAATGACTGCGATAGCAACACAGCAATGTCATACGAAGTAAGGTGAGCGACCTTGGTAGCAATATGAATTGTAGTAAACATGAGCTGATTAAGTAAGCAGGTGTGCTGCGGCGTAAGTAGACCGACATGAAGAGAGACTCGATGACCACGAGAAGGCGCGTGTGAAACGGTGGTGTTGATGAGAAGCGCTTACCGTGGGCAGCGCGTGCGAAGGGACACACCTGTAGTGCTGCAATGCCGATCTGGGCAGCATTGCATGTGTAGCGTGCGTTGGAAAATGTGGCCTGACTATTACTAACTGAATGAACAAGCGTGGTGTGAGCGCGCACAAACATGAATAGATCACACTGAATGACTGCAGCCAACGACTGTCAAAACGCTGCCTATCGGTCGCGGTCTATCGCTTCAACGGAAACTGAGTGGCGAATACACGTTGCATAAAGGTCAGAGCCGTGTGGAGATAAGAGACGGTGCGGTCGAACGAACGACGAGCGCGGTTGTTGGCAGCGTAGAAGTGCGCCCCCCCCCCCCCCCCCCCCCGCTCCCTCCGGCGCTGGCTTCCCGCTTCCTTGCTTGCGCGTGGGAGAGATAAGAGACTGCGGACGAGCGACGAGCGCGGTTGTTGGCAGAGAAGTGCCCCCCCTGCTCCCTCCGGCGCTGGCTTTCCGCTTCCTTGCTTGCGCGTGGGAGATTGAGTGCGTTCGCTCGCCGTGATAGCGCGCGTCCCCGCACGCTTCCGCTGGGGCATACGGCGCGCGGCGAAGATTTTATCTATACGGAACCTCACGGCGACGGCGACGACGACAGCGACGGCAGAAATCCGGTTGAAGTGTCCATATAATTGCTATCGCAATAAAAGCAAGGAAACCAGCATCTAGTTTTCGCCCGGCGCGATGGCCAAGTAGTGCATTTACTGCGCCAAGTCCGCCCACGATGCGCTCCGCATCGCTGGCCCGATCTTCTGCCGAGGCGTTGGCGCGACGGAGACGAGATCTCTCCCGCTCCTGCTCTCGGAGGCTCATACCCACATATCCAACGCGGGTATGAGCCACACGTGACTTCTTTCTTACATTCCTTCTTTCTCTCTTTCCTTGCCAATTTTGGTATATACCAAGTGAACGAGATGCCACAAAATAGTTGCCTACTTCCAGTGTACACGGACGCGGAACCTAGCATGTAACAGCTTCGCTGTAACACAGTCGTTTCCACGTGCCTTCTCGGTGGGCCTCTTGCAAAAGCTGGGCCGGTATTGTTTAGCGATGCCTTTCCAGTAATAATGCCTTTTCGCGCTTATCGCGCTTTGTCAGTGGTCAGCGCGACGGTCCGCTCGCGTTATCCACGGGATCAGCCGGCCGTGAGCGGTGGATGATAAGACTGGTAGTAAAGTCATAAGGCATCGCTACAAAATACCGGCCCTAGTGTTCGAATGTCGGATGGTCGGTTCCCCATGCGCGCGGTCGCGAAACACGCAGAAGCTGTCGAAGAGCAACGCCGCCCCCCCCCCCCCCCACCTCTCCAATCCCCGCACGGCCTTTCGAGCAACGGAAGACGGCTTCCTTTTAGCTTCCCTCTCTTGCGGGCGCCAGATTGAGCCGTGATCGTCGGCTCTCCTCGCGCGCTTTCACTCGCACATATGGCGCGCGGCGACGGTGTTATCGCACTGAACATCACGACGATGGTGGCGGCGGCAGAAATGCGCTTGGAGTGACCATATGCTATCGCAATAAAAACTGCCTCCCATAGGTTTCGCTGAAGGTCAGTAGTGCCTTCGTGTGTGTGTGTGTGCCCTTCAAGTATGTATGTCGCGTTGCTTGACATCATCTCCATCTCTCTGCCTTCTGGATTGGTCTGGCGTCAGGACTGCAGGAAGTGTTCGAACACACACACTCACGCTATATATATATATATATATATATATATATATATATATATATATATATTATTGGAAATTCCGCAAAGAACGGTTTGAACTTCAATCAAAAAGTCGGTAACTCACGGAAATGGTTTCATTGGTTGGCGATCACAAAAGGCTATGGAAAAACATAATATATGCCCTAGCGTAATTATAGCGCACCGCACTATAGTGTCTCGAAAGGTGCGGCCTTGGGGGATGGTGGAGGAGAGAGAGGACTCCCCGGGAGCCAGCGCTCTTCCAGTTATCTCAATTTGCGGCGCAACTGGCAGTTTACATAAGACCGCGACAAAAGAAGGGTGCTGCCGGACCTGATTGCAGAGGCGACCCGTTCGCGCATTTACATTCGCACGCCCGTACAGCCGGTCGATTGCAGCGCGCCGGCGCGGCGCTAAAGGGAACTACACATCTATGTACTTGCTGGGGGGCGCGTCTCCGCGAACGTCCCTAGCTCTGCGATTACCTGCGCCCTTCGCGCCCTAGCGCTGCCGCCTCCCCAGCTTCTGCATGGGTTCACGGAGCGCCCCAAGCCAGCGCCGCCGTGGCCCGTCAGAATGCTGGAAAGACAGGTAAGTTTCATTTTGTCTTCTACATTTGTTCAAGGATAGTTAACACAGTGGGGTCCCAAAAATGTTAATGTTGTATTCAGTTGTGTTCCCGAGTGAAAGTCGTGGACGCAGATGCAAAAAAGAGAGACAGTAGCTGTTCTGCCGCGCGCGGAGCCGTACGTACCTGTGTCACTGTTTATTCATTTTGTCTTCTATATTTGTTCAAGGATAGTTAGTCCCACAAGTGTACCTGAATGAAAGTATACGCGTCCGTGCAGATGCAAAAAAGAGAAACAGTAGCTGTTCTGCCGAGCGCGGAGCCGTACGTACCTGTGTCACTGTTTATTCATATTGTCTTCTATATTTGTTCAAGGATAGTTAGTCCCACAAGTGTACCTGAATGAAAGTATACGCGTCCGTGCAGATGCAAAAAAGAGAAACAGTAGCTGTTCTGCCGCGCGCGGAGCCGTACGTACCTGTGTCACTGTTTATTCATATTGTCTTCTATATTTGTTCAAGGATAGTTAGTCCCACAAATGTACCTGAATGAAAGTATACGCGTCCGTGCAGATGCAAAAAAGAGAGACAGTAGCTGTTGTGCCGCGCGCGGAGCCGTACGTACCTGTGTCACTGTTTATTCATATTGTCTTCTATATTTGTTCAAGGATAGTTAGTCCCACAAATGTACAGTCAACCACAAAAGTTTGCGGACCACGCGAGCGCGTGGCCAAGAGCCTCTTCGCGACACTTCCGCTACGTCACCAGCGATCGACAGCAGCGCTACGTTGAAGACGCATCCCTCCTTAAATCTATGGCCTGTCTATTTTCGCACTGTGCGCAAATATTTTCTACCTATCTCTTTCAACGTGACGCGCTCTTTGTTAGCCAGGGCTACTTGCTTATATTTTGAGAGCAGAATATCAGTACAAGTAATCAGACAGCGTATTCTTCGGCTCTTATCAGTTCTATTTTCGCGTAGCCACGCTGTTTTTTTTTTTTTTTCGTGAGTGCGTGAGTGAGCGGTGAGGCAGCCATGGGACACATATGCTTAGTCAGTAGGCAGAATTTTTCCGTTCCTCCCCCATCGCTAAGTGACAGTAGCGGCCGGGATTTGATCGCCTGCGCCCAGGTTTTGCTGCGCAAAGCCCGAACCACCGCGCTGCTATAGTGGTTACATTTAGAAAAATAAGAAATAATCGGGTGCGATGACTCTTTTTATAACCCTTTGCGACACGGCGTCCTCGTTTGGGGACTCGAACTTCGGAGGCGCGTCCCACGCCACGTGTTTCTTCAAATGACCTAAAACTCAGTGTGCACATTCGTGTCCGCTTCCTGATGGGACAACTAGCGGTCAGTTAACTTCATTGTCCTGCGTATTGCTGCAGATGATCACTTTGCTGGAGACACTACCATGTTAGACAATCGTTCGACGTGCCGCGTTCCAAGACCAACGTCAAGAGTATTTTTTTTCTCCGGTCGACACGAATACAACCGAAAAAGCAAGTTTGCATGCGTTTCGGGCCTAATAGTTGATTCTTTTTATGCAAGCATTGAAGCTGACGGATTTCAGAATAATTAGATAATGAGTTATACGCTAATTAATTTTTTTTACTGAAACTCGCACAAAACAGCACATTGCTTCGTCTTCTTTCTTGGAATGTAATAGTGAGCGTCTTGAAATGATGCCATGCGCATTTGACGCATTTGCAGACAGTGCATCATAATTCGTGTCTGAAGGGGATGAATTTATTCACAAGCCATTTACAGAAGTGTCATGAAACATAGGTCTCTCAATGATCTAGTAGGAAGTGAAATGTCCGCCGTTTTCTAGCACC
This sequence comes from Dermacentor silvarum, assembly GCF_013339745.2. NCBI lineage: Eukaryota > Metazoa > Arthropoda > Arachnida > Ixodida > Ixodidae > Dermacentor > Dermacentor silvarum. The sequence goes on along the minus strand of NC_051156.1, from coordinate 88,383,541 downwards.
TTATTGATGCGTGTGGGCATCGACTCGTACAAAGATTCAGTAATCTCCGGTCGACCGCGCAGGCTTTCCCATTCTTGTGCGATCGCTTGCCACAGCGTATCGGCCGTGCGGCCGCGGTTGGCTCGTGTGGACAGCCGTTTCTTCAACATGCCCCAGACATTTTCTATGGGATTCAAGTCGGCGCCACATGGAGGCCACTCAAGCTGGCAAACAGCATGTTCTTCTAGCAATGACTGGGCGATACGTGCTTTATGGATCGGGCTGCGGTCGTGTTGAAAAAAATAGCAGCCGTCGCTGAAGGGACCGTCCAGCGCATACGGAACGAGGTGTCTAGTAAAGACGTCGCAGTACCGTGACGCAGTGAAGGGCCCTTCCAGACGCACAAGGGGACCAAGGCCATCTTTGCTGATTGCTCCCCACACGCTCACGGAACACCGTCCACTGGATAGAACACTCTGTGTGTAATTAGGCAGATATCTGCAAGAAATAGCATACAATTGGGTTCCAGCGGCGCGTCTACAAATGTTGTGATTCCTCTTGCGTATGAACTTTATAATGCTGTTATAGAGTTGCAATAGAAAACGTGCAAACATCATTAGATAGTACTGAAAGACCCACTGGCAGCTTTTAATTAGCTTCAGAGTAAGTAGTACTATGAAACAATCGTTAATGTTTTCAACATAATACCACTACAGAAAAATCTCGTAATGTCCAAAAGCTCATTTTACGTGAAACATGTTGTGATGCAGAATTAGCTTCGTGAATTAACTGCCAATACACTGTAAACACACCTGCAGTTTAGTGGACGCCAAACCCGCTTCCGTTGGTCCCCGCGCGTGGAAAAAGTTGACTCGTCGCTAAAGATGACATCGCCCCATTTCTCTGTTGTCCAATCTTTCATTGCTGTAGCGAACATGAGTCGTTCTTGTAGCTGGCTGTCTGAGAGGCAGGGCTTCTGTGCTGCTACGAAAGACTGCAGGCCAAGCTCACTCAGCCTTCTTCTTACAGTCTCAGACGATACCGTGAGCGAGAGCGCTTCTCGGATATCCTCTGCACTTTGAAAAGGATCAGCCACGATGGCGGCCGTAATCAGGCGGTCCTCTTCCTCAGTCGTGGCCCTTGGACGCCCACTGCGCTCCATATCTGTGAATCTGTCATCGTCGCGGAAAGCTTGAATAATCCTATTCACGGCAGTCCGGCTCCTGTTGGTTCGGCGGCAGATTTCGCGCTGAGGTATTCCCTCTATAAATAAACGCACAATGTGCCTTCTTTCGTCAAGTGGAACACGCAGCGGCATCTTTCCAAATAGGCAATCACCACGTGGCCTGAAGCAAGTCTACTACGTTTTCAGCGACTGATGCGAAGATGCGCCTATGTGTGAAAGAAAATTTTCTATGCATCCGCTTTTTCTTTATTTTTGATGACAGTGAAACACCTCCCTACCCTTTCTCTCAAGACGCAGAAGCAGCAACGCTCATTGGACCAAGATGCTGCCAACCAAAGTGCGCCAGTAAACGTCGCGTAAAAAAATCGTCGCAGCGCTTCGTGAAACTTATCTACCCACTGGCACACCAGTCGACAAAGGTTGCAGTGATTGCTCCGATACTGCTATCAAGCCAGATATGTGGCGGTCTTATCGCAGACAGCGCTCTGCGTCAACACAATGAACTAACAATGTCATGCACGGGAATAAAAAATTAACAGGCAGGCGAGTACCAAGAGGGCTCATATCCGGGAGAGAGCCCCTGTCGCCGCTAGGTGGCGTACCGCTAGGTGGCGCGGATAGGCAGTCTGGCACGCGCTCGCGTGGTCCGCAAACTTTTGTGGTTGACTGTACCTGAATGAAAGTATACGCGTCCGTGCAGATGCAAAAAAGAGAAACAGTAGCTGTTCTGCCGCGCGCGGAGCCGTACGTACCTGTGTCACTGTTTATTCATATTGTCTTCTATATTTGTTCAAGGATAGTTAGTCCCACAAATGTACCTGAATGAAAGTATACGCGTCCGTGCAGATGCAAAAAAGAGAGACAGTAGCTGTTGTGCCGCGCGCGGAGCCGTACGTACCTGTGTCACTGTTTATTCATATTGTCTTCTATATTTGTTCAAGGATAGTTAGTCCCACAAATGTACCTGAATGAAAGTATACGCGTCCGTGCAGATGCAAAAAAGAGAGACAGTAGCTGTTGTGCCGCGCGCGGAGCCGTACGTACCTGTGTCACTGTTTATTCATATTGTCTTCTATATTTGTTCAAGGATAGTTAGTCCCACAAATGTACCTGAATGAAAGTATACGCGTCCGTGCAGATGCAAAAAAGAGAGACAGTAGCTGTTGTGCCGCGCGCGGAGCCGTACGTACCTGTGTCACTGTTTATTCATATTGTCTTCTATATTTGTTCAAGGATAGTTAGTCCCACAAATGTACCTGAATGAAAGTATACGCGTCCGTGCAGATGCAAAAAAGAGAGACAGTAGCTGTTGTGCCGTGCGCGGAGCCGTACGTACCTGTGTCACTGTTTATTCATATTGCCTTCTATATTTGTTCAAGGATAGTTAGTCCCACAAATGTACCTGAATGAAAGTATACGCGTCCGTGCAGATGCAAAAAAGAGAGACAGTAGCTGTTGTGCCGCGCGCGGAGCCGTACGTACCTGTGTCACTGTTTATTCATATTGTCTTCTATATTTGTTCAAGGATAGTTAGTCCCACAAATGTACCTGAATGAAAGTATACGCGTCCGTGCAGATGCAAAAAAGAGAGACAGTAGCTGTTGTGCCGCGCGCGGAGCCGTACGTACCTGTGTCACTGTTTATTCATATTGTCTTCTATATTTGTTCAAGGATAGTTAGTCCCACAAATGTACCTGAATGAAAGTATACGCGTCCGTGCAGATGCAAAAAAGAGAAACAGTAGCTGTTCTGCCGCGCGCGGAGCCGTACGTACCTGTGTCACTGTTTATTCATATTGTCTTCTATATTTGTTCAAGGATAGTTAGTCCCACAAATGTACCTGAATGAAAGTATACGCGTCCGTGCAGATGCAAAAAAGAGAAACAGTAGCTGTTCTGCCGAGCGCGGAGCCGTACGTACCTGTGTCACTGTTTATTCATATTGTCTTCTATATTTGTTCAAGGATAGTTAGTCCCACAAATGTACCTGAATGAAAGTATACGCGTCCGTGCAGATGCAAAAAAGAGAAACAGTAGCTGTTGTGCCGCGCGCGGAGCCGTACGTACCTGTGTCACTGTTTATTCATATTGTCTTCTATATTTGTTCAAGGATAGTTAGTCCCACAAATGTACCTGAATGAAAGTATACGCGTCCGTGCAGATGCAAAAAAGAGAAACAGTAGCTGTTCTGCCGCGCGCGGAGCCGTACGTACCTGTGTCACTGTTTATTCATATTGTCTTCTATATTTGTTCAAGGATAGTTAGTCCCACAAATGTACCTGAATGAAAGTATACGCGTCCGTGCAGATGCAAAAAAGAGAACAGTAGCTGTTGCTGCCGCGCGCGGAGCCGTACGTACCTGTGTCACTGTTTATTCATATTGTCTTCTATATTTGTTCAAGGATAGTTAGTCCCACAAATGTACCTGAATGAAAGTATACGCGTCCGTGCAGATGCAAAAAAGAGAGACAGTAGCTGTTGTGCCGCGCGCGGAGCCGTACGTACCTGTGTCACTGTTTATTCATATTGTCTTCTATATTTGTTCAAGGATAGTTAGTCCCACAAATGTACCTGAATGAAAGTATACGCGTCAAAAGTATACGCGTCCCGTGCAGATTGCAAAAAAGAGGAAAACAGTAGCCTTGTTTTGCCGCGCGCGGAGCCGTACGTACCTGTGTCACTGTTTATTCATATTGTCTTCTATCTTTGTTCAAGGATAGTTAGTCCCACAAATGTACCTGAATGAAAGTATACGCGTCGTGCAGATGCAAAAAAGGAAACAGTAGCTGTTCTGCCGCGCGCGGAGCCGTACGTACCTGTGTCACTGTTTATCATATTGTCTCTATATTTGTTCAAGATAGGTAGTCCCACAAATGTACCTGAATGAAAGTATACGCGTCCGTGCAGATGCAAAAAAGAGAAACAGTAGTGTTGTCCGCGCGCGGAGCCGTACGTACCTGTGTCACTGTTTATTCATATTGTCTTCTATATTTGTTCAAGGATAGTTAGTCCCACAAATGTACCTGAATGAAAGTATACGCGTCCGTGCAGATGCAAAAAAGAGAGACAGTAGCTGTTGTGCCGCGCGCGGAGCCGTACGTACCTGTGTCACTGTTTATTCATATTGTCTTCTATATTTGTTCAAGGATAGTTAGTCCCACAAATGTACCTGAATGAAAGTATACGCGTCCGTGCAGATGCAAAAAAGAGAAACAGTAGCTGTTCTGCCGCGCGCGGAGCCGTACGTACCTGTGTCACTGTTTATTCATATTGTCTTCTATATTTGTTCAAGGATAGTTAGTCCCACAAATGTACCTGAATGAAAGTATACGCGTCCGTGCAGATGCAAAAAGAGAAACAGTAGCTGTTCTGCCGAGCGCGGAGCCGTACGTACCTGTGTCACTGTTTATTCATATTGTCTTCTATATTTGTTCAAGGATAGTTAGTCCCACAAATGTACCTGAATGAAAGTATACGCGTCCGTGCAGATGCAAAAAAGAGAAACAGTAGCTGTTGTGCCGCGCGCGGAGCCGTACGTACCTGTGTCACTGTTTATTCATATTGTCTTCTATATTTGTTCAAGGATAGTTAGTCCCACAAATGTACCTGAATGAAAGTATACGCGTCCGTGCAGATGCAAAAAAGAGAAACAGTAGCTGTTGTGCCGAGCGCATAGCCGTACTGCGCTGTTTATCTGTGTTCATTCAGTCGCAGTCGGCTCGCACGGCCGCACTGCAAAACGATCTCAGCGTGGCCGTCGTCGTGCAAATGCCATCATCGTTTTATCAATTGCTGTTTGCGCACAAACAACTCGGTTTGCACAAACGCGTTATTCCACCTTGTATCGCTTCGTTTTATCTCAAACAATGCAGGACAGGCATAGATTCCCGCAGTGTGCGCGCCTCCTGCTCGCGGCGAGTTGTCGAGCCTGGCCCAGCGGAGGCGTTCCCGCGGGGCGGCGGCGTCTGCGATGTTTTCGCTGGGCGCGGGGACTAGGGGCACTAGGAGGCTCAACGGAGCTAGGTACGCGGGACCCCTTGGAGCGAAAAGCACCTAGATGTCTAGTTCCCTTTAGCGCCGCGCGGGCGCGCTGCAATTGACCGGCTGTCACCTCTGTTGTTCATGCTGTATTTACAAGGATTAGAGAAAAAATTAGAGAGGAGCGGACTTGGCTTCAACCTTTCCTATTCCAAGCAGGGAGAATGGATTAAACAGTCATTACCAGGACTGATGTATGCAGATGACATTGTACTTATGGCTGACAGCAAGGAAGACTTGCAGAGATTAATGGACATCTGTGGTAAAGAGGGAGATAGCTTTGGTTTGAAGTTTAGTAAAGAAAAATCGGCAGTCATGACTTTTAATGATAATCAGGGCAGCGAGCATAGGATACAGGAGGTTACGCTGGAGGTGGTGGATAAGTACAAATATCTTGGAGTGTGGATAAACAATGGGGCTGAGTACCTAACGGAACATGAAAAATATGTGACGGCTAAAGGTAGCAGAAATGCAGCTGTGATGAAAAATAGGGCACTGTGGAATTACAATAGGTACGAAGTGGTGAGAGGGATTTGGAAAGGGGTGATGGTCCCTAGTTTGACTTTCGGCAATGCGGTCCTGTGCATGAGATCAGAGGTTCGAGCAAGGTTGGAAGTTAAGCAGCGAGGGGTAGGTAGACTGGCTCTGGGAGCACACGGAAATACACCAAATCAGGGGGTACAGGGTGACATGGGATGGACGTCATTCGAGGGCAGGGAAGCCAGCAGCAATATAGAATTTGAGGAGCGATTGAGAGAGATGGCAGAAAAGCGGTGGGCAAGGAGAGTTTTCAGTTATTTGTACATGAGGAATGTTGATACAAAATGGAGGAAGCTGACCAGAAAACTGTCAATCAAATATTTGGACTGCCGGAGGGGTGCAAACCAGGAAACAGCGGTTAAGAAAAAGGTTAAGGAAACAGAGAGGGGTCTGTGGAAAACAGGGATGCAGACGAAATCAGCACTGGGCACATACCGAACTTTCAAGCAAAAAATTGCCAAAGAAAATATCTACGATAATTCTAGGGGAAGCTCTTTGTTGTTTCAAGCCAGGACGGGAGTATTGCGGACTAAGATGTACCGAGTCAAGTACCAAGGTATAGACACGTTGTGCTGTGCGTGTGGAGAAGAAGAGGAAACGGCTGAACACCTCATACTTTTCTGTAAGGGGCTTAACCCTACAGTGCAAGGCAACGGGGCTGATTTTTTCAAAGCATTGGGGTTTAGGGACAGTGAAGGCAAATAGACTTTAAGCGGGTAGAAATAACCAAACAGAGGTTATCTGATTGGTGGATAAAATTAAGGCAGGGGTGAAATTTCACCCACCACAAAGTACAAATTATCTTAATAGTCATGGCTAGGTGGCGTATGTCACCGCCCGATTTAAAGGGTTCAGCCTCATCCATCCATCCATCCATCCATCCATCCATCCATCCATGTACGGGCGTGCGTATGTAATAGCGTCCTCGATCACCTTGCCCCGGGGTTGCCCCGAAACCAGAATGGTGCGCTGTGCACCGCGGTGGTGGCGCACTGCGGAGGGTCAACGTCGAGGACAAAACTGCACCGCGTGCAGATGCTTGCATGAAGCGCCACTTTGCCCTTGGCGCGCAAAACGTGCGCAAAACGCGCGCGCGCATGTTTCATTGTTTGCAGGTGCAGAGGATACGCGGCAAGCACTCGAACCTTGTCAAACTGCGTGCTCCGACATACCTGGTTACAAGTACACACCAATGGATTTTGTAGTTAATGACAAGACACATAATGTGGCGATGTCGGTGGATGAAATGAACGATTTTATGGCGAGTAAGTATTCGTTTTTAGCAACGCACGCGCGGGCAGTCGAGCGTATTGTCAGTAGCACAGCGCGGTGCGCTTCTGCGGCCCGCTTCCAGCAAGTTCTAGTAGCACAAAGATGGTGAGCCAAATAATCTCCCTACTCCGGTGTCGTCGAGGCGCCTGACGGGTCGTTCAACGAAGCTGTCCACTTTCGGCCGCTCTTCACCACATTGGTTTTGGACGAGGTCGATCAGCATGACGTCTTCGCTGTCAGACGAACTGAAAAAAGCTCATCGATTGCGGCAACTAGCAGCGCTTCCTTTCTCATTGCCGACATCTCGACTAGTTAACTCCATCAACTCCGTGCAACCGCAGCTATCGGGCCAGAGCGTGCGCGGTTCCGCAGTCGGCGGTGCGCGCGCGTCCCGCAGTGCTTGCTGGGATTGCACCCCGGCGCACCGCCGATTTTCTCGGTGCGAGACAGGGCAACGGAAAACCGCCCCAACCGGGTGCGCTTCCGGTGATCGAGGATGGTCGGTGCGCACCGGTGCGGTTGATCGAGGATGAAAGTGCGCACCAAGGCGCCCCGGTGCGCACCGGTGCGGTTGATCGAGGATGAAAGTGCGCACCAAGGCGCCCCGGTGCGCACCGGTGCGGTTGATCGAGGATGAAAGTGCGCACCAAGGCGCCCCGGTGCGCACCGGTGCGGGTGATCGAGGACGCTATAAATGCGCTCCCGGCGCATGCTGCGGCGGCGAAGAGCAGATTTTTTTTTTTTTTTCGCTTTTTCCAAACAGTGGCGTCGCCTGGTGGGAGAATCTGAACTACACGCAAGATGGCGACAGTGATATGCAAGACATTAGGTATAATTAAAAGTAGAGCATGGTGAACTGACTGGTCACCACTCAGTTATAAACGCTCATGGATTCTACCCATGCAAGCTATTCAGAAAGCATGACTATCTCTTCGAATGAATGCAGATTTCGACGAGAATACGCCGCAGGGATTACGCGTGCGTTCAGAGATTACGCTGGATAGCGCGCGAGCACGCTGTCGTCTATACAGGCCCCGATCGCCCCAGATGTGTTGTCGCAGCGCTTAGAGGGACAAACCGCAAGTTTTTTGACGCAAGCTAACGCCTATCTAGATTCACTAGGGAGCAAGGTTTGCTTGCTAGGGATGCCGCGCACGCGCAGACCAAGGCTGTATTTTTCCGCGGGTGTGCTCTGCCGACGAGCGGCCACCGGTCTGGCGTTCCGAGTTATTTTGTGGGCACCTGTACAGCAGGGGCGTAGCCAGAAATTTTTTTCGAGGAGGGGGGGGGGGGGGTTCACCGACCCGACCGGGGGGGAGGGGCAACCGTCAGCTTTCCTCTATGTGAGGTGGTCGATAATAAATATTGGTAGTTTGAGCAGACTCTATACATGTATATCAAAGACATGGTACCTCCCCCGCCCCCTCTCGTGCGCGTGTGCTTGTGAACAAATTACGTAAAAAGTAATGTAAGCGCAGTAAAATACAGTAAGTACGACAGGTACAGTGGGCGTTAGGAGCAACGGCCTCTCATCGCACCACTGAATGGACCAGTCTTCGAAAACGCATTATTGAGACGAGCCGCCCGATCGGAGAAGATATCGTTAATCGCTAATCTCTCGTAAGCGTATAGATGGCGTCGTCCTCGTCGGGGCGAAGTGCGTTTCAGAAGTCAAGGACGGCTATACACGTGAAAATGCACGTTTGACCAGGCTATACCTGCTAACATAGCAATAGCTTGTTCGCTGCGTCTTTGCGCTGGAAAACTTAAATACGCGCGTAAACGCGTAATGCTTTTTTTTTTTTTTCGAAGCTTTCGTCGCCCTGCTCCCTCATACGAGAGGGTTGCATTTCCTGCGGCAAGGGCATAGGCCACTGTGTCTTCCGCTGTGTGCGAACGTGCAGCCGTCATTTGCCTTTACGTCAACAAATTCAGAACGTGTACAGAATATTTCACCGCACAGCATAGATATGGCATGTGCACGCAGTTTTGAGTAGTACGTGCAACTCATTTCTGCTTCACTTACGCCGGCGCGAACAGGAAGCGGCCTCGTACCTCACAGAATCTCGACCGATCGGTGCACTAATGATGCAGGAATGAACTCCGGTCTTGTTAAGTGCATAGTGCACATAATCAATTTCTCAGCACGCGTGAACTCCGACGAGAACTGTCAGCGCATGCAACAAGGGTTCACTTACGCTGTACTGCGCACAGTAGTATAATCCATGCTTGTCCGCTGTCTGTTTCGTGCATTCTGTTGCGATACGGTGGAATTTCACTGCTGGCATCAACCCCTTCGTGTGTACAGTCTGTTTCACACTTAGGGGAAATCTCGGAGCGCATTGCATGCGTCGCGGAGCGCATTGTATGCAGTCGGGCGCCGGAAGCAGCTCGCGCAGGCGCAGACGCTCGAGGCGCGTTATCTTGCGTCGAGCTGTCGATGCGGTTCAAGATAACGTGCCTCGAGCGTCTGCGCCTGCGCGAGCTGCTTCCGGCACCCGACTCCAGCGCTCGCCGCATCGCGATGCAATGCACTCCGAGATTTCCCCTAAATGTGAAACAGACTGTACATTGCTGGTTTGGGATTCAACAACACAACAGCGACTACCAGCCTTCCGTAGGGGCGCAATCGCAAACAAGAGACGTTTCACGTGCAGACTATTGCGCGAGCGCGACCCCTGAAGGGAAGCGGCGGAAATGTATACCCGCGAACCTTTCCGCCAGGGGAGAAACGAACGCTTGTGTTTAAGGCGAAACTTTACCAGCGGACATTTATATAGTCGGTGAAATTCTCTTTTCTCGCATCCAGTGTCACCGCCTGAACTCTGCCGAGTTCGTCGCTTCCTCGCAATGCGAAGTCGCCCCCTTGAAATACGCTGCCTACTCGAACTGCTGGGTAGTTCGTGTTCTGTGTTCATCAGCCCCCTTTTACAAAAAAAAAAAAAAAAATCAAGCAAGAAAGTTAAGTGAAATTATTCCGGGATTGAGATTTTTCGAACAGTCTTAAAAACACAGTTCTTAATTGTGTATTGTTGGGGTTTAACGTCCCAAAACCACGATATGATTATGGGAGACGCGTAGTGGAGGGCTCCGGAAATTTAGACCACCTGGGGTCTTTAACGTGCGTCTAAATCTAAGTAAACGGTCCTCGAGCATTTTCGCCCCCATCTAAAATGCGGCCACCGCATTTGCTGCTTCATTTGTTGCGCATTCTCGCGCAAAACCTCACAGAGTGCCAAAGCCTTGACAAACACCGTGGCACGTTTTTCCGTATGCAGACATGATTCACTGTAAATTACCAATGAAAACGGAAGCGCCTAGGAATGAAATTGTCATAGTAGCACCGGTTTCTTGAATCACGTCAGCGCGAAGTGACGAAAAAAAAAGGTGGGTAAGGGGGGGGGGGGAGGGGGTTGTTGCACAAAAAATTTCGGGGGTGGTTTGAACCCCCCCTGGCTACGCCCCTGATGTAGTCTTCCTACTTGTCCGTGTCTTCTGCGCTATTTTTGTTGCGCCGTGCTCATGAAGGAATGTCGCGCAGAAGCGGCTGCTAAGGCACGATAGAAAAAGAAAATTTATGCTGATCGAACTCGCATGTTAAAATCAGTGTGAACCGTAGCTTTAATAAAGCGCTTAATTAAATGCGGTGCTCACAGGCGACCGCGCTGGCGCGCCCTGACGACCGGCCGCTTTCGGAGCAGTCTTGGAACGCCTTCCTATACATTCGTCGCACAACAAGGCAGTCAGGGCACTCATGAAGTTTTTGCGTTCCAGTGGACTATCTATCACGGCCGTTTCCAACCTCCTCTATTTTGAAGCGAAAGCATCATTATGCTACCTCGGGCAGCCGTCGGCGACTCAACAGTTTTCACCTTGAGAGCTAGAGGTCAAACCACGAGAGAGCATTAAGGCGCGTTTATAGTCTGACGTTATCGACACGCGGGCGAGCGTCATCACTCAGACTCATCAGACGCCGGGCGCGTCGGAGCGCATTGGCCGCGCGTCCGGTTACGCTGGCGGCGCCAGTACGTCGAACCACTACATTGGTCGAACTATAGCCACTGTTGCTCTCGCCCACGTGACATAACGTGTGCGCGCGTTCACGCTACGTCGGACAATATTTAGACCTTTACGGAGTCCTGAAAGGAGACATTGCCGCCGTTGCCCGAGTAGAGTTGGGCCCGGCTGCGAGTTGCAACTAAGTCTCACTACTTTACTGATCACCGCAGTGTCTTCATAGGCATAAAAAATGGCTGCGGCTTAGCTCAGCTAACCCTGGATATGCAAAGCGAAAGCTTGGTTTAGCCTTGGAAGACGACGAAGTGTCTTCTTGATAGAACACTTGTCTCCGTGCTCTCTGAATTTTTGGGGAAATCTTCGCCTTTCGAGGTGCCTCGCCTCCCCGTCTTGCGGCCATGGACGCGGAGCATTCCAGAGGCCCGCCTGGCCAGCAGTCATCACGGCCGTCAACCGCAAGGAAGCGAGTTGGCTCCCCCAGTGACACCGAAGACACCGAGCTGTACTCTATGTCGGAAGACGACTCATCCGATGACAGCTTCATACCCGTCCGGAGCAAGAGGGCGAAGAGAAAGATCGTCAACACATCGCCGTCAACTCCTGCGAGTACAACGACTATGGAGTCAAGGCCTGCGCGCTGGCCACACGTCATCTTCTTTATGCCGGAAGAACCCTCAAGCAACCTACGACTGCTGAACAGGCAAGCCCTATTCATTTTTCTGGAATGTGCGGTGCCAGATAAAATTAAAGACATCAGAATAAATCCACGGAAGAATATACTCGCCATAGACGTGTACAACATGAGTGCGCTTGGAAAACTTCAATCACGGAGCTAGGCGGCATAAAAATGCGCCCCTTTATCCCGATCGACGATACATCCATAGCCGGTGTAATTTATGACATCGACATTGCCATTCCCAATGATGACTTACCCAGCCTCATCAAGCCGGCAAACGAGGGCACTATCATTACGCAAGTGCGCCGCCTTGGGAATACGCGTTGCGTAAGAGTAATTTTCAAGGGGGATTGTACACCATCCCACGTTAAAGTCAGGCATTTCCGACATCCGGTTCGACCATTCATCCAGAAGCCGCTTCAATGTCATCAGTGTTTCAGGCTAAGACACGTCAAGGGCGTGTGTCCCAACTCGCTACTGTGTTCCCGTTGCGCTGAATCTCACGCAGAAGAGACCTGCGGTGCCACGGTTCTGAAGTGCGCCAACTGTAATGGCCTTCACGCTGCCTCTTCGAAAGACTGTCCCCGCATCAAGAAGGAGCGCGCGGTTCTCAAGCAAATGTCCAGAGACAATTCGACTCACATGGAGGCAGCCCAAGTAGTCCGGCGTCGACGTCGGCACCGTCGTACGTCTTCAAAGAAGGCGCATGCTCGAAGTGATAGTGCCCACTCCACTGCGGCACCACTTAGTCGCGCCGTGAAAAGGCCCACCACTTCCACGAAGGAAGCGGATAAGACTCTTTCTTTAGAGGAATGGCCTACGCTACCGAGCCGCTCCCTTGCCAAGGAACCTCAGAAGGTCGTCGTCCAACCGGAGCCTTCTCCAGTCATGGATGATGCACCTAAAACAGAGCGTCAAGTCATTTCAGTTCTGCGTTCCCTCATGGACGCCATCCGAGCACTTTTGGTGGACATGGGGACATCTGCTCGAAGCGCACTTACAGTGCTGGACGCCTTAGGCCCAGTGCTTGAATCCCTCAACTGGAAAGTTGGCTACCCATATCCCATCCTTCCGAAAAGAAGTCAAGGCAGCGTCCGTCATCCAGTGGAACGCCAGAGGGCTAAAATCACGCCTTTCAGATTTTCGTCAGCTTGTGTACACCAATGCGTTTCCACTCATCGTCATTTGTGAGCCCAACCTGTCGAAACCAATCAGACTGTCAAGGTACGAATTTATCATGTCTTCAACAAATAGTGCATGCAGAAAAATAATCGTTTTTGTTCGTCGTGAACTTACCTATCTTTTGCAACCAATTGCGCCCCACGACAACAATCAATATATATGCATCACAGTTAAAAAGAACAAACTCTTGTTTACTCTCATAGGCGTGTATATATCGCCTTCAAGCAATTTTGTTACGAAAAAATTCGCAGATTTCTTGAGTGTGTGTCCTGCGCCATGGGTCATCATAGGAGATTTTAATGCACACCATCCGGCATGGGGAAGTACAAGAACCAATGCAAAAGGACGAAGATTAGCAAGCATCGCCTACAACTACGACCTTACTCTCCTGAACGATGGTAGCCCCACCTTTCTTCGAGGCGTCACATACGGCAGCTGCCTCGACCTTGCTTTCGTGTCCAACTCTTTCGCCAAATGTGTGAAGTGGTTTCCAGACATTGAGACGCATGCGAGTGATCACATTCCCACTTATGTTAACATCAAATGCTTGTCGTCTAGATCTGGTCCACGGAAGACCATTCGGACCATTCAATGGGCCACCTTCAAATCTGTTATGGAAGATGCTTGCCGCGAGGGCCTACCGTCTGGGTTAGAGCAAACAATTAAAAGTACGATATAAAACGCCACCCGCATGATGACGATCTCTTCCACGCGAAACGACTTCGACATAGAATTAGAGCGACTACGAGCACTTCGTCGCCGGGCGGAACACCGATATCGGCGTACGAAATCAATCTATGACCTTAGGGTGGCCAGGAGGATGCAAAAGAAGATCCAACGTCGCACGGAAAGATTAGCATCGGAACGTTGGGCAAAGTTTTGCCAGACACTAGACCCCCGCAAGCCACTGTCTAACATTTGGAAAACGGTGCAAGGTCTGCGTTGCCTTCCGGAACAGCGTTTTCCATTCAAAGCGCTCGCGCTCTTCCAAGGGCGGCAAGACATCGATGTCGCAGAAGACTTTTGTGCGAGGTCGCCGACCAAGCGACTCGTCCAGATCCTCCAGCCCGAGGTGACGTCCCCCATTCCCGTGATTGCCGCATGGACCTTCCTTTTACAATGGAGGAGCTCGAGGTGGCACTAGCTCTCTGCAGGCGCTCTTCATCTCCGGGTCCAGATGGTATATCATACCGAGCCTTGTGCTATCTTGGAGAATCTGCACGGAAAGAATTGTTGAGCCTTTACAACTCCTCATGGCAGGAGGGAAACGTTCCTGACAAATGGAAAGTAAGCCACCTGGTTCCACTCTTGAAGCAGGGCAAATCCCAACTCGAGCTCGCCTCTTACCGCACAATAGCGCCATGGCCAGCTGTGTAGGCAAGATAATGTAAAGAATGCTCCTTGGCCGCCTAGAATGGTACCTTGAACACTACAAGATTTATCCGAATTCCATGGCTGGTTTCCGACGTGACCGCTGTTCCATCGACAATGTAGTTGATCTAGTTTCGTATGTTCAGCAGGAAAGGTCCCGTAAGCGTTTATCTGCAGCTTTATTCTTAGATGTGAAAGGCGCATACGATAACGTATTACATGAGGCCATTCTCGATGCTCTTGCGACGGTTGGCCTAGGTGGTCGAGTCTTTTTGTGGATTGCAACTTACCTATCTGCAAGATCATTCTTTGTGTTAACTGACGATGGCCCGACTACGCGACGCTATACGAGAAGAGGCGTTCCTCAAGGCGGTGCTCTCAGCCCGAAGCTATTCAACCTCGCTCTTCTTGGACTTGCTGAATACTTACCAACTACCATCAAGATTTCAATATACGCAGACGACATCTGTGTCTGGACTTTGGCAGTCACACGTCCTCAGTTACGTGTGCGGCTTCAAAGAGCAGCAACTTTGACAGCGAGCTACTTGTGTAAACAAGGTCTCAGAAGATCGCCAGAAAAATGCGCACTAGTGGCATTTACTCGCAAACCAATGACGCCTTATGTCATCTCAATCTATGGGCAGACCATTTCCTCTGTCAGAACCCACAGGTTTCTTGGCGTAATCATTGACCGAGACCTCTGTTGGAGCCCACACGTGGCCTACATGAAACGGCGCCTCATAGCAACTTCCCAGTTGTTTAAATACTTGACAGGAAAGACATGGGGGATGTCAGTAGACGCAATGCTGAAACTTTACAGAGCTCTCTTTCTTTGTTTTTTTAAGATATAGTCTACCTGTACTGAACAACACTTGCAAGACAAATATTCGTGTTCTGCAGGCAGAACAAGCTCAAGCACTCAGAGTTTGCTTTGGTTGGCCCAGATGCATGTCAACAGAGGCAACTATTGCGATTGCTCGGGACCATCCGATGCAAACTCACATTACGGTGGAAGCCCTGAGAACGCACATCAGACATTTTGCACGTGCCCCCTATCACCACCTTGCAACACTACCTTCAGACAGGCGCCAAGCATCCTTCTCTAAAGCTATCATCAAGTACAACGACAAACTTCCCTCGGGCTTCACCGCTGCATCTAAACAATCGATAACCCCTTGGTGTCTTATTAGCCCCACAGTACATCTCAGTGCACCAGGAATCAAGAAAAAATCTGAGCTGTCGTCACCTGTGCTGAAACAACTGTCTCTGCTTCTTCTACACGAGAAGTATGCGGAGAGTGTACATAATTATACTGATGGTTCCACAAACCTCCAGTGTTCGTCCGGTGCTGTGGTTGTCCCAGCAAGAGCTATTATACCATTAGCTTCAGGACTGACCACCCAACGACATCGACATCTGCGGAACTAGCTGCTCTTCGCGCTGCACTTCGTTTCGTCAATCGGGAGTCACCTCGACAATGGTCAATCTTCAGCGATTCAAAGGCAGCCCTACAATCTGTGCTATCAGCTCTGCGTCGCGGGCCATACGAACAGCTCGTATGCGATATTAGACACCTACTCCATACATATCACATGAGAAAGGACACCACGTGACGTTTCAGTGGCTTCGAAGTCACTGCGGCGTCATAGGGAATGAAAACGCCGATAATGCCGCTCGGGCAGCTCTTGACGACACACAGGAAGAGGCCATACCGCTCTCACGGTCCGACGCAGCCAGCAGACTTCAAGTGCTTGCACAGGAGATCACGCTCTCTCTATGGTGCACACCAAGCAGCCAGACCAACCCCAGCAATCGTCACTACCACCTGCCCTCTTTGATGCATCTCTGTATGCCAACTGGACTCCGCCGAAAAGAGGCCACTATGCTTTATCGCTTATGGCTAGGGGTGGCATTCACGAAATCTTATTCATTTCTCATTGGAATGGCCGACAACGCTTTTTTCAATGCCTGTCTTTGCGAGGAGACGCTAGAACATATTCTATGCGACTGTCCTGAATATCATGTTCCGAGACAGTCCCTGGCGTCCGTTCTAGCACACCTTCACAATCGACCAATCTCAATTGAAGCGATTCTCACGTGTCGTCGACAGAAGACATCGCAGCTGAAGGCGACGAAGGGACTACTTAGGTTTTTAAAGGAAACGGGCTTAGACAAGCGGCTGTGACAGTGATGTCACGTACTACGCAACAGTGACGGACTGTGACTGACTATGAGTGCGCTGTGTTATGGGCTCTCTCTCTCTCCTCCCCATCTTTCATTCCCCCTCATCCCGCTCCCATGTGTAGGGTAGTAAACCGGTTGTGCTGAACTGGTTAACCTCCCTGCCTTTCATTTTCCACTCTTTCCTTCCTTCCTTGGTTTAGCCTGGTTAAGTCTTGGTTTCACTTGGTTAGCCTTTGATTTAGTTGTAATTATTATACTTAGGTATACACTCATCGATATAAGCCAGGTATAAATTATAAGCCGACAAGTCCAAGCGTTTCGCGAGCCGAACGGCTAGCTCTTCCCCAGTCTCCGACGCTAGCTTCGCGCGCTTGGCATTCCGGACCCTCTCCAGTGAAGCAGTTTGCCGGGTGAAAGCCGCGTATCAGACGCCAGTAAGTAACCAGTAAGACGCCGCGGGATGATCAGACCATAGATAAAGAAACGCTGCCAGCTGCGGCGGTTGCTAGGCAACGGCGCAGCCCGCGGTGCTGCCACCGGCCACAGCGAAACGGCCACAGCTCCAAAATGGGCTCCCAGGGTAGTGAAGCTTTCGCTATCAACCAGGGTTAACCAAAGCTAAACCACACCAATTTTTTTTTACAGCTGAGCTGTTTAAGCTTTTCGTTTCCCCGCGTAGCGTTCGCAAAAACTCGCCTAGCGATGACGCCACTGCGCACAGCTGCGCCTTGCGATAGCCAATCGATAGCTAATCGATCATCGATCAATAATCAATTTTGGAAAATGCTGGGGATGACTTGGTAGTGCTGGCGTAGCCCAAATACGTGGCCAATACCGTGCGATAGCCAATCAATAGCTAATCGATCAATAATCCATAAATTCCGGAAAAGCATAACCCGTAAGGCCAGGACCAGCTAGGTGCCGATCAGCTCCGCTGTTTCTTTCGCCTTGCACCAACAGTGAGCTTATCATTTTTAATTTCTTTTCGTGACTTTGCTTTTTCTCTCCGCTAGTCTTTCAGTCCTTCATTCCCCCTTGCTCTTGCTTCATTGCAGGGTAGCAAACCTCTCATCCTGTCTCTTAGCGTTAGTCCTAAGAGTTTTCGTTCCATCGCTCTTTGTGCGGTCCTTAACTTGTTCTCGAGCTTCTTTGTTAACCTCCAAGTTTCTGCCCCACATGTTATCACCGGTAGAATGCAATTATTGTACACTTTTCTTTTCAACGACAGTGGTAAGCTCCCAGTCAGGATTTGGCAATGCCTGCCGTATGCACTCCAATCCAATTTTATTCTTCTGTAAATTTCTTTCTCGTGATCAGGGTCTCCTGTGAGTAATTGACCTAGATAAACGTACTCCTTTACAGACTCTAGAGGCTGACTGGCGATCCTGAATTCTTATTCCCTTGCCAGGCCATTGAACATTATCTTTGTCTTCTGCATATTCATCGTCAACCCAATTCTTACTTTCTCGATTAAGGTCCTCAATCATTTGCTCTAATTCGTCTCCACTGTTGCTGAATAGGACAATGTCATCTACAAACCGAAGGTTGCTGAGATATTCGCCGTTGATACTCACTCCTAAGCCTTCCGAGTCTAAGAGCTTGAATACTTCTTCTAAGCATGCAGTGAATAGCATTGGAGAGATTGTGTCTCCTTGCCTGAACCCTTTCTTGATTGGTAGCTTTCTGCTTTTCTTGTGGAGAACCAAGGTAGCTGTGGAATCCTTGTGGAAGTTTTCTAAGATATTCACGTATGCCTCCTGCACTCCTTGATTGCGCAATGCCTCTATGACTGTTGTTATCTCTACTGAATCAAATGCCTTTTTATAATGTATGAAAGCCATATAGAGAGGTTGATTGTAGTAGTAGTAGTAGTAAAACTTTATTATAATCAGAAACCGGACAGGCTCCTACCCCAGTCCACAGAGGGGGTAGGGGGTTAAAGACGAAGTTTGTCCAGCAGGGTGGTGCCCCTATTCCAAGGCCCCACTAGCACGGGCCATCCGCTCAGCTCGTTGGATCAGTCGTAGCTGATCTTTCAGGGCGGGGCTAGACAGCAGCGCCTGCCTCCCGTTCGTTTCACGCGCTGTTTGTATCGTGTTCTTCTCCGTGTTCTGCACACTCCCACGTGATGTGAAAGAGTGTTGGTGTTGCTCCACACCCCGGGCATATGTCTCTGTATGCCGTGGGGTAGATCAGGTGAAGTGTGTGCAAATTTATGTAGGTGTTTGTCTGTAATCTTCGCAACACGGTTGCCTCCGCTGCGCTTAGTTTACCGTGCGGGGGTGGATAGATCTTTCTATTTTCTCTGAAGTATTTCAGAATTGTTGCAAAGCAAGGGTCTAGGGGTGTAGGGTCCTCTATTGCAGAGTCTGGGGTGGCACGGTGATTTGTAAAGCCTCGAGCCGCCTCGTCCGCATGCAGGTTCCCGGTGACGCGCTCGTGCCCCGGTGCCCAGGTCACAGTTTGGATGTATTGAACCGTGGGGTCCCATCCAGTCCCGACAAGTATTCGGAGCGCCTGTGCTCCAACTTTGCCCCTTAGATAGTTTCTGCAAGCTTTCTGTGAGTCTGTGATTATCGTTAATGGAGCGTTTCGCGTCCAGCCCTCTTTTATTGTGAGCGCAATTGCAACCTCTTCTGCTGCTGTTGTAGAAGCGCGATCTATTGAAGCGCAGGCTGTAACTTTCCCTCTACGGTCTGTGACCACCGCCACCGCCTTCCTTGCATCTGTCTGATAAGGCGCGGCGTCAGTGAATCTTGCCGTATTCATGTATTTTGTCATTTTTTCTATGTATTGTGCCCTAGCCGTTCTTCTCCCAGCATGCAGGGTAGGATCCATGTTATTTGGTATGGGGGATACCGTGTACCATTCTTTAAGTTCGCTGGCTATCTCATGAGTTTCTTGATATTTTTCTATTAGTGCATCACGCCCTAACTTGCTTAAGACTTCTCTGCCTGTTGGAGTCTGGAGCAGGCGATTTTCTTGTGTTCGTAGCAGTGCCTCGGTTAATTCTTCAATCGTGTTGTGTAGACCAAGCGCCAGTAGCTTGTCGTTTGAAGTATTCTGAGCTAATCTTAGAGCAGTCTTGTAGGCCATTCTTATTATTTGGTTAGCCTTTTCTTTCTCTTCCCTGTTCATATTATGATAGGGGAGTGAGTATGTGATGCGACTGGCGACGAGACTTCTTACCAATCGGAGGGTATCTTGTTCTCGCATCCCCGTACGATTGTTTGTTATACGGGCGATCATGCGTGAGATCTGTTGCACTGCTGATTTGAGGGTATTTAGTGTGTGCAGGCATCTCTGATTAGCTTGCAGCCATATACCAAGTATTCTTATGGTATCTTTCTCTTGAATGATTTTTCCTTCTAGCTTGACTTGCAGCTTTAGACTCGGGTCCGTCCTTAGTGATTTTCTCTTTGTAAACCGGATAAGTTCCGCCTTTTCCGCTGAGCATTGGAGTCCCCGTAGTCTCGTGCACCCTTCTATGGTGCTAGCCAGTGGCGTAGCCAGAAATTTTGTTCGGGGGGGGCTCAGGTTGCAGCGCGGCCTCCTCCTTATAGAAGTTGTCGAGGGATCAAATACATGAATAATAACTGCATTGCCAATGCAATTGTATATTAGATGCTGCAAACGAATTATTGAACGCTACGCACTGTCAAGTAAAATATGTATTTTTTCATAAAAGAATATACTCGGATGTCCTAAAAATTCTGGCAGAAATAACTGATATCAATGCGGCCGCGTTTTTTTTGTCTATTTAATAAGGAAAGAAAATATCACACGGACATTACAACTATATGAGTTAGAAACCAGCAAAGCAGTGTATACAGCTGATATGAAGAACGTAAAGGCCATGAAATTAATAAGTTGAGGACAAATATTTTGATGAATCTTCGCCATTCAAGAACCTTGTTTATATTTTTGAACATATGCAACGGCCAGGAAAAAACCTCAATGACGCTGTCCCTCGTTGCAATAGATTGCGCAGGAGCAGCTGTTACCGGTCGTGTATTGTAATTACACCGAGATTAAACTCGCAACAGTGAGTACAAATAAAAAGTAGGAGAGAGAGAGAGAGAGAGAGAAGTCATAAGGGAAAGGCAGGGAGGTTAACCATGCTGAGCCCGGTTGGCTACCCTGCACGGGGGAAGGGGGAGAAGGGATTGAAAGAGAAGGAAGAGAGAAGTTCACAGTTCACACGTTGCACATTTAAAGTTAAGCGTTCATCGCTGAGTTTCGTCACAGGCGGTCATACAGGCTTGCGCACTTCAAAAAACACAGACGCGCCTTTGTAGCCCTGCACACAGCAGACGCACGAGGCCACGCGCCCAAGGTCTTTTCCTCCGTAAAAGGCCTGTCGTCTAAGTGCCCCAAAGCCGTCCGAAGGGCAATCCTCTCATCTTCGTATCTGTGTAAGTCACATAAAAGTAGGAGTTCTGCAAAATATACATTAGAAATGCGAAGATAGAATGGAATATATAAATGCGAAGATACAACTCGCTAAAGGGCAAAAAGAGTCGCTGGAAACAAAGTTCACTGCTTGTATACACAACACCTCGCAACAAGATATTTAAATATACGTCTAAGTCTCCAATAAATCTACGTATTTAAGCAAACGTCACTGTATATTATGCGTCAAACAAGACAAATAAACACGTGGCGGAGTCAGAGATAGTAAACTTTGCGCGCAGGAAGACAGATGATCTAGGCAAGAACAAAAATATGATCGCAGAAATCGTGATATGTACTCGGGCCATGCAGCGGTCGCGACAGCACCATACAGGTATAATAATAGAGGAATAATGCAGAAACCAGTACGAAAATGTGTAATTTAACTGCCTGCACAGCGGCAACAATTATTCTGCACCCAAAATTAAAGGAGGGTTTTGCTTCGTTTCAAAAAAGAAATAAAAGCAGGTAGCTAAAAAGGAAAGAAAAGGACAAACGAAAGCCACAGATGATGCGGCAAGTTACTACGCAATATCCGAGTGTGTTCTTGGCAAACGCCGCGTGGGCCGGGCTTTCAATGAGCAAGGTCGGTCAAAATTGGTTATTGATGCCCTCGTAATTTTCATATTCGCATGATAATTTTGATCATGATGCTAACTGCTAGATTAAACGGCTAAAATTTCTGCGGTTTCAAAGCTAACGAACAGTCATACGTTTTCATAATTACGAGATTATGGACCTGAAGGAACAGAGCTTTTTACTTGCATTGATTTTTGCTGCTTCGCTATCTAAAGGACAAACTTCTCGGCGGGGAAGTTGAGCGAAGCGGTCAATGACTTCGGACACGTTGATGCCGACGTCTCTGTGGGTGTATAGAAGCACCAGTCTAACCATGCGTTCCACAGACATTGTAGAGCGCAAGTAGTTTTTTAGTAAACTCTTGTTAAAAAATATTCTCTCTGCGCTGGCAGTGGTCACTGGAAGGGTGACTAGAATCTGGAACAGTTTGTACACATTTACATAGAACCTGCAGTCGCAAAGGGAGAGGGCATGTATCCGGTGATAAAACCTAAACACACTCCTTCGATGTTGTTTTTATCCTTGTTTAGGTACTTTGCACAATCAGTAGGCTGTTCGATTCCGGCGATGTCCATCGTTTTGTCAGGACGTATGGAGAAGCAGCCACCTTTTGCAACTAGGCTTTCTTTGATAATTTCGCCACAAATTTGTATAATTTGGTTTTGTGCATCTGGGCTTAAATACGAGGCATTACTGGGGCAACTTTCCAAATGGTTCTTCAGATATGTATCTCCACAATCAGCTCGCATGCGAAGAAGCGCTCTGAAAATACCTGTATTTTCAGCGGGGCCTATGCTTAAATCCATAGGACCACTGTCCCTGTGGCCAACGAGAGCCAGACCTTGTAGCCCGCAAAAAGAATTTCCTCAATAATAGGTCATTTCCTTTCTCCTGTTTTCTCAAATTTTACTTTGTCTGCCCTGGTCCAGCTGATCGATCACATTGGGCACGCGTCCTGAAAATGTTTGGAGAAAATTATCAGCTGCTAGCTCACAGTCACGGTAATATTTAGTATTTTCGTGCGTGTGGAAGATTGCGAGCGCGTGCTTTCATTTCTGGAACGGCTTGGACACGAGGGCTCCAGTGCACGCATGTTGGTCCAAGTTTATAACAGCATTAACCCCATAAAGTTCCAGAATTGAAAATCTTTTAAAGCACGCCTTTGGAAATGTCAGTGCACCTTTCACGTCAAAAGTTTATGAGAACGTTACACCCATACAGTTTCGGAATTGAAATCCATGCGCTCTGCAGATTCCGCGGCCGCTGCGAGATGCCGCAAGGCGCCCGCTCGCTATAAAAGCCCTTGAAAGTTCGTGCTCGGATGGGGCTCCTTGCGTTACGTGACCCCAGGTACCACGAAATCCACGCCAGGTGCCATGAATCCAGCCCGAGTTCGCAATGTTCGTGCCGAAATGTCTTTCGAGCGTGAAAAAGACATTGCAGACATAATGCAGAATGATTGAACATAGCTCGCCTACACGAACATGTCGCAGCCTATGACACTGACACCTGAACAATGGAACATTCCGCACTCAAGAACGAATTATGGTCAACAAATGCTTAGACATACATTCCGACTTTACTCAATAACCTCGCCTTACGAGAAATAGACCTTCTGTCCTTATGCAGCCTGCACAACTACTTTCAGTCAAACTAATCCTTGTTGTTTAATGAGTTTGTTCATATACCATACTGTATGACTTTCCCCCCCTTTATTTGATTTAGTTTATGCTGCACTGAATATAGTGCTATGTTATGTTTTTTTCCCTATTTTTCTTCCTGTTTTTGTATAATAAGACTTTCTTTGTGTAATCTATAATGCTCATGTATACATTCAATATTTCCTTGTTAATGCAGGCTACTTGTTTTCCTAATTGTTAAAGTGTATTACTACCTGTCTCGTATACACATTTTTATTTTTTTGTAAATTGACACCTTCGCATCTGTTTACTCACATGTGAGCGCCCGACGCCCTCTGTTGCCTTTGATGGGTTTTTGGGCTGGTCAAGTTGCCAGCGTGCAACTTTTTATCCAGAACCCCACCATGTAATTCTTTTCATGGGAAATAAATTATTATTATTATTATTATTATTATTATTATTATTATTATTATTATTATTATTATTATTATTATTATTATTATTATTCCCGGCGTCGGTGGTAGTTTTGGTCGGCGGTGCATGCCAGCACGAAAAAATTTCGGGGGGGGCTGAAGCCCCATAAGCCCCCCCCCTGGCTACGCGCCTGGTGCTAGCTGCCTGTTGTAGTCTATCTTCTTTCTCCGCTAGGCTACCTGTAGTTGTCCATACGGTTATGTCGTCGGCATATATCGTATGTTGTAGACCGGCGATTTCATTGAGTTGCTTTGCAAGGCCTATCATGGCAACGTTGAAAAGTGTGGGTGAAATTACCGCCCCTTGTGGTGTTCCTTTGTCTGGGGGCCGAATGGTATCGGATTCATAATCTCCCATCTTGATTATTGCAGTTCTCCCATTAAGGAAACTCTTGACATATTGAAATATCCTCTGTCCACAGTTAGTTTCCTCCAGCCCTTCAAGTATTCCTTTGTGACTGATGTTATAGAAGGCTCCTTTTATGTCAACGGCCATGACATTTTCCCCCACCTTTGAGGCGTTCGTTAGTACTTCATTTAATAGTAGCAGAATATCTTGCGCTGAAAGGTGTGGGCGAAAGTCAAACATTGTGTTGGGCATCAGTCCGTTGTACTGAAGATGATTTAGGAGCCTGGCGTTGACCACTCTTTCAAAGATTTTTCCTAAGCAGGACGTAAGCGAGATCGGTCTCAGGTTCTCGATGCTCAGCTTTTTTCCTGGTTTAGGCACCATGACCACAATCGCGTGTTTCCATTGTCGTGGCACAGTGCCTCCAAGTCAATGTTTGTTAATATATTTTGTGGGAGCTACACTGGCTTCGTCATGTAGGTTTTTGATCATAACGTTAGTGATTCGATCAGCACCCGCAGCCGTGTTCTTTTTTGTACAAAAGATTGTTGCTCTGACTTCTGCCTCCGTGAAAGGCTTGTCTAGCTCAGGTTGCGGTGGTCCTTTATACCTTCCGTGGTATGGAGGTATCTTCCCGTCTTCCCCAAATCATTTTTTATGGATGGCTTGAATTAGATCTTCTTTTGTGCCAGGGTATGAGTGTATTAATTTTTCGATGGCTTTATTATTTTCACTTTTCGTCTTTGTTGGGCCAACCATGGCTTTAAGTATGTTCCATGTTTTGGCCGTACCCAGGGTTCCGTTGAGTGAATCACAGAATCTGGCCCAATTGGTTGAGGCTAGTTGATTGGCGTATTCTTCTGCACGCTGGGTGATATCTCTGATTTTTGCCTTTAATTTGCTGTTACGCTTCTGCCTTTTCCATCTTCTTGTAAGGCTTCTCCTTGCTTCCAAGAGATGTAATAGGTGGGAGTCGACCTCAGGCGCCTGGTTTGTTCTTGTTATTTCCTTTGTGTACCCTTTTTTTTACTCCTTATTTCGTCGCACCATTCATTTAAGTTTGCTATGTCTGTGGCGGTCATCCGCTTTTCCAGTGATTTTCTAAACGCATGCCAGTCCGTTATTTTGGCTGCGCCAATCTTTTTACGTATTTGGTTTGTGTGTATCGTGGTGCATATAATATAGTGGTCACTGCCTAGATTTTCTAGGGTGTTGCACCACTCCACAGCCTGACAATTTTTGCACATGGTTAGATCCGGACTTGTGTCATTGGATTTACTGTTTCCTATTCTTGTTGGGATTGTTGGATCTGTTAGGAGTGCCATGCCTGTCTCTTCTATTTGTTTTGAAATGTTCTTCCCTTTGTTATCCTGCGTTAGGTATCCCCAACTTGGATCTTTTGCATTAAAATCGCCCACAACTATTAAAGAGTTGTGTTTCGCTAGTTTTACTGCGTCTCCAAAGAGCTGCTCGAAGGTTATCTTTCTCTGTTTAGGTGGACTATAAACGTTTAATATGAAGGCAATGTTCTTTTTTTTCCTTTACATAAGATTTCTGTAATGGTATGTGGTATTTAGATTCCTTCTATTGGTTTATGCTGTGTTGCCGTTATGGATTTGTGGACTAATGTCGCTACTTTCCATTTACTATTTGTATTGACGTCTTCACCGTGAGTATCGTAACCCTGCAGGCTTGGCTTGACTCCAACCTCTTGGAGGGCTATTACAGCTGGTGGCCTCTGTTGTTTGGCCACCAGCTGTAATAGCTGTCCCTTCTTCTGTCGAAATCCACGGCAGTTCCACTGCCATATCTCGCACTCTTCGGTAGTTTTTGCTGGTCGGTTAGGCATTTTCGGTGGATTCTTGTGTCGTGCTTATTAGGCCTTGCCTGTTGTATGCTTTTTATGCTCTTTGCCTTATGTAGCTACCATTGGTATGCTTTCTCAATGTTTTTGTGAATTCTATTTGTTGCGCTTGGATTTTCTTTTCCATTGCTTCTACTTTTCTGTCTACCAGCGGCATGACTTGTTCGATGACGGAGGGAATTATTTCTTTTGACTTCTTTCAGAAACGATATCGTGACTGTAGAGTCTTGGCTCGTTCTTGATGCGTTGTGTTGTTGCTGCTGCCCTACCAGGGAGGCTCGAGTGGATTTCTCTTGCGGTTGTTGTTGTTGCTGCTGCTTTTGTTGGCTTCTAAGTTGCCTATTTTCTCTTTCTAGATCCCCCATCCTTACGCGCATTAACTCTAATTCTTTCTCTAGTCGTGAGAGTTGTGTGTGAGTAAGTTGTTTGCGTGTGGTGTGGAGGAGGTTGGGACGCTGCTGCTGCCCAGCTTACCCTGTTTTTCTGCTGCTGCTTCTGCTGCTGCGACGCCTTCTTGCTCTTCTTATTCTTGTCCTTCATGTCATGTTGTTGCCTTTGTTGGGCTGCCACATGGTCCTTCCCTCGGTTGCCGTATCTAGAGCTGGAGCGGTCACGAGAGTTAGGTCTGGATCTCAAGCTGGAGTTGGATCTCGATCGGGACCTACAGCGTGATCCCGCGTCGGTCCCCTCCGATACGTCCCAGTCCGTTAGATCCGAACTAAACCATCGGCGTTTAAGGATTCCTTTGGATTGCTGACCGTTTTGATATTTCGGTGGCTGTTGCGGTGGTTTGCCCCGTTGGGGTGCCCGTTTAAGTCTCTTGGTGCATTCCGTTGCCGCTGTGGGATGAGCCCCTCCGCACAGGGCACACTCGGGAACACACTCGTGGTCTTTTGGTGGGTCTTTGAGTCTGCAGTCCCTGCACACATTTACCGTAGGTGTCGGGACAGACGTCTGTCCTGTGTCCCTGGCTTTTACGCAGTTTGCAGTATTGTCTCGTGTGTTGGTAAGGTACACAAGGCATCTCACCACCATGGTAATACACGAAACGCGGCACAATGAATCCGTCAAAAGTTATCAATGCCGTCTCAGATTTTCGTAGCATGCGCGCCTGGAATTGTGACGCCCTGGGTGCGCACTCTTAGGTTGTTTAGAAGTTCCTCTTCTGGCGTTTCACGTTCTATTCCGTGTACAACTCCCTTGAGGTACCCTTCCTGTGTAGAAATGTAGGTATTCACAAGATGTCTGGTGCTTTTGAGTTCCAGTGCTGTTATTATCAGTATCTTCTCTGCAACTTGCTCGTGCGGAGTACTTGCGATGATGATGTTGGATCCATTGCGGAAACGCACCAGGAATTTGTCACCTCTGCACGTTTCCGGATCTCCACTTGCACGTTGAATAGCTCTTGCTACTTCATATGCTGGTTTGGGCCGTATTATAATTTTCATATCGTTCTTAGGTAGAGGCGCCGCTCGTGAGCGTCGGCGGCCTCTCGTCGCACCTGTTACATCGCGCTTGCGGCCGTGCTCCTTCATAGGTGTTCCGTTACTGCCACGTGTGTTGTTCTCGCCAACTCCGCGGGTTTCGGCGCCCGCCGTTGTTGTCGTTAGGCTTAGCGATCCGGCCCGTTGAAAATTGCTGGCCTGCCTGGATCATTCGAGGGTCCGCGCTTGCTTCCTAAATCGTTTACGTTCCCGTAACGATACAGCGAGCTGCCACTGATCGTTTTTGAGTTAGTCGTCATCTGCCTTTGTCTTTTCATAATGCTCGCTCTCGTCGTCGCTGGCTGAATCCATTTGTATCGCCTCGTCAGACGAAGGGGAATCCTCGGCGCGATTTGTTTCAGAGCCCAGTTGACTTTTCAACTCTTGATCGTCCGTATCCATGCTATCCCTTGTGGTTTCCGGGTCGTTATCCATTGCGTCTCCATCGCTGTGCCCAGGTCGGGTGTTAGTAGCCGATGCGCTGCTCCCCGCTCCGCCGTCAGGCCTAGTACGGCGGCTTGGCATTCCTGGTCCTCAGTCACCTCAGAAGGGAAGAAATTGGTTTAGTCGGCCCGAAAAGTCGGTGTCAAAACAGTTCTGGCATACTTCCGCACGCACTCGACAGTTTTGGTGCAAATTCCAGGGCTTTGAGCGCAAAAAGAGGCGAAAAATTTAGGAGCTGAGACGAGCGCGTCCGATCCTCGTTTTCTTCGATTGTACTCCGCAGATTTCTCGATTTCCTGATTGATGACATGGATATGATCCATGGTAGAATATCCCTTCCTGAAGCCAGCCTCTTCTCAATTGGTTGGCAGAAGTCAAGTGTTGCCCTGATTATATTGGAAATTATCTTGGTAAATATTTTATACAATACTGAAAGCAAGCTAATGGGTCTATAATTCTTCAATTCTTTAACGTCTCCTTTCTTAGGGATTAGTATAATGTTGGCGTTCTTCCAGCTCTCTGGTAGACTTGAAGTAGTGAGGCATTGCGTATAAAGGGCCGCAAGCTTTTAAGGTGGCGGTCCCACTCCGGCGGCACGAGTCCCCCGTTTTCAGTACTTTTGGAGCAACCGTGGCGGCTCTTCTACTTAGGATATGAAGTTGTCGTATAAACCATAAAAAGCTTAATTCTTGTAAATTCCAACTATATATAATATAAAGAAATTGATTGATGTGATTTAGAAATAAGTGTTCAAGAACAAGCATGAGATACATGGTTTTGGCGAGCTGTCTCAGTTGTGACCATATTTAGAGGAAACTACCGCACTTACTGCATTTCGGCTTGCTCTGTAGCTTTAGGACATATTTATATAGTTCCTAGACGTAGCAAAATAATTTTGAATTTTTACTTTTTGGATAATTTGCTTTTGAAAATTGCCAAATATTGCAATCTTCTGTTGTAAACAGCCCGGCAACTACATGCTCAAGGAAGCTACATTTTGGATAAAGCAGAGTTCAAAGAATTTACATTTAGGACGAAAAATTTCATTCATGTAACTTTATTAGTTTTCCTAATAATGCGGCCGAAATTAGGCAATATTTAGAATTCTGGCTTTATTTTTGCCCATTTTTGCGAGAAGGTAATAAAGCTACGAAGGTGCGCTTTAAAACTAATAAAGGTACATCAAGAAATTTTGCGTCCTAAATGGAAATTCCTTTAACTCTACTTTATCCAAAATTTAGCTTCCTTGAGCATGTAGTTGCCGGGCTGGTTACAACAGAAGATTGCGTTATTTGGCAATTTTCAAAAGCAAATTATCCAACAAGTAAAATTTCAAAATTATTTTGACACGTCTAGGAACTAGATAAGTATGCCCTAAAGCTACAGAGCAAGCCACAATGCAGTAAGTGCGGTAGTTTCTTCTAAATATGGTCACAACTGAGACACAATTCGCAAAAACCATGTATCTCATGCTTGTTCTTGAACATTTATTTCTAAATCACATTAATCAATTTCCTTATATTATATATAGTTAGAATCTACAAGAATTAGGATTTTTATGGTATATACGACAAATTTATATCCTAAGTAAAAGAGCCGCCACGGTTACTCCAAAAGTACTGAAAACGGGGGGCTCGTGCCGCCGGAGTGGGACCACCACCTTAAAGCATGATATCTCCCCCATCTTTGGTTAAATCTACTGTTATTCTATCTTCTCCAGCAGCTTTTCCCCTGGTCATGTCTTTCAAGGCCCTTCTAACTTCATCGCTAGTTATAGAAGAAGCCTCTGTATCCGGTTCACCACTATTTCGAGTAAAAGTAGCTTGGCTGCTTTCGGCACTGTGCAGGTCAGTATAGAATTCTTCCGCTGCTTTTACTATGTCATCGAAATTGCTGATATTACCATGCTTATCTTTCAGTGCATACATCTTGCCTTGTCTATATGGCAAGCTTTCTTCTTACTGATTTAATGCTGCACCCATATTTTACGGCTTCCTCAATCTTTCCCACGTTATAATTTCGAATATCCCTTACTTTCTCCTTGTTGATCAGTTTTGACAGTTCAGCGAATTCTATCTGATCTCTGGAGTTTGACACTTTCATGTATTGCCGTTTTTTTATTTGGTCCTTTGTTACTTGGGAGAGCTTACCCACTGGTTGCCTTGGTGCCTTATCTCCCACTTCAAATGCTGCTTCTGAGATCAACCTAATTACGGTTTCATTGATTACCTCTATGTTGTCTTTATCTTCCTGTTCTAAAGCTGTATATTTGTTTGCGAGCACCAGCCTGAATTGGTCTGCTTTTACCCTTACTGCCTCTAGGTTGGCCTGTTTCCTCTTGACTAATTTCACTCTTTCTCTCTTCAAATTGAGAGAAATCCTAGACCACACTCACCTATGGTCACTGCACTTTACCTTACATAGCACTTCTACATCCTGAACTATGCTTGGATCGGCAGAGAGTATGAAATCTATTTCATTCCTTGTTTCTCCATTAGGGCTTTTCCAGGTCCACTTCCTGTTGCTGCGCTTCCTGAAGAAGGTATTAATTATACGGAGCCTATTCCTTTCCGCGAATTCTACTAACATCTCTCCTCTTGCATTCCTAGAATCGATGCCGTAGTTGCCAATTGCTTGATCACCGAGCTGCTTTTTACCCACTTTTGCATTGAAGTCGCCCATGAATACAGTATACTGAGTTTGCACCTTTCTCATCGCTCATTCAACATCGTCATAAAACTGTTCTATGTCTTCGTCATCGTGACTAGAGGTTGGGGCGTAGGCTTGTACTACCTTCAATCTGTACCTCCTATTCGGTTTCATTACGACTGCTACCCTCTCATTATTGCTGTAGAATTCTTCAATGTTGCCCGCTATGTTGTTATGGACTAGAAGTCTTACCCCGGATTCTCTCTTATCTGTAAGACCTCTGTAGCAGAGGACGTGGCCATTAGTCAGCACTGTCTGCCATTAGTCAGCCTCACCAGTTCTTCTAACCTCACTAAGGCCAATAATATACCAGGCAATGCCTGATAATTCTTGAAATAGTCCTTCTAAGCTAGCCTCACTCGAGAGGGTGCGCGTGTTGAACGTTGCCAGGTTCAGTTTCCATTGGCGTGGCGGCCTGTCCGAACCCAGAGATTAGCATCCTCTGGCGCGTAGCAGGTCTGACCGCCGCCTTGGTCAGGGGCTCCGCAGCCACTGGGGACTGAGGGCCATGGGTTATTTGTCGGAGTCATGAGGGAGGTAGTGGCCAAATACTGCACCAGGGAGGCCAATTCCTTTTCTGGTGAGGGAGCGACTTTCATGAAGCTTTGTGGGCCTTCCTAGTTTGGTTGCACCTGAACTAGTATAGCCCCACTAGCTCTCGGCAATATATTTTTTTCTTGCCGGTGTCAGGCACCACTCCATGCCTAAAAATTTAGTGAACTGGAGTAGTATTCCAACTTACGACCTTCAGATTTGAAGCCGGGTATTCTACCTCTGCTCCACGCCACCAATACAATGTGTTTACTTTGATCCTATTCAGCGCGCAACGTCATGCAATGTTCAGTTTACGCACCGCAAAGGGGACGACTTTATATTTATCTACTGCACCATTCACACTCTGTACTGCAATGCAAACACCAAATCAGGCGAATACAGAGTGTGAGACGGCCACGTAGTGATGTCACGAGGGTGAAGGCAATTATTGAGCAATGCTTGACGAGGGAAGAGCGCTGCTGACTGGTGAAGCAACATAGAAGTGTGAGATGTATCTAGCTAGATTAAAGTATTGTATACAATGAAAGCACCGGAAAAAGAAAAGAAGTTTGTCAAGGACGTTCAGCATTCAGCGCTAAACAACCGGGATAGAGGGTGAAGGAAACGGTGTACGGTATTTCATTTTGATATAAACCAGCGTAGGAACACCAGGAAGGATAAAAAATTGGAGGACGCTTAAGCTTCGTCTTTAAGAGTGGAACGCGATAGCGTTATCGGGCCCCATTCGCATCGCATTTTTGTTGAAGTGAGCTTCACCGCAACACAGAACGTGGGAAAGCCAGCTTACAAAGACCAAGCTTACACCGATCCCCTCAAAGTCGGCTTCACTTTTAAACAGAAGTGGGTTGCTGGGAAGACGTTTTTCCAGAAGCAATATAAGTCGTCTTATATTCAAACGTGAAGGCCCTAGCACCTTTTCTATTACTTTTTTTTTTATTTGTTTGCTATTGCCCCAACATGCGCGCGTGTCCAAAACGCATTAGGCAGGCGAAAGTTGACCTGCCGAGGATGTGAGCGCCATCTGGATAGCATTTTCGCAAGTAAATTACCCGAGCGCTCCGTGTTGGTGTGGTGTAAATTCTGGAAAAGGGGTTTGTGTTTGAGTTTCCTTGTAACAGAATTATGATTTCTCGTCCATTCAAATTACAGTCCGATGCCACCATGTCTGTAGGTTGTGGTTAAGTCGTACTTTACCATTTTTCTGATGGATTTCACTGTGAGCAATTCAAATTTTTTTTCACCAAGACCCTGCATCACGTCGAGGGCCTGCGCGGTCGGGGGGTCGGGGGTCGGGATGATGGTCTTCGCTAACACCTTGTGCCACGCGGAGGGCGTGCGCGATCGCGTGTTTGGAGATTATTTTTCCGCCACGGGACGCCGACATCCACGCTGACGCCGGATTTTCTTCGACGCGGGGCCTTTAACGCTATCGCCTTAAAATAACCACACACCCACAGCGATAACTCGCGCTCGTAGTCTTTGTGCACTGGTTTATATCAAAGTGAAAGAATACCAAATCGCCCGAATCGGAGTTTGTTATATGGTATGTGTTGTTCCTATTTCTTCCTGCCCCTTGTCTCTATGGCGAGCTTTAATTGAAAGAGACTCTAAAAACATTAGGTTGAAAGAATGCTGACGGAAAGTTTTTTGTCTCGTTTTAATTTCTGTATTCGATAGCTGTCGACGCCAGTAATTACGCTACTGAGCCTCACTTACTCTAGACAAACAAAACTTCATAAGATAAGCGCGTGCCAGATGCAGCGCGCTTTGAACTGTTGAAGACTACATACTTAGGAAGCATACATGCAAGTCTAGAGACACTACACCAAAACCTGATGTGGCGGTCTCGTGCCACCAAACACCATTGACGCGAACACACGCAAACGCGCGCTCAAGCAAACGCGCGCTCAAGCAAACACGCGCACGCACACACACTATCAGCTTTAAGCTACACGGCCATTGTATGACTTTCAGCCTCCGCCCCAAGCTTGCCGGTGCACTCTTGAGTTGGTTGTTATACCACTAGACCGCCACCTGCGCTTTCAGTGAGCGCGCCAGTGAAAAGGCGTTTGATTCTTTGGCCGCAACAGCGAAACGAATGTTTTTCTCGACAACGCTCCCTAGCACGCTGCAAAACAATCCCAAACAACTCTGGAAATACATTAACCCAAATAACTGTAAACCATTATTATTGTATGATGACGACCATAACCGTGTTCCTGACCATAAAGCATGTGAAGTACTAAACTCTGTCTTCTCTTCCGTTTTCACTTCTGAACCTAACACTGACCTCTCAGGCTGTCCTTGCCTCAACCATCCAACCATGCCAGACTTGACGCATACGCTATCACTAAACTAATAGAATCCCTCAAATTAACATCGTTGGCCGGCATTGATGGGATCAATTAGAAAATGCTTAACAACACTGCGCGCATCTCTAGTGTAATTTTGTGTCATTTCTTTGAGCAATCATAATCATCTGGAGGGGTGCTGCAGGACTGGACAATAGGTAAGATAATTCCAGTGCCCCCCCCCCCCCCCCCCCAAAAAAAAAAAAGAATCATCGTCAGCGTGCCACAATTACCGTCCAATTTCCCTCACCAGTGTTTGTTCCAAACTAATGGAGCATATCATCTACTCTCACATTCTAAAGTTTCTAACATCAGCTAATTTTTTCAATCCTAATCAACGTGGTTTTCAGAAAGGCATGTCCTGTGAGACTCAACTAGCTCTCTTCGTTAATGACCTAAGATCATATCCTGATCAAAACGTACCTATAGATTCCCTCTTTCTAGATTTCCAACAGGCATTCCACAAGGTTCCTCATGAACGGCTCTTCCTAAACCTATCGCGTCTAAATCTTTACCCTTTTGTTCTACAATGGATCCGCAACTTTCTGACTAACCGTCAACAGTTCGTTTTCGCTAACCAATGCTCGGTTAATATATCACCCGTTATCTCCGGCGTGCCGCGAGGCACTGTCCTATATAGGACCACTACTCTTCTTAATATACGAGTACATTAACGACTTAACGAGAGGTTGTTCTTCGAAAATTCGTTTGTTCGCTGATGATTGCGTTATCTATCGCCCTATTACTAACGACGCTGATTCTCGTTCTCTAATGTTTCTCAACGTCAAGAAAACGTCGCCACTTAATTTTCACCGCCGCCAATCATTTATTTCAGCTAAATGAGTTATCGCCGGTTCTGAAATATGTGCCGTCACTTCTTATAAATAGTCAGGTGTTAACTTGTCCAGTAATCTCGGTTGGTCTTCACACACTTGCAACATTAGCAATGATGCCAATCGTGTTCTATGCTACCTGCGCCGTAATCTTAGTCTTATTAGTCTTAGTCTTCAGTAAAACTACTTGCATAGTTCACCTTTGTCCCACCCAAACTGGAATGCGCATGCTCAGTGTGGGACCCATACCAATCTAACATGACAACAGCACTGGCATCCATACAGAATCGCGCAGCAAGGTTACAATAAACATAGCAAACTTAAAAGAGTATACACCCACATATGACACGCGAAGTCATGAAAAATGGCTCATACTTTTTTCGAGAACAAATTGCGGCCATCAAATGATCGCAAACACCTTGCCACGGCTACTAAATTCTTATCTAGAAGCCGGAATTGACATTCATGCCTTAACACCATCGGAGCTCATCTGTCTTGTGAAAACTATAATTTAAATCACCCTGGTACAGTGAAACCACGTGTACTCACAGTGAAATAAATGTGATTACTCCCTTTAACATGTAACCCACTGTTATTTCTTTTTTCGTTTCTGAAAGTGTTCTTTGCCACCGGTCTGCCAATATGTAAAGGGGGCCAGGGACCACTCAAGCTGCCAATAAGCAGCTTTTACCTGGGCCCCCTCCATTTGCTTGTAGGTGGGCCCAAATAAAATAAACATGAAAATGAAATTCCCTCCGACTACTCTTACCGCACTAGCGTCACTATCCGAACCTTCGAACCCTCGAGCACCGCCGCAAAACAGCAAACTTTTACAAGTTTTATCACTCGCTGCTTCACTAGACCGACATCATACCTGCGCATCGCACTTCATCCAGTCATAGCCATTGAAAGGCTGTTTATTCCCCTCCAGCTCGCAGCGCCACTCATCTTAACTATTTCTTCGTTATAACAGCGAAAGACTGCATGGAATCATCTACCTGTCCAAGCGGTGCACCACTCAAGTCATTCATCGTTCAAGGCATTCATCGAAAATATAGCCTACTAGGTATGCCCACCCTTCATGCAAAACCCCGAAAGGGGTATCTGACGTATAAATAAATAAATAAATAAATAAATAAATAAATAAATAAATAAATAAATAAATAAATAAATAAATAAATAAATAAATAAATAAATAAATAAATAAATAAATAAATAAATAAATAAATAAATAAATAAATAAATAAATAAATAAATATAAATAAATAAATAAATAAATAATAAATAAATAAATAAATAATAAATAAATAAATAATAAATAAATAAATAAATAGTTTCCTTTTCACGTCCGAAGCCGCGCTGCGATTTAGGTGCACGCTAAAGAACGCCAGGTGGTCCAAATTATTCTAGAGTCCCCCACTACGGCGTGCCTCATAATCAGACCATGGTTTTGGCACGTGAAGCTCCATATTAAAAAAAAAAAAAAAAAGGCGCGCTGGTCTTGGCGCGCGTTTGAACGGATTGAATAGATGTAAATAATTACTTGTCATGCTCTCGTGGAATTCAGACTTCGTGCCATAATTTTGTAGTCCCAAGTACCAAGTGCAATCTATGGTGGGGTACCAAAAGCACAATTTACAATAAGCACGCTTGGAAAGACTCAAAGAAAGCAAGGACCAGCGATGACACCTCGACGTTTTTGTGACGTCAAAGATTTTCAGTAGCTTCTGCTGGATACAAGTTTTGACGATAAACAAGAATTGCGCAACATTATAGAACATTAATGTCACTCCATCAACATTTCAGAGCTCTTACCTCACAAATTTAAGAGGATTGGAATAGGTGAAAATACAATGGAATCCGCGACGTCAAACCAACGCTGCTCTTAGGGCGCAGAATTCGAGAAACGGAAATTTACGATAATTTTCTCACCTAGTTATCACTCTTTGTCAATCAAATAAATGAAGATGTAATTTTATAACAGTGTTATATCAACGTTAGCGGATCTACCGTCAACTTTGAGGACACCTTTAAGGTGGTCGTTTTCTGAAAATGGCAAATCACCTTTTATGACTTAGTATGTGCAAGATGGAAACGAAGAAACGGGCTGTGCTATTCCACGTGGGATTTCGTCTTCCTGATACATACGTATACATTAGCAAAACAAAATGGAAACCACACTCACACCTATTGTGACCATGGCGATGGACGGCCGTGCTGGAATGCGAGCACTAGCTTTTGCAGCCTTGTCTGGATTATTGGGCATTGCAAGAGCGGTGTGCAGTCTCGCTACACATTTTTGTTTTATGGCGGTTTTAAGTTGCGTGCCGAAGAATGCGTGCAGCATGCAATGGGTACGGCGTATGCGTGTGAACACACAAGGTGTTGGTGCTTGTGCCTTATGCTATGCCTGCTTCCTGGGTTGCGATCCCGGAGCAAGAAACCTTTAGGAGTGGAAACTCCGCCAGTTGCGGCGACCAGAAAATGTCACAAGCCCGCGGAGCATGGAGGAAGGAAACCCCAGGAGAGGCCCTGGCCAGCACGAACGTATTGGAGAAGGTGTGGCGGAAGTCACGTGCTGTTTCTCGCAAAGCAGCACTGGGACGGGTACCCCAAATGTCAACGTTGCCATGGCAACCGCGCTCCCAAAGCTTTCGCTGCTGCTCGCGGTCTCTGAAAAGTGAGATACGATTTTGCCGCCGGTGTCTTTCCCGCAGCACCTTTTGTTCGCGAGAAAAGCTGACTTTGGGGTTTGGTGTGTAAGCTTGAAAGTTGTGTTTTGGTTCTGTGAGTGTGAGTGTCAGCCAGCAACAGATACACTCAAGCGATCACGGCGCGGATCTTCGTTGCCTTCTTCAATGTGCCACGGAAAAACACAGGAGTGCGTCTGCTTCACTAAACCTGCTACAGAAGTTTTGTAAGCTTTGTTTTGGCGCGCGTCAGGAGCACACACTTCCGGCGGCTCGTAACAATGCAAGTTCAAAGTTCGCGCCCATCTGCTCCGGCGAGCTGCAGAACCCCTGATTGGAGGCGCAAAGAGAGGTGGCACACCAACATGGCTGCACTTCCGGCTTCAAAAAAGTGACGTCAGGGCCTCTCCTGTTTTGTTTCTTTCCTCCATGCCGCGGAGCCACTATCATGCTGGCGCACCTGGCGGCCGAGAAAGAAATTATTGCCGTCTTGGTTGCCAGGGCAACCGCTCACGTGTGTTACTCCCGTTCGCGGCCGCGCACGTTGCTCCCGTTCGGCCGCGCGCCTCCACAAGTTCTACTGAGGCTCTGAGGGCACTCACGCGTCGCACCTGCGTCCCCCATCTTAGGCTAGCAAATTCCGAACAAGGGTACAGTGCATGTATCAGCGCTGTATTACGGCCCTCGAACAGACACCGACAAGAACAGTTGCTGTTTCACTTAAAAGCCCACAAAAACAACGTTAAGGCGTGCACGCTGAAGCGAACGCCCGTGTCGTCTGCTTTGAGCGGGAGACACGGGCGCCGCCGAAGAGAACGCAATATACATGTCCCTTTGGGAGCCGGCCGTCTCGGTCCATACGCAGTAGCCATACCCGTCGCCGGCGCACGTCTGTCCGTCCGCCCGGCATCGCGTAAAAAGCTCTGCTACCTTTTGTGCGATTTGGTGCGCTGCACCCAGTCATATTGGAATACGAGTGTCAATATGATGTGTTTCGTATCACCTCACGGAGGCCCTTGACTTAATATCGTCGAAAAACCTACGTACCTGCAACCCGGAGCCGATGAATGAAGCGCATGCTCGACGGTTCGCTGATTGCAATGCCGATGACACTGGCGGCGAGTCGACAACGACGAGTCGGCGGCGCGCCCGTACACTTCGCCCGGTGCAGTTGAACATTTGACGTCATATTGCGCCACGTGATAGTGCTCGGCGAATAGCGGTGCGAGCGGCGCCAGAAAAGTTATGCGCAACTCTGCTCCCTGCGGGAGCATATATCGTATAGGAACACTAGTCGTACCTTAGTCGTACCCTTTGGATAGCGTCACATCGTGGAAAAAAAAAGTTGGGAAAAGATGGATACGACCTAATCTCTTAAAATCATAGGTAGCGGTACAAGGTAAATTTTTGAGAAACAATAATGAGAGGTATACAAAAACGCTAGATAAAGAACATGTATAGTATACCTGATTAAATCAAGCAGGCTAGGTGACTATTTGTCGCCGCCCCGTTTCAAAGGGGATGCCAATAAATCATCATCATCATCTCTAGGGTGCCTCGATGCCGAGCGCAGCGGCGCTGGCATCGAGGCACCCTAGCTGACTCTCGCGATCTCCAGATTAGCGAGGCAGTCGCGCCACTTGGCTCCCTTTGCAGCGTGTCGCACGAGGAAGATTGTCCGCGCCAGCCAGTATATCGTGAAATGAAGACACGTATAGAGCCGCGCTCAAATTTCGCATCACGGAGTATCGTAATCGTCGGTGAATTTTGTACACGTACTACTTAACAGAACAAAATTATGTTGAAATCACTGGCGTGATCGTGAGCAACAATCGCAGACAG
Source organism: Dermacentor silvarum (assembly GCF_013339745.2). Taxonomy (NCBI): domain Eukaryota; kingdom Metazoa; phylum Arthropoda; class Arachnida; order Ixodida; family Ixodidae; genus Dermacentor; species Dermacentor silvarum. The sequence goes on along the minus strand of NC_051156.1, from coordinate 88,344,832 downwards.
GAAGCAAACACCGACAATCTCAGCAATCTGGCTCGAGTGGCTTACGAGTAGTACGTCTCCATTGCTATTCGCACCGATGACACCGAGAAAATCAGTTTATTTAAGCCACCTTAATCGTAGGTAGGTAGGTAGTAAACTTTATTGAAGTCCTGAAGTAGTCACCCCTCGTTTTCATGGAGGGAGGACCGCGGGCCGCTCCCACATCGGGACGGGGAGGCCAAGCCTCAATCGTGTTGCCAAAAATAAGCGCACTACGACGTGCTGCGGCGAGATTGCATGTAACGTCGGCCGTGATTGCGGCGATCAGCGTGCTCGGCCAACCGTTTCGTTTGGTCGTATTTCGATGGCGTCGACATGCAAGAAACGTGCGTGGGGTTCGCGCGATAGAACCACATGTAGTCAAAATTAATCCGGAGTCCTTTAATTACTACCTTTACTACTACTACTTACGCGACGGCTAGGATATACTCGCCGTGGTGGCTTAGCGGTTTTGGTGTTGCGCTGCTGTGCACGAAGTCTCCGCATCGAATCCGCGGCCGCCGCAATTTGATGGCGGCGAAATGCAAAAACGCTCGTGTCCCGTGTGCACTGCATGGGGGCACGGTAAAGATCCACACGTGGTCAGAATTAATCCGGAGTCCCCCACTACGGCGGCCTCGTGATCAAATGGTGGTTTCGGCACGTAAGACCCCAGAATCCAGTTCAGGGTCTCGAAGATATTGACGGCGCCTACCGTTGTTTGCAAACATGGTGTAACGCGCGGCGGTCAGGCGGAGATATTTCGCGGCGCTTGACTAATCCTACAATTTTGTTTATCACTGGGAAAGATGCCGTCTATATTTAGCTGCAGCTTTTTGAGCAGCACACAGCGCCGGCGCAAAAGGAAATCGAAGTAGGCACTTCGTTTCAAAGCAGCGCCTAGCGTGAAGACTTTCGGGAACGCACAATGCCTGTCGGCGGCGGAGGAAGACACAGGAGTCACCCCCTCTCCACCGCAACCGGTCCCTTCACGTGCTCTTCGAAGAGAAGTGGAAAGTGAAAAGCGGCAGAGAGAAAGTGTGCCGGGCGCCCATCGTGTTCTTTGTTGGCCGTCGCGCTTAGTTTTGGTTTTTACTTTGTTTTTTCTCCTGTTTTTCTTTTTTTCCCTTTCTCGACGTTTTTTTTTTCAACTGCGAGGCGTTTATAACGCACTTTGTCCTCCTCCCCTCTGCAGTTGAAACCTTGCGTATGGATCAAAGCCTGCCGCCTTCTGCCCTGTCCCCTCTCCCTGCCTGCTTCCCGTACCACGTGGACGTCTTTCTGTCGAGTACCGGCCACGCGCATGTGGTAGCAATTATCTCCTGCAGAACCGCTTCGCCCTTTTCCAAGCAAGACGTGTCGGCCGTTCAGGCGGACTTTCGTTCAATTTCTCTAATGTCCCTCCCAGCGAGACGTTTCTGTGTGAAATATTCACATTTCCGAAAAGACCGCTTTCGCCGTGGGCACGAACGAGCAGGCCGTAAGCAGTCAGCAACGTATTGAGTTCTCTTCCGTGCTCGTCGAAAATGTTGAACCACGGTGATGCCCCACTTAAACAACGCGAAGAAGCACTGATCGGACTTGGGCCTCAACTCCAGCTGGCCCGACCACTCGGGAAGCAAGCGGCCGAAACAACAACACCTGGCTCCTGCCACTCCTAGGATTTCCGCGTCCGGTGGCCTGGACAGCGAGGAGGTGACAGGAAGCCGCCCGATGCCACCACCCTGGACCTACAGGCCAACATCACTCGGCGAGAAAAGCGCTCAGTGGCTACGTGGACGTTCCAGGCCGGCACGGAGACGCCCGTATCATACTCTTCGGCGGCGCCGTGGAAGAAGCAAGAGCGGGCACGCATCTCCAAGAGGAACACCGGCTCTTCGCACCCTTTCAAGGCCGGACGATAACGGAGATGGATCGCCGGTCGAACAGCGCCTGCCTTCCCCCGTGTCAGGGCTCTGTGTTTTGCGAATGCGGCGGGCTTGTCGTCCACGAGAGCCACGAAATATCCACTTTGCATCGACAGCGGATCACGGCCCTTGGTGACGGATCACCGTTAACCAAAGCCACCGAGCCGCAAATAAACGCGGCCGCCGCGGACCTCATTCGGCGGGCAAGGGCGGACCCGCAGTTTGCGCAATGGCTGCTGGAGACAGCTGCGGGGACCACGCAGAAGGTCCCTGCGGCATCATCATCGCCACCGTCATGCTCGCCGCGTTCAACACCATCGCCCGGCACCTCGACTCATCCTGCGGAGGCCGGCAGCCGAGCGACACCGACGGCGGATATGGACTTCGATATGGCCTTCGCCGCCTTGATGGCGGAGTAGCGGGCCCTTCTCGGGAAAGCCTGAGGTGACGGTGGCCTCTTCGTGGCTAAAGGGTGATATTAAGGAGGGGGGGAAACTGCGAATGCATGCGCATTCCGATATTTTCGGGGCGGCCGCGCGATTATCACGCGATGATTGCTGGCTCGCGGAGGGTAGCGAGGAGAGGGCATGTTTCGCCGCCTTCGCTGCTCCTGGTGCCTGACCGACTGACCACCCAGGGCCCGAGCGCGGATCCACGCTAGGTGAGCTGAACCCTTATCAGCCTCTCGTGTGTTTCCACTATTGTGTGGTTTTGTCACCTCAATCGTACGGAACGCTCAGCCGCTGTGGTTTTCGTTTTGTGTATCTGTTGTTGTTGCTCTGTTGGTGTGTGAAACTCAAGGTGAATAAACACCTTAAGTCAAAGACTCGCCCTGTCCCCCTGGCCAGAACCCGCCGTGGTCGCAACTCACTGCGAACCGCGGGTTAGGGGTCACAGCTCTGACTGTTAGGGCTGCTGCGAAAGTGCTTGCGAGCGACTGCCGCTCCGCGGGCGCGATGCGATCCAGAGAAGGCTCAGATGCGCACGCGCGAACTTGAGTAATAAAGTGTCTATTTGTCCCCATAGTGCCTATTTGACATGTTTTTGTTTCCACACTTCCGAGGCGATTTTTAATGTCAGCAACGACGTTCGTCAAAGCCTAGTACTGGTTCTTTTGCCAACTGATATCGTTGGCCATTTGTTCTTGACTCGATCGATTCGATTCGAATGGAACGCTCGTTCACTTCCTACACCATTGATGACCATTAATTCCTTTTGGTCAGGATCAAGATTACGCTCGACGTCGCCGCTCAGCAGTAGCACCAATGCACTGAAAGGTTCTAGAAAGGCTCCTGGGCATGGAAGCACAAACATACATCGATTATCCGATCTAATACATTTGTGAGGAAGCTGTGCAATACAACTCACCTGCGCACTGAAAGGATCCTTTGGTGAGTACGTTATGCAGCCGTTGCTTCTGTGCCCACTTGCCTATTTACACATATACGAAAACGTTCGCTGTAGAGGGTGACCAACGCCTGTCTATATTTTTTTATGTCTTTGGCGACTCGTTCTAGCGTACTCAAATGTTTGTCGGTCGTAGTAATGAATTAATTGATAGAGCGCAACGTGTCATTTTCCATGTGCTTTCATCTGCCTACAGGGACGAATGCCCGTGGTGTGGGGCCACACCAACCCTATACCACATTACGTGGGAGTGCACGCTACACAACATAGAACACCATGACACGAACACCACGAGGGAGCAATGGGAGGCACTGCTGTCCAGCTCGGCCCTCGACGACCAGCTCAAGCTGATCCAGAGAGCAGAGAAGATGGCAAGAGCCAGCGGAGCCCTGGACTAGGGGCCCCGACCATTAGCGATGCCCCATTGGGGCAAGACAAAACTATATTTGAATTAAAGTTTATCTATCTATCTGTGTTCGTGTCTTAAGCGCTGTTCCCGCCTGAAAATGATGGACTGGATTCTTGGGTTTTACGTGCTAAAACCACGATTTGATTATGGGGCACACGTAGTGGGGGACTCTGGCTTGATTTTGACTACCAGGGTATCTTTAACGTAACCCCAATGCACGGGACACGGGCGTTTGCATGAAAATGAGTAACCAACTAGCCGATGCTTTCACGTCAATACCAAGGTCGATCCAAATAGGTCGCGAAGCTTCGGGCGAAGAGCGGTTCAGAACGAATTGTCACCGACATCAGCAAGAGTGGTTATGGGAGCAACGATTGAAGAGCGACTATGTATGGAGGGAACAAAGATTGGGAAAGCGAAAAAAGCGTTTTTTTTAAATTAAAGCGAGACACAATTAAATCCATTCAACGAAAATAAAGTTCCTAAGCAATTTTATATATGCATGGCGAGAAAAGGAAGAGACAACTCTATTTTACTTGATCATTATCAATACATACCTTTTTTTCAGCGCTCACCGTAAGAACGCCCACCGACAGCGGCAGGGCGTTGACACTGCTATCACTTGCAATGCAGTGCAGCTCTTGAAGTGTGCAGAAAGGCGTGCTCGTAAAGTTCGCCTGTTACAATACGCCCCCCTCAAATGTTTTGTTGGTTTGCTTGTTGGCGTTTGTCTCAATTTGGTAACGCGGGTAGTTTCACGGTTTCTTAACCTGTTCAGTCAAAAGTAGTGAGTTGCGACCACCAGATAATTGTTTACTTTAGTTAGAGTGTACTAGAATACGGTCAAGTGGGACGAGCGGCTGGGGCGGCGCATGCTTTGCAGTGAGGTGCCCGATGTGGAAAAATGCTGCGGTGGCGATGCGATCGAAGTGGATTGGGCCGCATCAAGGTCGCGCCAGTTGGAAACTGCTGGTTTTACGGCTCGGCAGGGCATTTGTACTGATTCGCGCTCTGGTATTTGTATTCAGACCGCTCTAATGGTGTTTATAATTGCATATGATATGTATTTATGATTTAATAAATAATTTCTTTATTTTTTCAATGCCGCTCGGTGATTGCGCGTGCATTGCGGCCGCAGTGTCGGCTTTCGTACTACTATGTTAATGTAGGGTTGCCTTTGGAGAACAAAGACTTTTCTCGTTTTTCAAGCAGTATGTATTTCTCGTGTGTATTGTTGCGCATATAGTTTTCCATCAGTAGGTCTTGCGAAACGCAGACAAAGAAACATAAGTAACCTTCCTGTTTGCCGCTTCAAACAAGTAAAGCATTAACACAGCAAGCTGGGCGAGTTGGTAACTGAACATGTTCTTAGGGGTGGGCAGCGCTACCCGGACGAACGACAGAGGAAGAGACGATACGAGCGCTGTCGTTCGTCCGAGTAGTGCTGCCCACCCCTAAGAACATGTCAAGTAAAGCATATCTGCCCCATCCGGCGCCTTGTACTCAGATTTACGGGAAGCAGTGTTATAGATAAAAAAAGAGTAAACTGCAGCGCAACATTCCATTCAAGTTTCCGCCTTCCTCGCGTAACTGAATGCGGGTACGGGTTCATTTATTGCGGTCGGACCTCGAGCACCGAAAACCGTTTTAGTCACTCATTGTATATGCTAATCTTTGACCGTAAGCCGTATGTGGAATTTTATTTCAGTCGATACTTCAAAAAAGAAAAGAAAAAGAAAGCCTGCGTGGTAGCCTAATTAGTAGCTTTATAGTGGATACGGCGTTCCGCTGCTAAACTGGAGCTCGCGGGTTCCATCCAGGTCGCGAAATTCGGTGGGAACGACATAGAAACAGACTCGTGTACTTCTATTTAGGTGCATGTTAAAGAACCCCAGGTGGTGAAAACTAAACCGGGTACCTCATAATCATATCTTGGTTTTGCCTCGTAAAACCGAAGAATTTGTTTCAATAAAAAAAAAAGTAGGTGGCTGCGTTTTTCGGCTTTTTTTCTAGGGGTGTAAATAAAATAAATTATTCTCGAGTCTGATTTCCGAGAAAAATTATGTTACGCCTATCCTATATTTCATACATGAACGTGATGCCGTTCCCAAATGTATGGCAGCTCAACTCAGCAGTTTGAATATTATAAACGACTGCTTTCAATTATCCGGTTCACTATCATAACGACCATAATGAAACAATTAAAGGAACGGCATGTCTCGCATACATGTAGAGATATGTGCAGATCTGTTGCGTTCGTTGAAGAAGATAAGTGTGGTACCACATGGGGCACCAGTTTTAATGGGTTGCGAACATGGCGAGACTGTCAAAAACCGTTTTCCTTGCCTGAATCGAGTTAGGAAATTTACAGGCGGCCCAAAAAACGGGGCGTTTATATTGAATTACAGCTAGGAACTTCTTAAGCAGGACTTGATAACGTCCGTGCGTTAATTCTCTCGGGAACTGCGCCGCTGCGCAGCAGCCACAACTCTCCGGCAGCAAAATCATGCGGAATAATAGTCCTCACTTGCATCGGTCACTCACCTTGGACACTTCAATAGTGCTGTTGTGCGCGACATTCAAACGGAAATGACTATTCGGCGTCGTAAAGTATCTCAATGACACTTGCATGCATATATATATATATATATATATATATATATATATATATATATTACAGCAACAATGTGTCGTGAGGACCCCCCCCCCCCCCTCCAATACCATGTAGGTCTCTGTCAAGGTTGTTTGATGTGTCATCTTGTTGTAAACCCTGATCTTCTTGTGCATATACTTGGTGACATTGGCTGCTTTGCGGACTTTGTTGTACAAACCTTTTCTTACAACCATGCCGTGGCGTACAATCATTGTTTTCTTTTTTTATATATTTTTATTATTTATATTTTTTTTCTCCTTTTTTCTAATCACGTTTGACATGTGCAATGCTGATTCGACACGAGTACCTCACAGCAACAGTGTGTCGTGAAGACCGCCCCCCCCCCTCCCCCCAATACCATGTAGGTATTTATGCACACCGCCTTACCATTTCATGTATTCCCTGACGAAGGCCGGACCCCGGCCAAAACGTTGGAAGTAAAGCATAGTTTTTTCGTGCGTGCGTCCTCAACTTACAAGTTCCTGTTCAACTACTGGATCCCGGCATAACCTCACTTCATAAGTATATATATATATATATATATATATATATAAGATGGTTTTGCCTGCTATGAGTATGATTTCTGCGATTGCGAGTTTTATGTGTGGTATTCACTAATAAGTATGTTTGTTACTTAAAAAACGTGCGCTAATTCCGGTCGGGAGTTTTCCCTTTCTGAATTAGTGCATTTAGAATATTTGTTATTTTTCCCTTACATATATATCGTGAATATATATGTATATATACCCTTTGATTTAATTACCTAGAAATACATTTCTCATTTTTGCGCCACGCAGTTAATAAACCTGGTTTATTTCACCCTAACGTTGTTTTCTTCGATCATTGTCCCTGATCAATATCAGCCAAAAAGAAGCGCGTGTAAAATGAGACGATATCATTAAAAAATTTTTCTTACGTAGCTTCATGTTGCAGAGATACCAGTTACTTTTAGAAGACAGTGGTAAAAACAGCAGTACGCCTGGCTAAAACTGTACTTAGTACCAGCCGTCAAGAGTCATAGGCGCAGCAAAGCACGTAAAACATAAAAAAATATACTGCACACACGTTCTGCGAGAAAAACTGGGCGTCTGCCAGCGTCCGCGCGCTCTCTATCAGACGACGCGCTTGACAACGAAAATTGAAGACGTCGCGTTGTATAATCCATGCCTCAAATGTATATGTTCGGAAAAATGGTGAAAAAATGATTTTGCAGTTGAAATAAAGCACTATTTTAAGAGCGTACTATGCGCAATCGGTCACGGCGCCCGCTGAGAAAGTACGTTGAATATGCCGCGGAGCGCGTCTCCACCCCAATCCAGTTAAAATCCCTATATAAGAAAAGTACCGCCATCTACTCTTTCCTCCGCCGTCTCCTCTCCTAAAGCGCTTGCTTTTAGGGGCGAAGCTCCTTAGGGTGTGGGTCTGTCCCTCCTCTGTAGTATGTAGTAGTAGTAGTGGTCGTCGTCGTAGTAGGTAGCCACGTCTACTTTTATGAAAAAAAAAATTCCGAAAGTTGTGTCCGTAGCGCTGAATCGAACCAGGGATCCCTCGCTTCCGAACGCGCGGCGCTAACCACTACGCCAGGAAGCTTTCTTTAGGGGCGAAGCTCCTTAGGGTGTGGGTCTGTCCCTCCTCTGTAGCAGTAGTAGTAGTAGGTAGCCACGTCTACTTTTATGAGAAAAAAAAATTCCGAAAATTGTGTCCGTAGCGGAATCGAACCAGGGACCCCTCGCTTCTGAACGCGTGGCGCTAACCACTACTTTTTATTTCTTTATTGCCGGTCTTTGGCACACACAGAAATACATAAATTCACAGAGAATCACAAAACAGAATCACAATCACAATATTCGTTAAATACGACCGCTCAACTTGTGCGGACGCGTACACGCTAAAATTGTCTCATCGTCAGTAATAATTCCACCCGAGGCAACCATTCTGGGATACATTCTAGCAACTTTTGTTCTTCGACAAAGTCCCTTATGCTTTCTTTAAAATACTGGCGAGCCGCTCTTGCGTCGAGATCAGCGTGCCTTACTGCCATTCTGCATTTCCAAATGCTATGCAGGGCCATGAGCATTACCATATCGAATGGGGTGCCGTCATCACTTTCTATTGGCAAGTAGCGAATGCCATACGCATCGAGGGGGAATTCTTTTTTGATTGTGCGCTGGAGCACATCCCAAAGAAAAACAACATCCCAACAATCGAGGAATACATGATCAATTGTCTCCTCCTTTCTGCATATTATACAATGGGTGCCCCAGGGAACAAAAAAAAAAAACCCTTTCAGCCATCCATGGTTTGACAGTGCGCGTGCCTGTGTGTAACTTAAAAAAGAAAGTCTTAACACCTGACGGTATTAGCATTGCCTTAACGCGCTTTAGAACATTGTGCCCATGGCCTGCACCATAAAGGGATCGATATAGAGGCACGGGTAGAACCACATCACAAAGGTCCTTGTACAATTTTTTCCGATTGACTACACTCAAGTATTCTAGTGAAAACCGCGCTGACAAAAACCTACAAGAAACCACAACTTCACGAAGAAAACCATAAACAGCACCGGGCAAACTGCCGGTTGAGACAACCATGTTGGGCAAGTGTCTCCCCAGGCGAAGTTGACATACAGTGTATAGGAACGGGTTTTTTACGTCCCTGAAGAAAGAAAATCGATTGACTACCTGTCTCAAAAACAAATGTGACAAACCAAGTCCTCCATTTCGAACTCGAAGAAATAAATTGGTTCGACTTGATCTTTCCCAAGACGATGCCTACACGAACACAGCGAACACAGGGTGAATTTTCCGAATGTTTACCCTTGAGCAGTGCAACACTTGGAGGATATACCAAAGTTTGCTCACTGAAAAAATGTTACAAATTGTAGCTCTGGAAAACATAGACCAATTCCAGCCATTCCACTTGTTTACTTTGTCCCGCAGGTTATCGACTTCATTCCTCCAGTACGATTCACTGTGGCGCTAACCACTACGCCACGAATTCGTGGCGTAGTACAATAAAGAAAGAAAAAAAGCTTCGTGGCGTAGTGGCGCTAACCACTACGCCACGAAGCTTTTTTTTTTATTGTACTACGCCACGAAGCGCACATGGACAGACGCACCACGATGGCAATAAATACCCAACATTAACGAAAGACTGCGCATTTCTAACGCGTTTGTGCTAGCGCGTTACGGCCCGTGTAAGAAGGTGGTGTAAGACGCTGTGGCCTCTTCGCCTTACCCCCGTATTCATAAACGCTGATGGCGTCGGCAAACGCGGTGCACGTTCCGGCATGTGTAAACGGCTGCGTAAGACGCTGTGGCCTCTCCCCCTTACTAGAGAGTACTGCAGCTTTCTAACGCGTTTGTGCTAGCATCCCCTTAAGCGGGAGATGGTGCAATTATAAGGAAGGGCGCTGTTATAAAATAGGAATGACGTCACATATGGCGCGTGTCATTGGTGGAAGTCAATCGTTCGATTTAGTGCGGCGGAGAGTGGGCGAATTACACGGAAGATTCACGGTTTACCGATGATTCCCTCCGGAGCTTCGTCCACTCATCATCATTCACCCCGTGGATATGCGGTGTTTTTTTTTCTTTACTTTTTGCTTGCGAAAGCCAAGTCGACGGTGGCGCACCTAGAAAGTCCCCGTTGAAGCTTTCAGGCCGGGCGCGCGCCGCCGCCGGCGACTGCGGCTGCGCAGAGGACTTTCAACATGGCTCTGAAGCGGAAAAAAAGAAAATATAAAGAAGTGAAAAGCGCGCGCTATCATCGTCCAATGGGAGATACAGGAGAGAGAGAAGCGGCGTTTATCAAAGGATGGCGGTACTTTTCTTATATAGGGACTTTAAATCCAGTTAGGGAGCCTACATGCAACGCCGTTTTAGGTTGGTGACAGCCTTTGTAAGGGGACTTGCCGCCGCGAGCTAAATTTGCGGGTTCAATCTGGGGCACACAATGGCGAAAGACCAGCTGATCAGACTACATTTCCCGCAACCCTTGGTGACGTGAAATTAATTAACTTCTTTTAATAAACTTTGCCCTCGCGATCAGCAGCCAGGGACAAATGGCGCGTCTGAGTGCCGTAGACGGCACGCCTACGTTTAAGTCAAACAGACTAGTAAGAAAACTCTTAATTACAGCACACTTCGAAAATCACCCTTTATATATTATGTACAACTGGAAGGCAACGACAATACTTTATGCATTTCACATTCTTGGCGTGAGATAATCCTACCATGAGCACGCCATCGTGCCTTATAACTTGTTGCTTTATATGTGTCGCACGACGTGCAATAGAAAAGTAAGTTTGATGTGTTAAAATAAACGGAAACGGCAACTAGTATATTAAAGATGTATGCAGGTTTCTTGTGCGCGTTGGCGCAAAACTAAATTAAAGAAATATAATAGTTCGCGTGCCAACATGAGTACATCAGAGCGTACAAAAAAAAAAAAAAAAAAAAGGCAGAAAGACTGGGGACCAAAATGGCTACCCACCAAATTTGGCGGCAAATAGCGGTCAAAATGTTGGTGTTGTTACCACCATAAAACGACGTTGCACGTAGCCTCCCTAAATCCAGTTAGCTCGCAGCGCCCTCGCACAATTTTTCCACACGCGGCGCCTCAGCGGGAGAGCGCCATTCGGCCCACTCGACCGAACCTTTGCATGCTTTTACTTTGCATGCCCTGATCCAGCTGATCGATCACTTTGGGCGCGCTTCCTGGAAATGTTTGGGAGAAAATTAGAAGCTGACAGTCACGGTGATATTTAGTACTTTCGTGTGTGTAGAAGATTGCGAGCGCGTGCTTTCATTTCTGGAACGGCTTGGACACGAGGGCTCCAGTGCACGTATGTTGGCCCAAGTTTATAGAAGCATTAACCCCATAAAGTTGCAGAATTGAAAATCTTCCAAAGCACGCCTTTGGAAATGTCTGTGCACCTTTCGCGTTAAAAGTTTATGAGAAGTTTATACCCATAAAATTTCGGAATTGAAATTCATACACTTCGTAGAGTCCGCGGCCGCTGCGAGATGCCGCGACGCGTCCGCTTCGCTATCGAAAAGCCCTCGAAACTTTGTGCTCGGATGGGGCTCCTTGCGTTACGTGACTCCAGGTGCAATGGGCGTTGCCGAGAAATGCAGCCTGAGTTCGAAACTTTCGTGCCGAGATGTCTTTGCAAGCGTGAAAAAGACATTGTAGACAAAATCCAGAATGAGTCCCGGCGCCGGTGGTTGTTTTGGTCGGCCGTGCATGACAGCACGAAAAATTTCGGGGGGGGGGGGGCATCAGCCTCCCCCCCCCCTCCTTGCAACGCCTCTGGTCTCTGAATAGCTCAGCATTACATATACAACCTGCAAATAGCAACACCATTATTGCATAATGATTGATAATACACATGAAGATATTTTGTCATTACGCTTTGTCACGTTTTTCGCACCTTTTATTTCCTATTATTGCAGCTTCGCTTCAACACCGTAGACTACTCAAGGAAAGACCTGCGCCTAACCTACCATCTTCCGTTTCTGAATTAGCCAACCCACTGGATCAACAGACCGACTCTTCTGCTACCACTGTTGTGCCTTCAGGAGGAGACCTAGAACAACCGTCATAGAGTGTCAGCAATGATATTCTAGACGAGGGCACAACTTTGTTTGAATCATACCATGGCCCCAAAACGTCCACTCCGCAAAGCTGCGACCCCCACTATGTTTGCAGAACCTGTGATGAGTTGAGCATAAAGCTAGCGCTCATCACAAGAAAACACACGCAACTTCAAGAAGTACACGAGGACTTGAAAAAGAAAGTTCATAAGCTCGAAAACAGATTGGAAGCAACTTTTGGAAAGAGTGTCAAGTTTTCAAACGAACACCATATACAAGCCCTGCAAAGAAATATAAAACCACGTCCTTGGAAAAATATCAAACGACGGTTCCAATTATGTCTTTTTACGTGATCATATACTGATCATATACATTAAAATAAATCGTGCAATGTGGCAAGTCCGCCCCCAAATAACTTGCGCTCTGTCGGTTGTATATTTACTTTCTCCAAAATATTTGAAAACTATTACCGTCTTCCAGACACGAACCCGTCGCCTTAGTTCAGTGATTACGCGCTGCGCTGCTCAGGACGCAGGTCCGATCCCGGTTGCTACCGGCGGAATTTAATTGGAGCGAAATGTAAAAACGCTGTTGCATTGTGCGTGGTAAAGAACCCTAGGCGGTGGGAATTAAACCTGATGTCCCTAATAGGGCGTGCTTATAATCAGTTCGTGGTTTTAGTAAAACCCTATAATTTCTAGTTTCTTTTTCGTTACACTAATTAGCATAGTAAAATCATTTGCGGCATCAAATTCCGAGTATTTAAGCGTAGCGTTCTTTTAAAAAGGTTTGAACCCTCAGTGAGTAACAATACCTAACCAAAGACGTCCCATCGCGGGATAAGGTAGTAAAAGGACCATGCAGTGTCAGAAATCACTATGATGCAAAGAAAAACAGTTATATAAAGTAGTAAAATGACCAGAAATGAACACCCTTGACTGCTAACTCTTGACGTGAAGTTATTTCATGCGTCAAATGCTTTTATTTCACTGGAAAACATTTTTACAACCGCGCGCCAACCGTGCGCGGCTGAGGATTGGGCACTGACACGGCGAACGCTGTAGCAGACGACGAGGTCGTCGCCACACTGCAAGGAGCGGCGTGGGAGGAGGACATCGAGGCACCCTTATGAGGCCGAGACTAAGCGACAGCGTCGACAAAATACTGCAGTTCAAAAGCGCGAAGCCCATACGCACACATCATGCACGCCATGAGCATGCCGCAGTAAGGGAACGCGAGGTCAACACAAGGCGACAACGCCGACACGACCGTCTACTATCGACCAAAAAAGTTTACGGACAACGGGATCTCAGAAAACGCTAAATATCCGAGCGGCTTTTAAAAGTAGCTAGTAAAACCGTACATCACAATATTGCTCGCATATACCAGTAGAGACTGGAAATGGAAATACCAGGCTGCGTTTTGAGGCTGCGGAGATATTTGGCTTATTGTGAGATCCCTTGGTCCGTAAACATTTTTGGTCGATAATAATTCTATCCGATGCTGCTTGCGGTCATCGAGTTTTCTCTGTTTATGTGCCTACACACGCCACACCACACGTGTTTAATTAGCATACGTTTACTGCAATTCATACTGCAAGTACGAACTACGAGCCTCACACTTCGTGTAATATTTCAACATGTTGCTAACTCATTCACCGCAGTGTCAGAAAACTGTGGAAAAAGTGTGGTTATGGTAAAACGGCAAAATTGCCCTTATGGCACGACTGTGATTTTTATTCTCCAGTTTAATGCTTGGAGTTTTTATTGAGAAGGCGAACACACTCTCAGGTGACTGCGAGATTATGTTTTGCTATCACGGCAGCCAAGTGAGGGTGTATCTAAGAAAAGCTTAGATGACAGTAGAAGAATACACTATACAGTTGGGTGGATCCTCAATGTTTCGCTCTCTGTGCATGTGTTGACAAAAAGGGATCGGCGTGGAAAGGACACAGGTATTCAATTACTCGTGTTGTGCAGTTTATGTTCGGCTGGTTGGCTGAGCCCCTCCGGCGTATTGATTGCTCCATCTACTCTCACTCGTAAACATCTAACTTTTCGTGACTCCACTCACAGTGAATTTATAGATCAATGGTTTGCGATATCATTTTTTTTGTTTACCTCGTCGACTAATTGAAACAGAATTCTAGCGTCGGCATCCTTCTGTCCTGTTGAGAGATAAAAGAGCCGGCTGTTTTAATAAGCTGCAGTTCAGTGTTTTCTAGGATATAAAAGAGTTGTTTTCTCTTGCTGTAGTTACTTGACAGAGAGTTCAATGTACTATATTGATTAATACGTTATTAACTGTCAACACGACTACCGTCAGCTGCAGCCTGACAATGATTGTATAACTGACGTCCTATTGAAACGCGCATGGCGTGCATTGACCCAGATAGTATGTCTTACAAACTCCTAAAGGCTTAGTCGACCGCTGTAGAACATTTGAATCAATTGTCTGTGGTAATATTGGGGCATGACAAGTGGGTGGAGTGCAGCGGACCATCTATTCTCACTTGTAAGCCATCTAACTGCTCGTGGCTCTAGTCGCAGTGCTGTTATAGATGAATGGCTTGCGATCTTATTTTTTGGTTACCTCGTCGACTAATCGAAACAGAATTCTACGATTGTCATCATTCTGTCTTGTTGACAGATAAAAGAACCTACTGTTTGAATAAGCAGCAGTTCGGTGTTTTATAGGATATAAGATAATTGTTTTCTTTTGCAGAAGTTACCTGAAAAAGAGTTCAATGTACTCTTGAATAGTAAGTTCTTAAGCTGTCAACACGGCTACCACCAACTGCAGCCCGACAATGATTGTATACGCGACGTCTTAATGAAACACGCCTCGCGTACATTCACCCAGGTATCGCACGTCTTACGAACTCCAAAAGGCTTAGTTGACCGCTGTAGAACATTTGGATCGATTGTCAGCGGTAAGATTGGGGCATGGAAGGTAGGTGGAGTGAGCAAAGCCACCCTTTCCTCTTTTACTGCAAGACATTTTTATGTCGATAATTGTACAACAACAGTTGGAGGAGGTCATGAGATATTGTGTGGGGGCGGAGGAGACATTTTTCCCTTACTCATAAAACAGTCCAATTTTTGAGGACTCTTAGAAGCCGCGCACACAGTCGCAGTAAGTCGCTACGCGCTCATCAGAAAGACATGGCGCGAACTTCGATGCTCGGTCTCTTCTGTTCCACCGTTGCAATTTATGCCTTCTATCTTTATGCCCTGTTGAACGCTGACAACGTGCACTGCAATACATGCCATAAACTACTGGACGTCGTTCAAAGATTGGCACCGAGTGAAATGGAAGTTGCACTGGTGTACTTCAGTCCTCATCCGAAGCGATTACCAGATGCGCGATCAAATCTTCTACACTCCAAGAAGACCACATGGTGGTTCTTCGATGAAAGATTCAAGTCTTTCCTGGAAACGAATGCACAGCACAGAAAGGTGACCGTATCAATTGTACCTGATCTCCAGATAGGATTGAAACTCTTTGGGAGAATCATTCAATCTAGATATCTCTATTACGCCTCTGTGCACTGGATTCTCATCCGCGACATCCACAAAATGCAAGAGGAAAGAGAGGGCTACAAGAAAATTTCCCCTCCTGTAAGGTTGTCAGTGCTAGGTTGTTCAGGTAATGTTCTGACCAACGCCCTGATCTACTCTTACTCACAAAGGCGGCCCGTTTCCCTCACGGCAGAGGAGTTTCCGAAACTGATCCCCTTGTCAAAACGGCCATGGAGTGAACAGCAAGAACATTTTTCCGGTAATGTGCTACGACTCGGTTGCCTGTACCTTTCCAGTTATCGAAAGGCAAGATCGTTTGCACATAACCCTTCATTATGCCACGCCGTGCGCTACAAACAGCTTCTCCAACTCCTGGAGCACAAGAACTTGTCACTCTCATACCGTCTGTTCTACAGGAAATCAACGTTCTTCTCCGCACTGATAGACGGGGAAATAGACATTATTGTAATGACGACGAACCTCGAAGGCAATTCTATTACTCTGATTTCATACGGAGATGTGGAAGTTGCGTACGACACATTCTATGCCAGAGCCAACAATACTCGAACAATTTCGGTGTTCGATGTCTTCTCGTACTCCACCGTGGGCGTCTCTCTAACCCTAACCTGCATGGTTGTTTGTGCACTAGCACTGGCATCTCTCACAAGAACTCGCTCATTGAGCAACCTGGCCGTTAACTTCACTCGTGAAGCAATGTTTCTTCTGGCGGCGCTACTCGCAACTTCACTGCCGGAGTCGGAGCACCAGGGACACAGAAGGATCCGTCGGCTGATGTACCTCTTCTGGTTCGTATGCATCCTGTCCATGTCTGCCTACATCCGAAGCGAAATGACCGCGTTGGTCACGGTTACGGGACCTGCAAATCAGTTGGATACACTGGAAGAACTCGAGGACGCCTTGGATAGACGTACCGTTGCGCCGTGCGTCGTCACAGGATCATCGACAAAGTCAATCTTGGAACACACCACGCGGAACTCCTCCAGATCTTTTCTCGGGAAACTCGCCGCTGCGTACCGGCGTCACTCCGGCGAAGAACTTGTGGCAAAGACGCCGCTGGAGTGCATTTTACGCGCTGGGAGACATGACCGTGTGTGCTACTCTCCGCTTCAGCCTCGCTGCACAGTCGAGGAAGTGGCTAGAGGCGTTCGGCCATTTTCAGAGCCTTTCACAACGGTGCTGAGTGGCATTCCCGTTCGACATGGGTATCCGTTTTTGCCAGCTCTTAGAAAATTTTTCTTCGCTGTGCGGGAAGCGTCTTTGGGCAGTAGAATTGAACCCCATTGCGACTACGACCCCAGGTTGCCAGTCGAGGTCAGAATTGAGTTGCAGCAGTTCATTAAGCACTACTGCATGTTGCAACTTATCTCAATCGCTGTCTTTGCTATAGAGTGGCTTATTCATGTCATATTGAGATTCACGTCCAAGTAAATTACGCAGCACGTCGGTGCAAGGCAAAACGCCGTAGAATAGAAGATTCGTGCAGCGAAAGCCGAGGCGAAAAAAGAGCGCACTCAGCTCATCAAAACATTACCATCATAATATTGGCTACTCACCCTACTCATACTCATTTAAAGCATTATAGTTTTTCACAGGATAAGACATTTTGACGGTTCTGTCAAGTTCAGTCGCTCTGAAACCTTTTTTAGCGACTTTGAACTCACTCGACTTGTCTTGAGGAAGGATACTATAGGATGTCTCTTTCTATATTTTCATGCTCAAGGTGCTCTGAGATGGAACAGAATCTCGCTTTTCTCTTTGAGCTTCGAATCTGTCCAAGTGGTACAATGTACTCGTCACGTGATGCGGCATCAGACATTGCCACTTGCAAAGCGGAATCGTAACATATGGCATGAATCGTATAGGATCGCTCGAATGATTCATTAAATATAAACCTTGCACAATGAGACACGACTCCCGCAATGCACGTTTGTGGTCACGTTAAATGAAAAGCTTTGTCGCACATTCATCGGCAGAAGTTCTCAGAATTGACAGACGTCGCTTTGAAGTGCTCATCTTCTGGTTTGTTGTCAATAAGCGAATAATAAAGCATGATACTTTTCTCCTCACATGCTGAAAATGTGCACCTTGTGGTTTTTCCCGTGCTTACATCAATAATACATTTTTGGAGGTGTTAATGTACACTAAGAGGCACCCATCATGCTTTTTCGGTTCAACCACTGGGATAGGGTGCTTTAATGCTTTGTGGGAACAATGTGACTGGAACGGAAGATGCGTCTGACAGTGTAGCCCCCTCTGGGAGTAGTTAGCGAGTAAGCAATTCTGCTTGTAATTCAAATGTCACATATGGGCATGGCAAACAGCACAAAGATAGAGAGCGCACAACAAGAAAGAAATGGACGAGACGAGCCGTGCCTACAATGTGATGTTTGTCTGAAGAATTCAAAGATAATTAGTGCCGCACGTTCCATTGACCTCAGGGGTGCGCTCAAAAATACAACGCGCAGAACAATACTCCTTTCATGCAACGTTTCAGAGAACGCATCGCATTTCGCCGGCGCACATGCGGTACACGAAAGGCAAACAGCCCAAAAGAAAGAAAGAACATTGCACAGGAACCAGGAAAAATCGTCTTGGAGTGAGGGCTATATTTAATCATAGAATACTGACGCGAGCGGTACGTTTGCATAGAGATGGCGAAGCACGCTCGTGGATTTGGCGCACTCTGGGTCGGTGCGCTGTAGCTATAAAAATACGTCCGTGTGGTCTTAAGCATTGCTCTATGATGAGAACAATAAGAAAAGTGCGACCCTTCTCGCGAAAGATACAAAGTCATACAATACATTTTGCAGGTAAATGTTTGGGAATCGCGGAGTTGAAAACAGATCTATGTCGAGTTGTATACCACTGGTTGTCATTGTGTGCGCTCTTAAATGCATCGTTCCGCGAATCAGTACTCCGCGAATTTCGGCTACACACTGTTCCCGGTTTATGCGCAGTGCGAAACAGGCTATACAAGAATATATCAGTTGACTGCACACGACAGGCGAACGAGACAATGAAGAAGAATAGACGTATGCAACTGCATGGAAAAGGCGTGCTAGCCATTAAGAGCTCTGCTAGAGTGCTTGCCCATAAGAGCTGATGTCCTTCGTAAATGGACCAATTGAAATATTTTACCTTAGTGACGTCACGTGTATGATTCTTTTGGCTCCACGAAGTGTGAAGAGGGACCGGGGAAGCACACAGAGGACCATGCGATTATTTTCGTCGTTTTTGTACTTATCGGCAGTGGTTTAGGTGCCGTTTAGACCTAGCGGGTTGGGAATGCTCAAGTGTGCTATAGACGATTCTGGAAAGTGGCTCTGCAAGGTGTGGCGAAAAACTCGCTTCTTGAGCAAAGGACGCACCGATTCCGTGGCACAAGGTGATAGTTTCAAGAAAATAGTTTTGATGGCGTGTTATTTGGCATGTATGAGAACTGGGGACACCGAATAATGTAATGAATTCAGCTGCATCAGGGGGGTCCCGCGCAAGAATAGCGTACTGATTGGGCCTAGTTGGCTGCCGAAGTAGGAAAGTTTCCATCACTTTGGTTTCGCTTTCCTTTATTGCAGACCGCCGTCACAGTTTCTTTCCTTACAGGATACCACGAAAAACGTAAAAGGGCACTTACACAGGACCTAGTGCCTCTATGAACTGTTTATCTCAGTTACGAGGCAGGATTGCAGATAGAAAAGCATTTGCGTGCTCTGCGTACCATGGAAAACCTGCGTGAGAAGCCGCACCTGAGGCAAGGAGGCGCATCGCCGTGAGCAGGGTTAAGTCCCATTGCGGGGATGTACTATTATTCCTGTCATAGATTACCTAATCAAGAGGAGCCAACAAATTTCAGAATTTAGCTGTTTCCCGCAGCGCATGGAGACACATAAAATCATAATATTGATAAGCAGTTCAGCGAGCGTCATAACGCGTGTACACAGTTCGTTATCGCAGCAACAATTCAAGTGCTTGTCTTCACTATTATTCGAGGGGCAATAAAATGTCGAATTAGAGCAACTAACTTGCCTGTGAACACTGGCCTGTCATGCATAAACTAATTAAGCTGAATGAGTTCCACTTAGGCCGTTACGTGCACTAAGAATGTAAACCAGAAGAAGTGAGACTAGAGTATCATGATAAATGATTTGATGTGATTTGATTTGATGATCAAAACTCCAGCGCAAGAATGACGTATTCATTGGGCCTCGTTGGCTGCCGAAGTGGGCAAGTTCCCGTCGCTTTGCTTTCGCTTTCCTTTATTGCAGACTCACGTCGCTGTTCCTGTTCTTACAGGACAACACGAAAGAAAGACGTAAGACGTAAACACATATGCCTTGGTGGCATAGTGGCTTTGGCGTTAATTGCGCTGATAAACCCGGAGGTGTGGAATCGAATCACGGCCGCTGGGGCCGCATTTTGATGGGGGTGGAATGCAAAAAAAAAAAAAATCACGCCCGTATACCGTGCATTGGGTGCACTGTAATTAGTTCCAGGTGGCCAAAATTAATCCGGAGTCACCCACTGCGGCGTGCCTTATAATCATGTCGTGGTTTTGGCGCGTAAAACCTCAGAATTGACATGAATGACTACAGTATTCACACGATATGAATAATATACACAACTGTCAATATGAGTGCGTTCTGGGCTTTTAGAAGGCTCAGACGCGGGCGCTAAGGCAGTTTTTTTAAGTACTCACCAATTCATTCTTGAAGTGCGGGACCACCTAGTAATGTTCCTTGAGATTAAGCTACCGAGACAAATTTGCATGTCCATTTGGCAATTAATGCACCAGAGCACACTACGTCCTTAGGTGCGGTGAAATTACATTATTACTTATCTTTTATTTTCATCGTACTTTCGCAGCGTCTTTTCAGAGTTCTCAGGGTTGGTCAGTCCTCAAGTGAATACTGTGCAATATATATATATATATATATATATATATATATATATATATATATATAGTAGTCACTGCATTTTTCAATGGGCCAAACGTATTTAGAAAAATGAGAAGCACAACTTGCGCGGATATCTTAAGCTTATTTACTCAACAGGGGTGCTACGCAAGATGCGCCGAGTTTCTCGTTCGCACGAGTTTTACGCGAGTTTGGTCGATGGCAGTCAGTGAACGGAGATAGCAAGGAAAGCGCAAAAACAACCGGCCAAAAGAAATGTCGAGATAAAGCCGTGTATGACAACATGAGCGCACCCTGCGCGGCGTTTCAAGCATAGAAGACTGCGCAACGAAACGCGCCAGCGCCGCGTATTGTTATCAACGTATTATCGCAATTTAGCAACACCGTGACTGTCCCGCTGTCTATCTGCACACTTGCCGTGAGCCGCTTGCCACGCCTTTCTCAGGCGCGTCAAGGGCGTGCCTCCTCTTTCGGGCATTATCTTTCTATCCTCCGTCGAATGCGAACATGGCACATGCGGCGAATTCTTACACCTACACTTTCCTTCAATAGAATACTTTAAAATGCAACAAATAAAATAACGAACAATTTATTTCCTAAAGTATCGGTTTTTCGTTTTGAATGCTATGAATTTCTGATGACAAACGGAGATCGAGCGATTTATTAGATTTTGCACTTTTTTTTGCCGCGAGTGGCGACAGTGAGGTGACAGCTTCAAGCGGATACCGTACATTCAAGGGGGTCGCACGCACGAGGGAGTTCATACGGTGAGCAGTCGCCAGGGGCGCTGCAGTGCTATTCTTGATTAAATCAGTCATGACAGTGATCTGACCATTCCCTGACCATTCCCTGTCTAACGCATCGCCACGGCATGGCTGTTCACCGCAGGCGCTTCACTGAGGCTATTAAAGCCACCGCTTCACCAACGAAAAACGAGACTCTGGCCATAGAGAGGGGAGCAACGGCTGTCGCTGCAAAATGGCTGTACGGTACCAGTTTATTTCTGTGCGCGAAGCCTCCGTGATCCACTGTGAAGAAGAGCGTGCTGCCCAGCGCCACAATTGATTTTCATCGCTTGCCCAGTGAAGGTGCCTCTGTGCTCATATACGCAGTATTTTGAGTGTGTTGTGCATTCCAAAGTGCTTGCGGATTGTTTCTGCTGGAGCTAACAGCGATCGCAGATGGATATCGTAACGACACCGCAACAATCGCATTTTGGCAGGTGAGGGCTCTAGTGTGCAGTTATGAAGTGAGACTTCGAACGCAGGAAGGTGTTGCAGCTGTCTAGTGTGCAGCGCTTCTGATGAAGAAATGCCATCGTAATGAATCTAGAAAAGCCAGCGATGCCCGGCGCTGACCGTGTTAGCGACACTGCCGCTCCGAAACAGCCGATGACAGAGCAGTCATCTCAAATGACAGCTGCGATACGTTGTCATTGGAAAACACTACGCACTCCTCAGCATCGTCGTCCACCACGGCGCATCGACACCTTGCAAATAGCTACACTGACGTGCCGATAATTATTTGCTGTGTGCTACGCCACCACAATGCAGGCAATGAAACCAGGTTGTGGGGCCGTCACAGCCCGAGAAGATATATGTATAAGCCAGCGATAGTGGTGCTCAGTACATCACAAATGACAGTGCGTTGTGCGTGTTTTATTTCGCTGGTCAAGATTGTTAATGCCTCTCAGTTCCGCACCACGTCGCTGTTGCCGAAAAATAAGTTGGGAGTGGTCCAACCGGGGTGAGTTACATGCCTCGCGCGGGGCGTGCCTATGGTTTTGATTGACAGACGAACTCGTGCCAAACTCGTACATCGCGAAGTCGTACATCGCGAAGACAATGGGACCAACCAAGCTGCGGTTGGTTGGTCCCATTGTAGTGGTGGTCACATTTTACAGGAAGACTCACAATGGACGCCAGGCTGACTTCCGCTGCAACAAGGTGCCGAAAGCAGTTTTTGCAGTTACACGGTACCGCTGCACTGTACGGGCGAAGAGGCGAAAGAAGTTACTTCGCTAACACGGACCGCCTCGGCCGTCCGCACGTCCACCTCTTTAGGCGGCAAGTCATTTGGCTCACGTACTGCGTGAGCAATAGCGTAGACGTGTGGCTGTTGAAGGAGATGACTAGTGACTCGTTTCCTTTATCGAAGCACGCCATCGCCACTGGAAGAACTACGCCCGTACGGACGAGCTGCTGGCGCGACCTCCACTCGTGGGCCCCGGGAAGATAGTGCAAATTGGCGAGTGCCTTCTTCGCGGCAAGCGAAAGTACAATCGAGGCCGCCTGATGAAGGGCGACAACGTTCCACCGAGACACCAAAATTACGGCTATGTTAAAAGATCATGCACCATGGGTCTTCGGCATGGTCTGCGCTACCACAGGAGTGCTGCGACTTTTCAAGGTTGGACGAGACGCAGCCATTATTGCAGCCAATGTTCAACCGGGGGCTATTATTCACAGTGATGAATGGGCCGCATAGAACTGTATTCCAAATTTAGTGGATGCTAACGAAGCGAGCCTTAATCTGCACTGGGAGACAGTAAACCACAGCGTGAAGATTGTGGGCCCCATCACGGGCGTTCAAACGCAAACAAAAAAGAAATCTATTGCCAAAAAGTGAATCGCCACCTCGTCAGCGGTGGTTACAGGGGAACTGCACCGCTGCTGGAGTCCTTCCTGGCATAGATGTGGTGGTAGTCAATTAACGGCCAGGTACGCTGCAAAGACCCTTTCTTGCGTTTGTTACCAGCCACTGATCGCTCGGGTTACTCATTATGAAGGCTCTTTCCTGCGGTTGTTCGGAGCCATCGCTCGGCGCTAGCCAGTATGAAGGTGCATCACACAGTAAAAGAAAATAAAGCGTAGCTTTCTGACCCTTGTATGAGCGCTTTCCGGCGTTCCCGAGTGCGTATACACGGTAAGCGCGCGGAAAACCACTTCTGCGTTAGCCGACGCTCATTCGTCTCGCAACCTTACTTTAGCGCGAGCAACGAGAGATCTGTTGAAAGTCCAATGCGAAAACCAAGCGCACACCAATCTGTGCTAGGAAATGGTAGCGCAAGCACGTAGCGAGCCGCGCCAATCCAATCCAGAAGAAAGAGGAGGGCGAGCGTCCCCTCGTGGTATAACGCGAACCGTATTAAACGGCAAGTTAGTCTAATACACATTCAGTGTACACCTTGTAAACTTTAAAATGCTTATAACCCACGTTAATGGTACTAATATTGTTGGACTAAATGTATTTATATTATAACTTGCTTGTGCCTGTAATTCACTCGGTGGAACGACAAACAAGTGAAAGAAGGTACGATCATGCACCGACCGTATGATCACGTGAGCCCCAGTTTGTCGACCGCCCATATGGCAACGCCCAAGAGATGATAGCCACCCAGAGTTAATCTAGATAAACCAATGAAACTGGAGGCGTGCCAACGGACAAACTTTGTCGTGTTACCATTAGTTCTTTCATCTTGGGGCGTCGCTAGAGCTCGTGAAGATCCCGAGTTTCGCCAAACTCGGCGCATCCTGCATAGCACCCCAGTTTCGATCAATGGACCGACCTTTTTCAATAGATACAGAAAATTCTCGCAACTCTCTCTTTATACCTTCAGGTAGAAAGAATACGGAAAAAAAGAGAGAGAAAAGAGAGAGGAAGAAAACATGACGGAGAGAGCCGATGGTAACGGGGTTCTTCATGACGCGTTCCTGTCATCATTGGCACTGGGGTGCTATGCAGGATGCGCCGAGTTTCTCGTTCGCACGAGTTTTACTCGAGGTTGTTCGATGGCACTCAGTGAACGGAGATAGCAAGGAACGTGCAATAACAGCAGGCAAAAAGAAATGTCGAGATAAAGCCGCGTAGAACAACATGAGCGCACCCTGCGCAGCACAGTGCTTCCGCGCTTCAAGCACAGAGGACGGCGCAACAAAACGCGCCAGCGCCGAGTATTGTTATCAACGTATTATCGCAATTTAGCAATACCGTCACTGTACCGCTGTCTATCTGCACAGTTGCCGTGAGCCGCTTGCCACGCCTTTCTCGGGCGCGTCAAGGGCGTGCCTCTTCTTTCGAGCATTATCTTTCTATCCTCCGTCGAATGCGAACAGGGCACATGCGGTGCTACACTTTCCCTCAATGGAATACATTGAAATACAACAAATAAAATAACAAACATTTTGTTTCTAAAGTATCGGTTTTTCGTTTTGAATGCTATAAATTTGTCATGACAAACGAACATCGAATGAATCATTAAATTTTGCACTTTTTTGCCGCGAGTGGCGACAGTGAGGCGAAAGCTTACAAGCGGATACATTCTAGACGGTCGCACGCACGAGGGAATTCATACGGCGAGCAGCCGCCAGGGGCGCTGCAGTGCTATTCTCGATAAAATCGATGCGATAATGACGCATAAAGTCAGTCATGACAATGATCTGTCCATTCCTTGTCTATTAGGGGAATGGCAACGCAGCGCTGCGGCATGGCTGTTCACCGAAGGTGCTTTCACCGAGGCGGCTATTAAGGCCGCCGCTTTACCTACTGAAACGACACTCTAGCCATAAAGACGGGGGCAACGGCTGTCGCTGCAAAATTGCTGTGCGGTATTGTAGGGCCCGTAGTGATGCAGAACATTGAAAATGCACCAGTTTATCTGCGTGCGCGAAGTCTCCGCGATGCATTGCGAAGAGCGTGCATTGGTAACGTTCCTGGATCACGCCAATTTGTGATGATTTGGTCTTCCTAAGTCAACGAGGGTTTGTTTACCCGGGAGTGTATTTGTACTTGCATGGTTCGAATTATTGTGGCCACCACTGAGACTAATTCGCAGTGGGGAAAAGAAACAACGAAGCCGATTGTTAACAAGACATGAACATATAATTAACACAAACTTTCACACACACATACTAGCTAACCAAGATATTAAGACTAATACAAATGTTCATACACTTCTATATGTTCTCACACAATAAACAATTATATAGAATAGTAAAGTTCGTGACCGGTCACAATTACTTGGCATGCGTCGGTGCGGCTGTACGGGGTGGCGTTGCGACGGCCAGTCAGTTGCAGGGCGTCGGTCGCGTGAGGATAAGACGACAAGACACTACTTGCGTCTTGAGGATCGTCCGCAGCTCGGCCAAGGAGTCGCAGGAGGGGCATAGGAAGGGCTTGCCTTCAGCACCATGTCATCAGGATGCGCGAACACCAAAGGCTGGAGGTAGGACAGAGGCCGGATCGTCACTGCAGTCAGGAAACTCGGGCCCGCAGCCCGACAGCTTCGCTTCTCCGCCCGGCGCTCCCGAAGTCTTGAGACTCGGACCGACAGTCCGACAGCCTCGCTTCTCCGCCCGGTGCTCTTGAGGTCTGGAGGTTCGGACCAGGAGCCCGACAACCTTGCTTCGACTACACCGCACACCGGCCTTCCTTCTTTTCCGAACGCCGCCTTCCTTCTTCTCTCCTTCTGCTCCCTCTTCCAGCACGCATGTGTCTTCGTGATTGGCTGTTGGCCGAGGTGCCGCGTAAGGTGAGCTCGCGCCGAATCCCGCCATTTTTTTCTTCTTTTATGGTCACTGGCCGTCCGCCGCACCAGACACGCGCACATAAGTCTTTGTACATGACAGCATCCATGGCCACCACTCGGCTTAGGAAACTGTGGACTCAGTTGATGTACTGATTCCATTGTCATAGTTAGACACAGACTTCTTCGGGATCCTCTGCATCCTTTTCGCTTTCTTCTTGTTGTCTCTGCGCTTGTCGACGACATAACAGGACTGATGTCGGCCGACCATAAACAACATCATTATCTTCTTCCCTTTCTTCCACCGCTCCTTCTTTTCATTTTCTGTGCTCACGCGCCTCCAACATTGAATGTCAAGTATAATCATTGTTGCGCACTACAAAAGTATGTCTGAAATTCTTTTACTTCGTTCCATTTTTATTTTATTAGTATTGTATGTCGGGTTCACTTTGTGTATACCTTTTTGTGTGGCCTTCAATGGTACAAAATACTCTCGCGCATTCTCGTAGAATCCCTCCTGGAACCTATCAAGCTGTTTTTAGCCAAGCAGGGCGATTATAGTGTATACTAGAAAAACGAAGTTGATTCTATGATTATTGGGGGAAGCTCGGCCGTCTCTAAAGTATTTCAAGGCTAATTCATTTTTACAAACGCGCGAAAATGTGAGGACGCTTAGGACGAAATTTCTAAACCTTCCTTTCCTTGTACCACTTCGTAGCATTATGACAGGCACCCTTCATTCTTCTTTACCGCGAAGGTTGTATGGAGAAAACAAGTGTAATCTGAAGCTACCCTCGCTAGTCCTTACGAAAGGAACCCTTTTATTAGGTAAAAAACGGTTTACACGTGCCACTTGGGTAGGCACTGCTGAGAAGCACTTGTTCGTTGAAAAAAGCGAGGAAATGATGCATGAAGGTAGCTTCAGGCTGCCTTTATGCTTCAAGGCTTATGGTAAGGAGCACCAGGGAAGAATCCACTAAGAACGCCTCTGGACGGAAGGTTTTAGAATTGACATAAGGCGGCCTAACCGAAAGCAAGGCTTTCTTACTAAGGTAAGAAATGTTTCTGAATTTACCCTTTATACACACCTTTCTCGACTTTTGCACACACCCATGCCGAATAGCACTACCCACGTGGTGGCTATTTTGCCGTCCACGTGGTAGAAACTTTTCCGTTGCTATTTCTAATTTCTATGCCGCATGGGGCACCTGGATTAGCGGAGTTTCAGAACACATCATAGATTTCTCATCAGAAAGCGTTTCAAGAACGACAAAGAGCTTAACGAAGGGAGTCAGGTAAGACCTTCATAGAAGGCGACAAGCGGAAGGCCTTTGAAACAAGTAAAAAAAAAGAAAGGAAGAAAAAAAGACGCTGTGATTGAGTTGGTCTTCCCGACTGGTACTATTATTCATCTACGTAGTGCTCACTCATCTAATTGCGACTTCTTTTGCATATCCCGGAGTGCTCAAAGCCTATGATTCACCGGTCACCTAATTTGGTGCTGAAATAAATAGCCCCACCAGGAATTACAGACTCAAAGTCTCCAGTGACCATTGATTCCTTTACAAGGTTACTACAAACGTTTTTGAAATGGAGATATGTTTAGAGAGCTGTGCTTCCTTCTTGAAAGACCACCCCTCCATACTCCTGGAAAACACTCAATAGAAATCCACAAAAAAAAAACAGCAGTAAACACTTGTACAAGGAGGCTCCTCAATATCGAAAGTATGCTGCTTGCATGCTGCAAAGTGTGCGTTCTGCAACGTCATCTTTTCCCATGCACTACATTCTAGACTCGACCCGAGCAATGCAGTTCTCCGGGAATTGGACTTTGCTGCGTTTATTCCGATTACTACCCAATATTCTATAATGAATATGCCTCACTCAAATAAGGTAATCAAATCAATGCGTCTTCATCAACGCCCACTGCTTGTCTGTGCATTGCCTAGGACTGACGTATGGTTCACTAGGCAAGCCTTATTCCGCACACCATTGACGTCTGTCGATTGGCGGTGCAAATAATATCGCCGTGCTTCCGCAACGTGACCTGGCTGAGCGGCGAGAAACGAGACAGAAAGACTCAACATCGCTTGGTCAATTCGAGGTCGGGTGTTACGGCGAAAGCTGTATATGGCTAGGCGAAACGAAAAACCGTTTCTCTAAACGTCTCCATTGGCTGCGCCGTCAGTTACGTCATTCTCTACGTCGCACCCTAGCGCGCGTGCTATTGGCAGCGCCGTTAGTGACGTCGTTAGCGAACGCGTTCCCGCCATTGCCACGTTGACGCTGATCTTCCCGCAACGCAGTCTCCTCGGCTCGCCGTTGTCGCATGCGTTGGATATCTCGAGTTAGCTCGGCGTCGTGGTTAGTAGCATCCGCCCGCCATTGGCGCTTGTGTTCCACTAAAAACACAAACACGTAATCAATAATTGAGAATACAGCGTCGGGATTAACCCACTGCTAAACACCGGGGCCACACGTTTCAACTTCGCTGGTTAACCATTTGTACGGAGTGCTTGGGTGGTGTTTTTTTATTAGGACGCTATATTGGCGACAGGTTCAAACCAAATCATATCGAACGAGCCCACAAGAGAAAGAATAAGTATGATCGGACTATTTCCGAACTAAAAATGACTGTTCGTAGTTCTGAATACGCGCTGATCATGTGCACAGAGCGCCACAAATCCATGCGGCTCTGACACATGGTTGAGAAAGAGGCACATAGACATCGCATGTTGTGTCAGTGACACATTTATTATCATAGTTATTGTGTAGTACGCTGCCATTCTTAGGCGTGCCTATTCGACCCAGTGTCTGGCCATATTTGGACACTCCCCAATGAATGTTTTACGAATAACTATGTGGCATCAAATAAATGTAATTACATGTTGTATGACAGTGAAGCTCTTAGTCTCTAGTTGGTCGGTTTTTTCGTGTGCGCGTGCGCTGGATTCACACAAAAATGTAGGCCGATCCCGGAGACAGTGCAAAGAAGTGGGAAGTGCACAATGTGCTGCTTCTCCAAGAGGCATCACATGACGTCATCAGGTGACACAATTACTTGACGATGACGTTGTCGCGTGAGGACACGTTTGATGTGAGGACGTCATCAGGCGATATCATCGCATGGTGGTGTCGTCTTGGTAGAACGTAACGTTTGACGTGATGATGTCATCACGCGACTTTGGCTGTGATCACGTCATCACGCGACGCCTGACGGGATCACGTAATTACGTTACATCATCACAGGCCGATCCCGGAGACTGTGCAAAGAAGCGGGAAGCGCAATGTGCTGCTTCTCCAAGAGGTATCACATGGCGTCCTCAGGTGACATCACTTGACTATGACGTCATTGCGTGACATCACGGTTGACGTGATGATGTGATCACATGACATCACCAGGCGATATCGTGACGTGACGATGCCGTTATCACGTTTGACGTGATGATGTCATCACGCGAAGTTTGAGGTGATGACATAATCATGTTTATCATGTCAAACGTGACGTCACCAATTGGTCACATGGGTTTTGGTACCATTGTATGTTAACGCCGGATTTTTCTCTTCATGACCCATAATGATCTCGTATTTATAAAGAATACCCCCCTCACGAGTTGTAGTGGCGGTTTTCCACAGCTTTGCTGTACATCCACTTTCGCAGGGCTGAGATGGCGAGTCGTTTTACATGTATTTGTATAATCTACCCACCTTGGTGGCTTAATTGCTATGGCTTAGTGGCGGAATCAAAGGCCAGCCGTGGCGGCTGCAATTTGATCAGGGAGAAATGCAAGAACACTCGTGTCCCGTGAATTCGGTTCCCGTTACAGAACGAACCCAGGTTTCAAAGGGGATGCCAATAAATCATCATCATCAGCATCGTACCGTGAAACTTGTCACGCAATGTGACATGCGCGCCGCCTAGCGTCTATACGTGGAAACTTTGGATTGTATTGCGTTGTATACCACTAGGTGTTCCGACATGTAGCAGTTGCATGTAGCTGGACCTGGTTAACTCAAGCAGGCTAGTTGACTATTTGTCACCGCCCTGTTTCAAAGGGGATGTAAATAAATCATCATCATCATCAACAGCATCGTATCGTGCCACGGGTCGAGGGATGGGAGCTGTGCACTGAGTAGTCTAGATACATTTGTTTATTCTTCGGCACACGTAATAGTGCCTCCCAGAAAGGTACGAACTGCTGCTCAAGATGCGAGCCGTAGAGCCACGCGCACGGGTGCAACCAGGCAACGTCGAGCTCACCAAACCGCTATGCAAAGATCAGCACAAGCCGCAGCTCACTGTCGACGCCGGGCGGTCAATTCAAATCGTTCTTGTGAAAACGATGCAAACTAACTTCGCCACGAAGACCGTCTAGTGCGTGCTGCCGAAAATGGAGCTCCTATGGAGCCACTGATTCAGCTAACGCTTTGACGGTGCTGCGTGTTCCGCGCAAGCCTATGACTTTTTTGTTCTCAAATTCCCCTGTTTGCACATGTTTTAACGCTGAATAAAAGTACTGATTTCTCCGGAAGGTACACTATGGTTGCTGTGGGAATCGTTCGTCAGTGGAATCTGCAGCAAGTAACCTGTTCTAGTATAATCAGCAAGCTATCAGTGCACAAAGATGTCAACGCAAGGCTGGTTCTGCTGAAATTTGCTTTATGGAAGGAGGTGTGAAGGTAGCTTCTTCTTTATACACGTCGCAGTAAACAAACGGACACGAGGGGACGAGATGGAACACGCCATCTACTTTGGCCACTGTTTAGCAGGTGTATTTTATATTTTGAACTGATTGTCTTATGCCTATCGTAAAAAAACAGCCTAACTTCTTGCCGGCGGTGGCCGCATTGCAACGAACCCCTTCCTTCGGATAAAGCAATGAAAAACATTGAGAGAACATCACAGAAAGGGGGAGAAAGCAGCAGTTATGAGTGTAGCTATACTGCCGAGCAAGTAGTTTCGTTTTTCGGTGCCTTAGAAATGTTGGCGGATGGCTCTTTGCTGCAAGTCGATAAATGGCGCTTGACATTCGGATTATTCCTTACTCCTATATTATAACGTCGTCGATAATGATGTAACGAAGCGTCTGTATACACGATGAAAAGGAAAAGAAGCGATCATAAGTTTATTTGTACGGTACGAGCGCGTTAGTGGCATAAGTTCAGACAAATATCTTGCTGTTCGCGTACGACCGACGGCTACAAATGTCCAATCGCAGGACAACATGGCTTATCTTCGAAAAATTGTAGACCCGGTTCATGTAATAATCCCATTGTGGAAGTTGCACGGACACTCTGTCCCGATCCTCCTCCTGCGTCATTTGTGCTTTCTTCCTTTTACCTCAGCACTTCGCGTTGTAGCCTATCCACATGCCATACTATATCGGGCTTTCCTTTTCCACCTGTGCTTTCTATTGTTGTCACGCCACGTGTCCGAGCGTGTGCCGTTTCCTTGCCATGGTTGATGTGTACATCCTCGTGCACAAGCAACGTCGCCCGTTGGAGTAGCACTTGTCAACGATTAGGCTGCCATGTGACTTGATCCCAGCCAGGTCGGCGAGTAAGGAACGAAGCTTCCTTTCAGATTTTCCATTGGCTTCTTTCCTGTTGCCTCTATCAGTAGCTGTGGCCCGGGCTATAGACTGACCGAAGCCTCTTGTCTGGGTGCAGAACACGTCCTTCTCGCGGTGCGAGGACGCAATAGTCGGCGATGTGTAGCTCTATGGTTTGTGTCTTGGCCGCCGAAGTCGTCGTAGGGTCTTTTTTCCGTTATACCCGTAGCCATTTTCATTTCGCCATCGCTGCGGGCCCAGGACTCACTAAACGGTTTAAGTCGCTTTCTTGGATTTAGATCTCCCTCTGTGTTTGACCAAGTACGACCAAGCGCCCTTGTGCTGGCCTCACTCTTGAATGGTGTAAGTGCGCCCCGTGCTGTAGACCTCCCGGTCCTCCTGGCTCGGGGCATCCGAACGCTAGGCTCGCTCGGTGACGCCAGCCTGGCAGTCACATTCAAACTGGGCTCCATCGACGCGATTCTCTTTGCCTGACTCAGTGTGAGCATACGCGAGGTGGACGGCACGCTCACCTGCGTTGGCGTATTGAGTCGTCTCGGCGGCATCTTCTCGATGCACTTGGCGGGTAGTGTCTTGTAGACCTTGCGCTTCCCGGTGCCAATGGAAGACCCCCGCATCTTCCATCCAGGCTACACCACGGGGACTGCGTTGAGCTTTTGTCAACCACGGGGATGTCGTGCTGGTCTCCGAAGCTTGTACGGCAGTTCGAGGAGCCTCTGCCAATGCCTGTGCCAAAAAGGTTGCACCGCGGGAAGCAATTATTCTGAAGCCTCGGCGCTAAAAGACTGGAAGAGCTGAGGCCGCCAGACCACAAAAAGAAACCCTCTTCTTCCTCCGCTTCTACTCCTTCGCTTCACCTACTAAACGTCACCCGGGCGCGCAGTTCAAATTTGATGTAGGATGTTCACGCGCACGCCACTATTTCCGATTTTGGTGCCTACGACAAGCCAAACGCGGTTGTCCTCTGCGAGCCGGATTATGCTCAGCCACCAGACTCGTCGCGACACCCCGCGGCGGCCGGGGTATCTACGCTACGTAGCAGACCAGAGCTACATGTATCTTCAATGCGTATCCGCAGCGTTTGCTTTGTGCACGATAGAGCTTTGGTGCCCGCTCACGCTCGTATGATTTTTTCTGGACGTCCTACGTGGTGCGGATTAGCATTGTCTTGCACCAGCTTGACCTACGGATAGTAGCCACATCAAACTTGTGCATTTTGAAGCGCTATCAATAGCTCAATACGAAGCAAAATCTGGCAAGGCGTCTAACCAGGAGCGGGCAAAAAGTGAGCGCACGCTGGCAACCATGCGTGTGGTCTCACGTTAAGTTTCCTGTAGTTATAGGTTAGTTGAGTGTTCAAAACTAGTCGACATTAGCGAGGCCCGACGGCTATGACACCGTTAAGCAGTGTGGCCAAACTTTAGTTCCTACACGGGCGGCCGCGGCCGAGCGTGAGCAGACGATGTTGGCTTCTTCCGGAAGTGCGCAATGATTATCGAAATTCGAAAGCATATTTTCGTTTATTTTTGCCTGTTTATTAATATGCGCCAAAAATATGCACAGTAAAGGAGGAAGAAGCGCACTGATCCAAACACCCTTCTTGATTGATGTGAGCTATTGGCCAATAGCAGCCGCCTATGGGAATCTGTTATATTACGAAATACAGCATCCAGAATAGAGTGAGGAGGAGGGTTCTGTTGAAAAAAGAGCGGTTGAGAGAAAAGTGACTTCGCGCTATGCTTGCGAGCTCCACGCTCTGCGCGCAACTCCAAGACTTGGCTGAGATATTCAGACTTCAGAGCAGCGAATGCTGTCCGCGGACTGTGTTTTTTCGCCAAGCCCGAGAGGTGGTTCAGGACCCCTTTAAGCACCTGAAAACGAAACGCGATACGTATGCTTCGTTCCACGTCGAGATTTCCGGCGGCGCTTTCAACCATATCAGTGATTCTTCTATGTGGCCAAAGTCTTGCTTGTTCAAGCCGTTCACGACAATATGATCTTGTGCGAGGAGCCGCAAGGAGAGGAGGCGTCGAAAGACTGGACAAAAGTAAAGTGACGTAACAGTGACGCAGCAGACGTATCCATCTTCTATCAAGATGTTCGAAGCCTACGCACCCTAAGTAAATAGATTTTTTTAAATACTGCTTATTCTACTTCATCCCAAAGAGTTTTAACTGAAACCTTGGTTTTACCTGAAATAGCATCTACTGCCTATTTTCCTGCGTATTATAACGTCTTTCGTAGGGATCGAAATTATTCCTCCTGGATGCCGAAAGTTAGTGGTGTCCTTATCATTGTTTATATCACGATAGAGTGAGTCCGTCGCTTGTATCTAGAGTACGATCATGAGGCTGTTTGGATAGACATGCGCTGGTCCGGTGGTGAAAGGCTGTTGCTAGGTGCATTCTATGTAGCACCTGGCGTAATTCCTGCAGCGTCTGACCTTATCCTGGCATCAATTCAAACCACTATGATTTCGCATAAGAACCACAAACTATTAATTATTGGTGACTTTATTGTTCCTAGAATTTCATGAACTAATAATACTGTCTGCCAGAATTTCCTTTACATCCGTCAAAAGTGGCATTTCTTACTTGACTTTATCTCTTTTAATTCCCTGCAGCAGCAAAACTTCACCAAGAATTGCTGTGGCGCAACGTTCTAGATTTCCGTCTTACGAATCATGTTACTGTTTTCGTCATTCGGAGAAACGTTCATCTGGTTGCGCAGACGTGTTAGACTCTCCTTTAATTGTTTCTTTAACTCTGGTAGCCAAGAAACGCGGCATCCTTTCCGATAACACCTTCTTCTTCTTTCTGGGGTTTTGCGTGCCAAAACCAGTTCTGATTGTGAGGCACGCCATAGTGGAGGGCTCCGGATTAATTTTGACCACCTGGGGTTCTTTAACGTGCACTGCAACGGAGGCACACGGGCGTTTTTACATTTCGCCTCCATCGAAATGTGTTCTCAGCGGCCGGGATTCGATCCCGCGACCTCGTGCTCAGCAGCGCAACGCCTTAAGGCGCATTTCCACTTGCGACTAGACGACGTCCCGTTACCGATTGCGACTGGCGACTAGAAAGCTACTCAAGACGAACGATGTTCACCCTGGCAAATGTTTCCGACGAGTCGCTAAACCGAAATGTCTCGCGATACGTCGTTCACGTCTGCTTGCAATGTTATCGCCGCGTAAAATAAGCGTCAGCGTAACGGACGTCCTGTTACTTCGCATATGATTAGTTCAGCTGTTCTGCGACTGCGGTCGCCCGACTAAAAAATAGAGCAGCGAGCGACTGGCCCCTAACGGTCGCCTTTCGAGAAAAGCGACCATTTGCGACTATTTCATACTGGTCGCTTTGCGACTAACTTGGTCGCGCGCCCTCGCGTAGTCGCAAGTGTGAATGGGCACTTAGCTGACTGAGCCACTGCGGCGGGTCCGATAACACCAAGCGCAGCTTCAACTTTTTGCTTGCAGACTACGTTGGCTTGAAGCATTATCGTGAAAACGCTGGCTGCATGGTTGTTCGGAGATAGCACGGCTGATGTTGATGAACAAGTCAATTTCTTTACTAAAGTCATTGAAGATGGCATGCGCGTATTGATACCTACAAAACCGCTAAAAACTCAAAGTTCGCTCATTGGTTTTCTAAAAAAATGAAAACAAAAATAAACTGAAAACCATGCACATAGAAACGCGGAAGAAACAGGCTTAGATAAGTGGAAACTTGAATGTAGGCGCTGTCGTTGTTTTTGCAAATTTTATTATAACAATCATCGTTAGAACCACATTGAACGTGTTGATTTGAACATGACACGTAATTCAACATATTTCTGGGCTACGTGCGCTCTGCTCGCTCGTCTAAAAAGAGCGCCGAAGGTGCATGTCTTGTTGATGAAAGTGGTGATGTTGTCCCGAACACTGCCCTGATGCCATTGCTGAACATTGCTGTTTGGTATATGGTGTAAAAGAAGATGCTTCTGCCTCAAGTAACATTCCTTCTCAGTCTGGTATGATGCGTACGCTATCACTCAGTGAAGACCTTGTTTTCAATTGCGTAAAGCTCCTCTAACCTTCCCTTTCTTGTGGTGGCGCTAATGGTATCCTCCCACACTGTTAAGACTTACAGAAGAACTTGTCCCTGTTCTCACAACAATATTGAACAGTTCCCTAAAGTCGAGCACGTTTTCTAGGGCTTGGAAGCTAACACGGGTAGTGCCTGTCCACAAATCTTCTGCTAGAAGGGCAGGTTACAATTACCGCTCTATCTGTACTAGATAGAACGCTGCAAGGGCCGATTTTTTCAGCCCGGGCCCGTTTTTACGTTGGGCTGCCCGTCCGAGCCCAACCAATGTTTTATGGCGAGACCCGGGCTCGGCCCGGGCCCGGCCCGTGCCCGGAAATAATGTACGTTACCCGCCCGGCCCGGCCGGCCACCCCTTTAGCTAAGGCCCGAGCCCGGCCCGAGACCGAGAAAGATCACCGCGCGGCATAAAAAAATAATAAAGAAGAGAATGAAAGGAATTCAAGTGCCGGGTCTCAGTGTGGCACATGTTTGGTAGCGCATCGGACATCACTCTATCATGAAATGTTGTAACACGCATGCCGCGTGCCCATATTGCGCTGCACGAATGCACGATATGGGCACGCGGTAGGGAGCCGGTGGGGCCGCCATCTCCTTTCGTTGCTTGCTAAGTGCGCTTTTGTCAACACCCTTTTTTTTGAACAAGTTTTTGTCAACATCGTGCTGTCTCCAGTGAAGTTTCCTCCATTACCACTACGCTTGAATATTTGGAACACGCACGCACGCACGCACGCACGCACGCACGCACGCACGCACGCACGCACGCACGCACACACACACGCACACACACACGCACACGCACACGCACACGCACACGCGCACACGCACACGCACACACACACACACACACACACACACACACACACACACACACACACACACACACACACACACACACACACACACACACACACACACACACACACTCTTAAGGAGGCGAGGGGGCTTGCTATACACGTCGCAGCCAATAGACAGGCCCGAGTGGACCATGGAAAATGTCCTCTCGTAGCTTACTGATTAGCAGGTGGGCATTATTTTATTCGCTGATTTCGTTATGCCTACTACCGAGAAAAACAATCCTAGCTTGTTGCAGGCATTGCTACGAACCCGTTGCTTCGCCTAAGCGCGTGTAGCTATGCTTTCGAGCGAGCACTTTCGTTTTGATGTGCTTTAGACACAATGGCGCATGATGCTTTTCCACAAATCTATAAATGTGGCTGGACATTTAGAGTATCCCCTATTGTTATAATATTGTTATAATATGAGGTCGTGAGGGCAACTGGTCAGCACGGTGAACAGGACTGGAACGTGGCGGCCAGCAATTCCTACGCGCGCAGTGCACATACCACTGACGGCAACAGTGGCGCCATTGGCGACGCGTACGGCCCGAGTGATGGCAGGCGTAAGAACTTTTTTGAGGCGACGACAAAGATTAGCGCTCATTATGGACACTTGGGCTCCATCCACGTCTACGTCAATTAGGTTCGCGTTCGTGAGGAGCGTCAGCGGAGGATTTGTACAGGACGGACGGGATGCAGCACTACCTCCAAGAACTGCATGGCCTAGTTTTCCGTCCGGCGGTTTGGCGAGGAAAAGCGGCGAGGTTGGGGTGACGGGGAGCGACGGCGTTGAGGCGACGGCGATCGCCCGGAGGAGCGGCTGTCAGGGGCATCAGAAGACGGACGGCGAGGTGAGTAACGGCGAGTGTCGGCGTATGGGCGAGGAGCAGGGAATGAGCTCCAGTACGGCGGCATCCAGGTGCTGCGGCAGTGGCGGGATACGTGACCAACTCGGTGGCAGCGGAAGCAGATCGGTTTGTCGTCGGGGGTACGCCATTCAGCAGGATTGCGTGGTCGGGGAGCGAAATACTGGTCCTGGAAGGATGGAGCCACGGGAATGGATGCCGAATCAGGTCGGGAGACAGAGCAGGCGGTAGGGATGCCAAGGTTGGCAATTTCTTGCCGCACAACTGCTTGTATGACGGAAATAGTAGGGGCCGCTGGGTCAAAGGTACCGTCGAGGGGTCGTGGATGAAGGGGGGCCGGACTCGCCGCTTCAATCTCACGGCGAACGATACGAGTGACGTTCTCTTGAAAAGGGCGTGTGGCAGGAAGAGCGGAGCAAGACGACGTGGCAGGGGTGTTTGGGAGCCGGGAAAACTGTGGGACGACGCGGCGGCTTTTGGCTACCTCGAAGCGGCGGCATTCTTTGACGATGGCGTCGACAGTAGAGACGTCGTTATAGACGAGCAAGTTGAAGGCGTCGTCCGCGATGCCTTTCAGGATATGGCCCACCTTGTCAACCTCGGTCATGTGCTCGTCGGCTTTCCGGCAAAGCGCGAGCACTTCCTGTATGTAGGCGACATACGATTCTGTCGACGACTGGACACGGGTAGCAAGCTCCTTTCGCGCAGCCTGTTGGCGACCTGACGGGTTGCCAAAGAGGTCGCGAAGCCTCTCTTTCGAAGTGTCCCAGCTCGATATCTCAACCTCATTGGTGCGAAACCAGACAAGCGGTGTCCCGTCCAGATAATATATCACATTGGCAAGCATGATGGTAGGGTCCCAGTGGTGGCTTCGGCTAACACTCTCATACATGCTGAGCCAGTCGTCGACGTCAACGCCATTTTGGGCGGAGAATGTCCCAGGATCACGGAGACTAGGAACCGTAACGTACGTTGTGGTAGGCGCCGCAGGTGTAGGTGGCGACGGGGTGTTTCCATCGGAAGCCATGGCTGAGAAGACGACGGTGCGGCCGCTTCGAAGCTCCGTGGCGAGGACGGGGAACGTTCCACCTCCACCACGGTGTTACGCGAAGAACGAGTCGGTAAGACGGGCAACTATTTACAGGATGTATTTACAACAGCGGTTGCAGCGCTGACCGGTTAGGTTCACAGCGCGAGCCCAGCTCGTTCTTCCTCTTCTTTTCTCGAGTGATGGCGCCCGCGCGCCTCGGTCAAACAATCAAATACCACACGCGTGTAGCAATATTAACACGGATAATATTTTAAAGGAATTGTAATATTGTATAACGAAGAAAACGAGAAGAAGCGATCTTAAGTTTATTTATACGGTGTGAGCACGTTAGTGGCATAAAATGCGAATGGGGGCAAGTGTCTTGCTGTTCGCGGGTGGCCGATGACTTCTAATGTGCAATCACAGGAGGACGTGGCTCGGCTTCACAAAATTGTGAATTCGATTGATTTACTAATCCCATTGTCTTAGACAAATACTCTGTTACGATCCTCCTCCTCGATCATGTGGGCTTTCTTTCCGTTCTCTCTGCGCTTCTTGTTGGCGTTGTAGCCCATGCAGATGCCTTCGCGCTTTCCTTTTTCAGTGATCTGGCGATGTGTCCGAGCCTGTGGCGTTTGTTCGCCATGGCTGATGGGTGTGCTCGTGCACAAGCAACGTTGCACGTTCGAGTTTCGCTTGTCAATGAATAGACTCGCATATGACTGGATACCAACCGCGCAGGTCGACGTGGAGGGACCGACGCTTGCAAACCTTGAATAGCCTTGTTTTCTGTAGTTCCGGCTTTCAGTGCTCATGGCCCGGTTTGTAGACTGGTGGTAGCTTCCTGTCTGGGTCCAGAACGCGTCTCTTTCATGGCAGGAGGGTGTAATGGTCGGCGATTGGCAGCTCGTGAACGTGTGTTTGCGCCCGCGGTTGTTGTCGTGGGAGCACTTTCCCTTTATATTCTCGTAGCCTTGATCAGTTCGCTATCGCTGCTGGCCAAGGAGTCACTAATGGGTTGACGTCGCTTTATGGCATGTCTATCTGGCGCTGTGCTTGACGAAGGGCTACAAAGCGCCCTTGTGTTGGCCTCACTCTTGGGCGAGGTGAGCGTGTCCTGTGCAGTAGGCCCCTCGGTCCTCCTTGCTCGGGGACTCCGAACGGTAGGCCCGCCTGGTGACGCCAGCCTGGCGGTCACATACCGGCTGAGCTCCCTCGACGCGATTCTCTTTGCATGATTCCGTGTGAGCACACGCTACGTGGACGGCACGCTCACCTGCTTTGGCGTCTTCAATCGTCTCAGCGGCATCTTCTCGATTAACTTTGTGGGTAGCATCTTGTAGTACATCTTCCACAGTCCGGTGCCGACGGACGACTTTCGCAGCTGCTCCCCCCGGGCTACGCGACAGGTTCCACGCTGTGCTTTCGTGAACCACCAGGACGTCGCGCTGGTTTCCGAAGAATAATGGGAGTCCGCTCGAACATGAATATGTGGTCGTGCCAGGAGTGTCCGCCAGTGCCTGTGTAAAAAATCTTACAAGGCGGGACGCGTTTATCTGCAAGGATCGACGCGAAAATTGTGAATCGGGTGAAGGCCACCGAACCATAAACATAGTCTTCATTTTCTCTCACGGCTTCACCTGTTCTTCGTCTGTAGACACGCGTGGTCGAAATATTGAATGTGAGGTATCATCACTATGGCTATATTACTAGCATTGTGCGCATTTTTTGTTTGTGTGTTCTTTCTTGTGCGGTCTTTAATGGTACAAAATAATCACGCGCGTTCATGTAGAGCCCCTTATGTAACCTGTCAAGCTGTCTTTAGCCAACGAAGGAGTTTATATTAGAAACTAGAAAAATGAACTTGATCGTTGGATTGCTGGGGGAACATTGGGCGTCTTGAAATGACTGAAAAACTAATTCATGTTCACAAACGTACAATAACGTGCGGACGCTTAATATGAAATTATGAAACCTTCCACTCTTAAGGGCACTTAAACCACTATGAGAGGAGCCCTTCATGCATCCATACCGGGTGGCTTGCATCGAGAAAACAAGTTTATTCTGAAAGATTCCTTCACCCACCCTTACGAAAGGAACCCTCTCATTAGTTAAAAAACGGAGTCCACACGTTACGTGGACACGCATTGCTGAGAATCACTCATTCACTGAAAAAAAAGCACCGAATGGCAGCATGAAGGTAGCTTCGAGACTGTCTTACGGCAAGGGAGCACCAGGTAATTAGCTCCACTAAGAGCGACTCAGTAAGGAACCTATCCGAACCAAGAGGGGGGAAACGCAGTCGAAGATGGCAGAAAACTAAGTGGGCTGATGAAGTTAGGAAATTTGCAGGCGCAAGTTGGAATCAGCTAGCGCAAGACAGGGGTAATTGAAGATCACAGGGAGAGGAGGCCTTCGTCCTGCAGTGGACATAAACATAGGCTGATCACGATGAAGCTGGTGCCCCTACCCCCTCTCCCGGAAAAATGAAAACGTG
Source organism: Dermacentor silvarum (assembly GCF_013339745.2). Lineage (NCBI taxonomy): Eukaryota > Metazoa > Arthropoda > Arachnida > Ixodida > Ixodidae > Dermacentor > Dermacentor silvarum. The sequence goes on along the minus strand of NC_051156.1, from coordinate 88,303,975 downwards.
CCGCCTATGAGTGTACATGACCGCACAACTATTTAAAATCCGCACGAAGAAAGGCAAGTTTTTTTCTAGCTAACACGAGATGCGGTGGGCTAACACATCGTCTGCCCAGTCTGTCGATTATCTCAGCCTCAACTATTCCTTATACTAGCTTTTCTTTATTCTTGACTGTCACCTTTCCCAAAATGTGGCTGACAACCGCACGTGCTGCAGTGCGTGGCAAGAAGACCATCCTTCGACTTGCACACGTTACTGTTGCGTTGTCCGACACGGTCATTTAGGCATCTATCGGACTGCCCGATGTAGTATTTGTCGCAGCTTGTCGGTATTCTCTATACGGCATACTCAACACAATGAACAAACTTAGATTCATGCGTCTTTGAGAAACCCTCCAGATTTTCTTTTTTAGATATGCTTCTTTTCCAGCTTGTCAGGAGCACTGTATACCACAGTTACCTCTGGGCGATCCGCAATCTTTTTTAGATAGGCAGAAACCTTGTGAATATAAGGCACTACAGCTACCTTACGTGTTCCATCAGTGCGCTCGATGGTGCGGGCGTTTAGTTTATGAAGCAAGCTTTCCGTTACGGCACATTTCGGTCTGGTGGGAACCCGGGCCTCTGGGGTGCACGCTTCCCCGACGCCACGCCGGCTCCACTAAGCCACCGCGACCTGGGGCGGTATTCTGTAAGAGTCTACCTACTGGGCTGTCCATTTCAGCTGTCGCTGATTGGCTGCTGCTTGATGTGCGGGAAGGTGCCAGCCAGCACGTCAAGCAGCAGCCAATCAGAGACAGCCGAAATGGACAGTCCACTAGGTAGACTCTTACAGAATACCGCCCCTGTAGACTAATTGGATAACCAGCTTTCGACAAGCGAGCTGCCTGGTTCCGGAGCACCTGATCAATTAAATGTGTGCAAGTTTTCAAGGCAGTGTTTTTGAACGTCAAGTTAACAATGCTCCTTTAACAAGCTTTGAATGCGAAAAATGAAACGGCAGCGACGGTTTCTTCGCTCGAGGTTCATAACACCAATAGGTGTGGTCACTACTGAAATGAAACATAATATCAAGAATTATTAACTTCCCCGCCACCGCGACCTCGTATGTTTGTTCTAGAGCAGTCAAGCACTCGCTTACGGTAGTAAGGATGCTGATGATCATGTATTCATTGTCTGGTCATGTTTCCGGGCAACCTGTCAAAACTAAAGAAAATGCAGCCTCTGGCCCCAAACCCTTTGTACAGGACCGCCTTACATACGGTAGTTACTCTCCAAACAAATTACAAAAAAACATTACTTCCCAGTTGTTCCTAAGCTGTAGCTTCTAGTACGCTGAAGTTTTATTTGTCATTTCCAATAGCGACGTTCAGCCGCCGCGGTTGCTCAGTTAGCTAAGGCGTTGCGCTGCTGAGCACGAGGTCACGGGATCGAATCCCGGCCGCGACGGCCGCATTTCGATGGAGGCGAAATGCGAAAACGCCCGTGTACTTGCGTTGTAGTGCACGTTAAAGAACCCCAGGTGGTCAAAATTAATCCGCAGCCCTCGACTACGGCGTGCCTCATAATCAGATCGTGGTTTTGGCACGCAAAACCCCGTAATAGTCTTTTAAAGAAAAATTTGCGCAGCTTGCATTAGTAGCGCAAGGCTAAAGAAACAGTGGAGCTGATAGGCACCTAGCTGGTCCTGGCCTTACGGGTTATGCTTGACCGGAACTTATTGATTACTGATCGATTATTGATTGGCTATCGCAAGGTATTGGCCACGTGTGTGGGCTAGGCTGAGTACTACCAACATCCCCAGCATTTTGCAGAATTTCTTGATTACTGATCGGCTATTGATTGGCTAAAGTGGTGGCGTGGAGCAGAGGTAGAACACCCGACTTCAAATCTGAAGGTCATAAGTTCTAATCCTGCTCCAGTCCACTACATTTTCAGGCATTGAGTGGTGCCTGACACCGGCAAAAAATATTGCCGAGAGGTAGTGGGGCTATACTAGTTAAGGTGCAACCAAACTAGGCAGGCCCACTAAGCTTCATCAAAGTCACTCCCTCACCAGAACAGGAATTTGCCTCCCTGGTGCAGTATTCGGCCACTACCTCCCTCATGACTCCGACAATTAACCCATGGCCCTCAGTCCCTAGTGGCTGCGGAGCACCTGACCAAGGCGGTGGTCAGACCTGCGACGTGGCAGAGGGTGCTAAGAATCTCTGGGTTCAGACAGGCCGCCAATGGAAACTGAACCTGGCAACGTTCAACACGCGTACCCTCTCGAGTGAGGCTAGCTTAGCAGGACTATTTGAGGAATTATCAGGCATTGCCTGGGATATTATTGGCCTTAGTGAGGTTAGAAGAACTGGTGAGGCTTACACAGTGCTGACTAACGGCCACGTCCTCTGCTACAGAGGTCTTCCCGATAAGAAAGAATCCGGGTTAGGATTTCTAGTTCACAACAACATAGCGGGCAACATTGATGAATTGTACAGCATTAGTGAGAGGGTAGCAGTCGTCGTAATAAAGCTGAATAGGAGGTACAAAATGAAGGTAGTACAAGCCTACGCCCCAACTTCCAGTCACGATGATGAAGAAATAGAACAGTTTTATGAAGATGTCGAATTTGCAATGAGAAAGGTGCAAGCTCAGTATACTGTAGTCATGGGGGACTCCAATGCAAAAGTGGGGAAAAAGCAGGTTGGCGAGCAAGCAATTGGCAACTACGGCATCGATTCTAGGAATGCAAGAGGAGAGATGTTGGTAGAATTCGCGGAAAGGAATAGGCTCCGAATAATGAATACATTCTTCAGGAAGTGGACCTGGAAAAGCCCTAATGGAGAAACAAGGAATGAAATAGATCTCATACTCTCTGCCGATCCGAGCATAGTGCAGAATGTAGAAGTGTTAGGTAAGGTAAAGTGCAGTGACCATAGGTTAGCGATGTCTAGGATTTCTCTCAATTTGAAGAGAGAAAGAGTGAAATTAGTCAAGAGGAAACAGGCCAACCTAGACGCAGTAAGGGTGAAAGCAAACAAATATGCAGCTTTAGAACAAGAAGACGAAGATAACACAGAGGTAATGAACGAAACTGCAACTAGGCTGATCTCAGAAGCAGCAATTGAAGTGGGAGGTAAGGCACCAAGGCAACCAGCAGGGAAGCTCTCCCAAGAAACAAAGGACCTAATAAAGAAACGACAAAACATGAAAGTTTCAAACTCAAGAGATCAGATAGAATTCGCTGAACTGTCAAAACTGATCAACAAGAAGAAAGTAAGGGATATTCGAAATTACAATGTGGGAAAGATTGAGGAAGCCGTAAAATATGGACGCAGCATTAAATCAGTAAGAAGAAAGCTTGGCATAAGCATGGTAATATCATCAGCAATTTCGATGACATAGTAAAAGCAGCGGGAGAATTCTATACTGACCTGTACAGTTCCCAAAACAGTAAAGCTACTTTCATTCGAAATAGTGATGAACCGGATACAGAAGCTCCTTCTATAACTAGCGATGAAGTTAGAAGGGCCTTGAAAGACATGACCAGGGGAAAAGCGGCTGGAGAAGATGGAATAACAGTAGATTTAATCAAAGATGGAGGAGATATCATGCTTGAAAAGCTTGCGGCCCTTTATATGAAATGCCTCACAACTTCAAGTGTACCAGAGAGCTGGAAGAACGCTAGCATTATACTTATCCATAAGAAGGGAGACGTTAAAGAATTGAAGAATTACAGACCCATTAGCTTGCTTTCAGTATTGTATAAAATATTCACCAAGATAATTTCCAATAGAATCAGGGCAACACTTGACTTCAGACAACCAAGGGAACAGGCTGGCTTCAGGAAGGGATATTATACAATGGATAATATCCATGTCATCAATCAGGTAATCGAAAAATCTGCGGAGTACAATCAACCTCTCTATATGGCTTTCATAGATTATGAAAAGGTATTTGATTCAGTAGAGATACCAGCAGTCATAGAGGCATAGCGCAATCAAGGAGTACAGGAGGCGTACGTGAACATCTTAGCAAATATCTACAAGGATTCCACAGCACAAGGATTCCAAAGTAGAAAGTTACCTATCAAGAAAGGGGTCAGGCAAGGAGACACAATCTCTCCAATGCTATTCACTGCATGGTTAGAAGAAGTATTCAAGCTCTTAGACTGGGAAGGCTTAGGAATGAGGATCGACGGCGAATATCTCAGGAACCTTCGGTTGGCAGATTACATTGTCCTATTCAGCAACAATGGAGACGAATTACAACAAATGATTGAGGACCTTAATCCAGAATGTGTAAGAATTGGGTTGAAGATGAATATGCAGAAGACAAAGATAATGTTCACTAGCACGGCAAGGGAACAAGAATTCAGGATCGCCAGTCAGCCTCTAGAGTCTGTAAAGGAATACGTTTCATCATCATCATCATCATCATCATCATCATCATCATCATCATCATCATCATCAGCCTATTTTATGTCCACTGCAGGACGAAGGCCTCTCCCTGCGATCTCCAATTACCCCTGTCTTGCGCCAGCGTATTCCAACTTGCGCCTGCAAATTTCCTAACTTCATCATCCCATCTGGTTTTCTGCCGACCTCGACTGCGCTTCCCTTCTCTTGGTATCCATTCTGTAACCCTAATGGTCTAGCGGTTATCCATCCCACGCATTACATGGCCAGCCCAGCTCCATTTCTTCCGATTAATGTCAACTAGAAAATCGGCTATCCCCGTTTGTTCTCTGATCCACACTGCTCTCTTACTGTGTTTTAACGTTAGTCCTAAGATTTTTCGTTCCATCGCTCTTTGTGCGGTCCTTAACTTGTTCTCGAGCTTCTTTGTTAACCTCCAAGTTTCTGCCCCATATTTTAGCACCGGTAGAATGCAATGATTGTACACTTTTCTTTTCAACGACAGTGGTAAGCTACCAGTCAGGATTTGGCAATGCCTGCCGTATGCACTCGAACCCAATTTTTTTCTTCTGTAAATTTCTTTCTCGTGATCAGGGTCCCCTGTTTATCTGAATACGTTTATCTAAGTCTACGTTTATCTAGGAATACGTTCATCTAGGTCAATTACTCACAGGGAACCCTGATCATGAGAAAGAAATTTACAGAAGAATAAAATTGCGTTGGACTGCATACGGCAGGCATTGCCAAATCCTGACCGGGAGCTTACCACTGTCGTTGAAAAGAAAAGTGTACAATCATTGCATTCTACCGGTGCTAAAATATGGGGCAGAAACTTGGAGGTTAACAAAGAAGCTCGAGAACAAGTTAAGGACCGCACAAAGAGCGATGGAAAGAAAAATCTTAGGAGTAACGTTAAGAGACAGGAAGAGAGCGGTGTGGATCAGAGAACAAACGGGGATAGACGATATTCTAGTTGACATTAAGCGGAAGAAACGGAGCTGGGCCGGTCATGTAGTGCGTAGGATGGATAACCGATGGACCATTAGGGCTACAGAATAGATACCAAGAGAAGGGAAGCGCAGTCGAGGACGGCAGAAAACCAGGTGGGATGATGAAGTTAGGATATTCGCAGGCGCAAGTAGGAATACGCTAGCGCAAGACAGGGGTAATTGGAGATCGCAGGGAGAGGCCTTCGTCCTGCAGTGGACATAAATATAGGCTGATGATGATGATGATGATGATGATTGATTGGCTACCGAAAGGTATTAGCCACGTACTTGGGCTAGGCCAAGCACTAACTAGTCATCCCCATAATCTTTTTCCCGGAATTTATTGATTACTGTTCGATTATTGATTAGCTATTGATAGGCTATCGCAAGGTACTGGCCACGTATTTGGGCTACGCTAAGCACTACCAAGTCATCCCCAGCATTTTCCTGAATTTATTGATTACTAATCAATTATCGATTAGCTATTGATTGGCTGTCCCAAGGTGAAGCGAGGCGCAGCTGTGTGCAGTGACCTCATCGCTAGGCGAGTTATGCGAACGCTAGGCGGGGAAACGAAAAGCTTAAACAGCTCCGCTGTTAAAAGTGGCGACACACGCTAAGCGCGTTGGACTGTTGCAAGAAGAAACGTGGTTGAAGGCGGCGGCACCACAGGCAGAAAAAGACGCCGTATGGCAGCAATTTCATGCTCACATCTACTCTAGATTACGGGAGAGGCAGAAATTTATTTACCTTCTTAGAATGACTAAACTATAGGTGCGTTGCATAAAAAAAGCCGGCAGATCCCACGCCCTGTGGGAATCGATGGTATGCGAAGCGGTGTGAGTCTACCAAGTTAACGAAACGACCATGACAGCACCGAGACGTAGGCGGCTGTTTCATGACCTACATGACATGTCATGGTGCTCTCATCTCATCTCATCTCATCTTGGTGCTCTCTACGTCTTGGTGCTCTCATGGTCGTTTTGTTAACTTACTATTTACTAAAAGTGGCATGGTATGAGAGGCGTGTATGACGAACATTAGTGGTAAGTCATGACATGAAAATCCTGACATGTGTGTCATGTAAGTCACGAAACAGCTACCTACGTCTTGGTGGCCTGATGGCGATTTAGTGAACTTGGTAGGTACCAAAATTGGCATAGTATGATAACAGTGTATGGCAAACATAAATGATAGGTCATGACATAAATGTCCCGACATGCGTGTCATGTAGGTGATGAAACAGCTGCCTAAAATGACAATGACCCAGCGAAAAAACATTCACACTCAAAAACCACTGAAATAGGTTCAGACTTAGGTACTAAGTGAATGAAATGCTCAATGATGATAGTAGAAGCCATAGTAATGACCATGACTCAGCAAAAATGACGATGACTCAGCAAAAAAGATTAACACTCAAAAACCACTGAAATGACTTCTGACGTAGGTACTAAGTGAAGGAAAGCCTAAGGGATGATGGTAGAAGTCACAGTCATGAGCACGACTCTGCAAAAATGACGATGACTCAGCAAAGAAATTAGCACTCAAGAACCACTGAAATGGGTTCTGACGTGGGTACTAAGTGAAGGAAATGCTAAAGGATAATGGTAGAAGTCATAGTCATCAGCATGACTCAGCAAAAATGACAATGACTCAGCAAAAAAGATTAACACTCACAAACCACTGAAATGGGTTCGAACGTGGGTGAAGGAAACACTAAAGGATGGTGGTAGAAGCCATAGTCATGACCATTACTCACAAAAATGAAAATGACTCGGCAAAAAATTGTTAACACTAAAAACCACGGAAATGGGTTCGAACGTGGGTGAAGGAAACACTAAAGGATGGTGGTAGAAGCCATAGCCATGACCATTACTCACAAAAATGAAAATGACTCGGCAAAAAAGTGTTCACACTAAAAACCACTGAAATGAGTTCTGACGTAGATAGTAAGTGAAGTAAACACTAAAGGATGATGGTAGAAGTCATAGTCATGAGCATGACTAAGGATTTTGCCTTAAGGTCTCTTAGGCATAGCTAAAGGGACTCCTGAGGACTGATGACATGAATTCATGTCATGACATGTGTGTCATGTAGGCATGAAACAGCCGCCTATGTCTCGGTGATGTCATGGTCGTTTCGTTAACTTGGTAGACTCCCCGCACCCCGCTTCGCATACCATCGATTCCCACAGGGCGTGGGATCTGCCGCCTTTTATATCACGCCATCGGTAATTTTGTAAAGGGGCTTCTCTACACCCAAATAAAACGAGAAGTAGCAATCACAATTCACGTTTACTACGGCGCGAACAGGTTAGCGACAAAGTTTGAGAAGAAAAACGTCTGAGTGTTCGGGCACGGTACTACAGCACCGATAGGAAGCCCGATGGTTGCGAATGTCCAATCGCAAGTGAACATGGCTCGGCTTTGTTAACTTTGGACTCGGTTGCACTAATTACATCATCTTATTTCAACGTATACTTTTTCATGCTCCTGCTCCTGCATCCTTTGTGCTTTCTTCCTCTTCTCGCTGAGTTCTTTTTTGGCGTTGTAATCAATCCAGATGCTTGCGCGCTTTCATTTTCAGGTGTGCTGTCTTCTGTAGTCTCGCAATTTGTCCGAGCCCGTGGCGCTCGCTCGGCGTTGATGAGGAGTGTGCTTGTACACAAGCAACGTCGCACCGTTCGAGTTTCGTTTGCCAACGAATAGAATAACATAGGACTCGATCCCAACCAGGAAGACGGGTAGGAATCGCCGCTTACTTTTAGATCTTCTATAATCTTCTTTTCTCTTGTCCCAGCTTTCGCCCCGCAGGGGCGTCTGCGCAGCAGGCGTTTGGTGAGTTGCGCCACCACGTACCCGAGCACACGAGGGTTGGACCCTCCCGCGTGTAGCCGTGCGCGGCTTAGCCGTGTCCGGGGAAAAGGGGATCCTGGGGGTTGAGCCGATGTCGGGTGTTTGGACCTTTACGGCCCCTCGGCGGAGGCAACACACCTCTTTGGCCTCTGCTTCACGTAGACGGCACCCCCGGACTGACCCACCCGGGGGAAACCGGTGGTCGCCTTTTCCTGTCCCCCTCTCCAACCTTTTGCTTTCCTATCTCCTTTCTTTTACTCTCCTATCATCTCTTCTCTTCCGTTACTTCCAAATTTTCACAGGCGGCTTGGGTTAACCTTGTGTATGTGCCCTCCCTTGGGTATAATATATTAGGTTATAGTGGCAATGTACGGTTGGCGCCTGCAGCCTTACGCGTTAAGTGCTGCAGCGTCCCCTAGTTGGGCTCCGTGGTGGGTGGCCGCCATTGCCGCCGAAATAAAACAAACCGCTATGGGAACACCAGCTTTTCCCCGCATACTTGATCGTCATCCTCTAAAGAGGGGACGCACCGATGAACTTTGCTTATCTTTCAACCGACCAAAAGACAACTATCCAAAATACCACGTTGTACACAGTGAGAACTCTCAAAAACCGGCCAGATCAATTTCACCATTCATTGTTGCGAAATCCTTAACCGAAGCTTTAGGGTCAGGTTACAAAGTGATCAAAATGGCTAGCGGAGACCTTCTTCTTGAGGTCCCTCAGAAACAGCAGTACGAGAAACTCAGCAACCTTGTGACGTTCGGCAACATACCAATTTCTGTATCACCACACCGATCAATGAATAGCTCACGCGGAGTCGTATCAGAAGCAGACCTCCTAGAATTATCAGAAGCAGAACTCCTGGAAGGGTGGAAAGATCAAAACGTCACCAATGTAAAACGTATCATTATCAGACGGGACAACAAAGAAATCCCCACCAAACATCTTGTGCTAACATTTGGATCTAGCGTTCTGCCTGAAACAATCGAAACAGGATACATTAGGTTAACTGTTCGACCATATGTCCCTAACCCTAGACGGTGCTTCCAATGCCAAAGATTCGGCCATGGCTCACAGAGCTGTCGTGGTCAAATAACTTGTGCAAGGTGTGGAGTACAGGGCCACTCCTCCGATAACTGTACTGGCACTCCTCACTGTGTGAACTGCAGTGGTGACCACGCATCCTACTCACGTTCCTGTCCAAACTGGAAAAAAGAAAAGGACATAATCACCCTAAAAGTAAAAGAAAATATTTCTTTCAAGGAAGCCCGTAAGAGATGCTCACTTTTCCACAGCACGTCTTATGCTGATGCGGCGCGTCGGGGGGCAGCGTCGCAGCGGCCACTGCCACCTGCCCAGCCCGCACACAGCGAGCTGTCGCTTGTGGCTCCTGCCCCCGGGGTGGAAGGAGCTAAGCCTACCCCACCCAACCAGCAAACAAGCCCGGCTACCCTAGGGTTACCGGCACCACAACAGTCCACGGCGGCATCGTGCGCTTCGCGTAGCGAACCGGCAGGACCGCCAGCAGCGCCCACGGTGGGTGCAGTCAAGGCTGCCTCACCCTCTCCGGCCCCTGCTGCCGCTGGCAACAGCCGGCGCAGCTCAGGCCCAAAGGCAGCCCCATCAACCTCCGGGCTGGTGGGCGCAAAGGTCTCGTCCTTCGCGGCGAGACTTTCTCGCGAAATTTCTCGCTCGCAAGAGCGCGTGTCCAGCGCCTCACATGAGTCAATGGACACTACACCCATCCCGACGGCGCATCAAGCGCCTAAGGAGCGGCGAGGCTCCCTCGACCGCTTCAAAAAGGACAAATCCCGCGTTACAGGGCCTGGAAAAGGTTCTGTAATCTAAGGCAACACTTCCTTTTTGTACACACAGCACCAATCTTACTTTCAGTATGGATACACAAATCATACAGTGGAACGTCCGAGGCATTCTTAGGAACCTCGATGATGTGCAAGAAATTCTCCACGAACACAATCCAAAAGTGCTGTGTGTACAGGAAACTCACTTAAAATCGGAACATGCAAACTTTCTTCGACAGTATGTTACGTTTCGTAAAGACCGCGATGATGCTCTTGCATCTTCAGGCGGTGTTGCCATTATAATTCAGAAAAGCATAGCGTGTCAACGTTTACCGCTGCAAACGCCCCTCGAAGCAGTGGCAGTTCGACTTGTTCTCTTAAACAAACTCGTCACCATTTGCTCGCTTTACATACCCCCACATTACCGCTTACACAAACATGAATTCCAGTCCCTAATAGACGAATTGCCAGAACCTTATCTTGTTCTTGGGGATCTGAATGCACACAGCGGACTGTGGGGCGACTCTCGCACCGATGCTCGAGGCCGTCTAATTGAAGGCTTTCTTTTCTCATCCGGTGCATGTCTGCTAAACAAAAAAGAACCTACATATTATTGTCTTGCAAACAAAACTTTTTCTTCTATAGATCTCAGCATAGCTTCTCCATCCATATTTCCTGAACTTGAATGGGAAGTTATAAAAAACCCTTACGGGAGCGACCATTTCCCCATACTGCTGAGAACACCAAGACAATACGAATCTCCACCACACGCTCCCCGGTGGAAGGTCGATGCAGCGGACTGGGAGAAATTCCAAAAACTTACCAGTACGCTCTCGTGGGCTGACATTTCATCACTCGGAATTGACGGTGCCGTCGAATATTTTACTAATTTCATAATTGATGCAGCTTTTAAATGTATTCCCCAAACAAGTGGACTTTCTAGCAAACGCCGTGTCCCGTGGTGGAATGAACAATGCCGGAACGCACGTAGGCAGCAGAACAAAGCATGGAGGCAGCTTCGCGATTTTCCTACTACTGAAAACCTCGTCAATTTCAAGAAAACAAAGTCCCAAGGTAGGAGAACGCGCAGACAAGCCAGAAGAGACAGCTGGCAAAAATTCTTATCAAGCATCAATTCGTACACGGATGAGGCCAAGGTTTGGAACAGGGTCAATAGAGTAAGAGGGCGACAAACACATCCGCCTCCCCTGGTACACACGCAGGGAGACAGCCTGGAGGACCAAGCTAACCATCTGGGTGCACATTTTGAACATGTGTCCAGTTCATCACACTATTCTCCAGCATTTATGAAATACAAAACAGCAATAGAAAAACAAAAACTAGACCGAAAGAGCACCGGGAACGAGCCATACAACTTACCTTTCTCTCTAGCAGAACTGCATGCATCACTCACCTGCTGCAACCAATCTGCCCCAGGCTCTGACCGCATACTATACGAAATGTTGAAGAACCTGCCCTCCGAAACGAAGAAAACCCTTCTCTGTCTGTATAACTGTGTATGGACCTCTGGCAAGATCCCCTCTGCCTGGAAAGAGGCCATAGTGATTCCTATCCTGAAGCAGGGCAAGGATCCATCGTCCGTATCGAGTTATCGGCCCATAGCTCTAACAAGCTGCATCTGCAAAGTCTTCGAGAAGATGATAAACCGCCGTCTGATACATTTCCTAGAATCAAACAAGCTGCTTGACCCATACCAGTGTGGATTTCGCGACGGCCGATCCACCACTGACCATCTGATACGCCTAGAGGCTCAGATTCGTGAGGCTTTTGTCCACAAGCAATTCTTCCTGTCTGTTTTCCTCGACATGGAAAAAGCATACGACACCACCTGGCGATTCGGACTACTAAGAGACCTCGCACACTTTGGAATACGTGGCATTATGCTGAATATCATTGAAAGTTATCTGTCCAACCGCAGATTCCGTGTCCGTGTGGGTAGCGCCTTATCAAGACCATATGTGCAGGAAACTGGAGTACCACAGGGTGGTGTGCTTAGTTGCACGCTCTTTATCGTGAAAATGAACTCTCTGCGTCTGTACATCCCACGCAACATATTTTATTCAGTATATGTCGACGATGTACAGATAGGGTTCACGTCATGTAACCTTGCAATCTGTGAGCGGCAGGTTCAGCTTGGTCTGAACAAACTGTCTAAGTGGGCAGACGAGAATGGGTTTCGGCTTAACCCACAAAAGTCCACATGCGTCCTCTTCTCCAGAAAGAGAGGTCTGCACCCTGATCCCAACATCGAGATACAGGGTGAGGGTCTACCTGTAAAAACGGAACACAAATTCTTGGGCGTAATTCTAGACCCGAAGCTAACATTTATCCCACATCTAAAGTACCTAAAAACAAGTGCATGAAAACAATGAACATCCTGAAAGTGTTGTCTCGCACTGCGTGGGGTAGTGACACAAGATGTCTATTGAATCTCTATAAGAGCCTCATCCGATCCCGTATAGACTACGGTTCCATTATATATCACTCTGCGACGCTGAGCGCCTTGAAGATGTTGGACCCTGTCCACCATCTGGGTATCCGCCTTTCTACGGGTGCGTTCAGAACAAGCCCCGTAGAAAGCCTCTACGCTGAATCAAATGAATGGTCGCTCCATCTGCAGAGAACGTACTTATCCTTTGCATATTTCCTAAAAGTGAACTCAAACAATACGCACCCTACCTACACAATCATAAATGATCTGTCCAGTGCCCAAACCTTTCAGAACCGCCCCTCCGTGAGAAGGCCCTACGCACTGCGAGTAAGAAGTCTTGCCGAAGAAATGGATGTGTCGCTCCACGAGCACAATGTCATGCCCCCTCCTGTACAGCTGCCGCCATGGCAGTGGCAGCTGATTGACTGTGATCTGTCCTTCATTGAGGTTACAAAGCATGCACCGGTCGTACATATCCGCATGCACTTCCTTGAATTGCAGCACAAGTACTCTTGTCCAGAATATTTTACTGACGCTTCAAAGTCGCTCGCTGGCGTGTCTTACGCGGCGGTCGGTCCATCCTTTTCGGCTGCGGGAGCTCTACACCCAAACACAACCATCTTTACAGCGGAGGCCTACGCCATCCTGGCGGCGGTTAAACACATCAAACAGTTAGACATACCCAAGGCAGTCATTTATACTGACTCTTTGAGCGTATTGAAATGTCTAAAAACTCTAAGTAGGCACAGAAACCCCGTATTTGTAGCTCTTTATTCCACCATTTGCACCGCGTATGTATCGAAGCAGCAAATTGTGCTCTGCTGGGTGCCAGGGCACCGCGAGATCGAAGGGAATGAGTTGGCCGACAAGCTAGCCACATCCGTTCGCACAGACGCTGCCACTTCACCCATAGCTGTCCCTGTAATGGACCTAAAACCCTTTCTCAAGAAAAAGGTCAGGGCCTACTGGCAACGTCTGTGGGACAGAGAAACGAGCAACAAATTACACACTATAAAGCCTCAACTCGCTCATTGGCCACCAGAATCGAAGACACGCCGCACACAAGTTACACTTTGCAGACTCAGAATAGGACACACATACAGTACACACGCATACTTATTGTCCGGTGGCGATCCGCCTGTCTGTGATGAATGTGGCGAGCCACTTAGTGTACTTCACGTCCTCCTGCAATGCCCTGAACTGGAGCCTCAGAGGAAAAGACATTTTTCATTATCATTACGGCAGAATCTACCATTGCATCCATGTATGTTTTTGGGCAATGAACCTCTTTTTAAATACCAATCCGTTATAGCGTTTTTAAAGGATATACCTAACTTTCGTGTTATATATCCAGGTGACTTGTAGCACGGCCTCTCTGGAGAGGCCGCTGCTGCGGTATTTTATTAAAGAAACCACGTGCCTCCGGGCCTTTGTGTACAAAGGCCTCCGGTAGGCGTCGTGCTACTTTTATACTCTTAATACTCTAAGCACCATGACCATTTCTCATCCATTCACTACCCATAGATCATTCCACACGCCACTGCCATAATTCTATTCGATATATGTTTTACGCTTCTATACCGCGATTTGTTCTTAGGCCCCTTTACAGCCACATTGCATCCCGTCATCGGAACTCACTGATCATGGCAAACATACCATTCATTGTCTTGGCGCTCTTTGGCCACATTTGGCCCTTGCGCCACAAAACACCAAATATCATCATCATCATCATCCCAGCTTTCGGTGACTGTGGCCCGGGCTGTAGATGGCGACTGCTTCGTGTATTGGTCCAGTACACGTCCGTCTTACGGCACGAGGACGCGGTAGTCGGCGATTGATAGCTCGTGGACCCATATATGCACTCGTAGGAACTCATTTCCTTTATGTCCGTAGCCGTTTCTATTCTTCCACCACTCCTGGCCAAGGATTCACTAATCGATTGACGTCGCTTTCTGGCACTTCGCTTTCCCCTGTGCTTGGCGAAGTGCTACAAATTGCCTCTGTGCTGGCCTCACTCTTAGACGAGGTAAGTGCGTTCCTGGCAGGAGGCCCCCCGGTCCTTCTGGCTCGAATCATGCGAACGCCAGGCACACTCGGTGACGCCAGTCTTGCATTCAAATTCAGACTCGGCTCCTTCGCCGCGGTTCTCTTAGCCAGACTCCATGTGAGAAAACGCGAGGGGGATGACACCCTTACTTGGGTTGGCGCCTTGGGTCGTCTCTGCGGCGTCTTCTCGATTCGCTTTGCTGGTTGCGTCTTGTAGACCTTCCTCAGCGCGGTGCCACCGGGCAACCTTCGCAACTGTCCCATCCAGGCAACACGACAGCGTCTACGCTGTGCTTTGGTCAACCATGGGGATGTCGCGCTGGTTTCCGAAGTACACTGGGCGTCCGGTCGTCTGTGAACGCTTGGTGGTTCGAGCAACGTCCTCCAGCGCCAATACAAAAATGTTGCAAGGTGGGACGCGCTTGTTTAAAGGGTTTGGTGGTAAAACACTGTACGAGTCGAGGGCCCCAGACCAAAACGCGAAGTTGTTGTTGTTGTTGCCTCAAAACATGGCTCGTACCCACGAGGGGGATTGGCCACACTGGATAAAATAAAACGTACACCTAACAACGAACAAAATGGTAAAGGTGAATAATCAAAATTAAGATTTTGGCAACTCCTTAACCCAGATTTTAAGATGTCCTATACATAAATTAACTAAATAAAAATTCAGAGAAAACTAACTACAAAAATAAACATAAAATAACATGTTCCACGGTCGGTACCCTAGCAGCGTAACCTTCCGGATGCTTCAATAAATTTGTGTACAGCAGTGATCATAGAACCCTGACTTGTGCCTAATTGACAGGCCTCAAAAGACAAAATGTTTGGCGTTGTAAGTGCCAAACCCAGATTACTGCTTGGAAATAACAGAAACATTCTACGGAGGGAGGAGAAGTGGTGGCAAGAAAGAAAGAAATGGTCAATAGTCTCCGGTTGATTACAAAACGAGCAGAGGTCAGTGATTGATAAACCGGATCTATGAAGATAAAAACTTAGGCGGGGAACTCTGCAGCGGAAAGTTGACAGCGTCACCTCACATTGGCGTGAAAGGCAATTGCTCGTGTTCCACCGAAATTTTAAATGTTGAAAATCGTCTGAAGAAAGTATTGACAAGTCATGGCAACTCAGCAATAAAAGGCGTTTAAATCTAGCTCCTGTTATAAAAGAGAAATCAGGAAGAATATTTATGACCGGACCATTTAGTGATGTCGAAGCGAGCGAGTCAGCTGATTCATTTAAAAAGATTCCACTATATCCGGGGACCCAGACAAAGCGGACTTCGGATAAATTTTCTGGGGCAAGAGTCCAAAATATACTCAGTAGGGGTGACTGATTCCCTTTCTTCCTCTGCTTCTTCTTTTGTTCGGGTTCACAATATTGAATGTGAGGTATCATTACTGTTGCGCAGTACGAAAGTATGTCCAAATTTCTCTTGGGTCATTTTCTTTTTGATTGTAATAATATTATAAATAACATAATCAATAATAATAATAATACTGTTGTTATTAATCTTAATTATTATAATAATATTATAGTCCCGCAGTACGGCGCCCATTAAGGACGAATGCTTTCTCGGCTCGTGCCTTTTTTTCCCCGGAAACCAACAGTTCTTTCATTCTGAAAAGTGTGAAAAAACTTGCTGACGGCTTAGCTCTGGATGAGCACGAACTATAGAGCCGTCTGTGACCGAACGCGGTGGTTCTGTCCTCCACCTCCAGGCGCCATCCTTCTCCAGCGCTCTCTTCAATCACGGCGACAAACATAATTTAGCTGATTTCACAGACGGGGCACTTACGCTTGCGCGTAAAAGTTCTGGAGTGGAGATGATGTCATGAAAGTGAAGCCAGGCTACCATAGTCTTACTCAGGGCACGAAGAGACATCAGGGAACAGTAAACAACACGAATTGCTTTCTTTTCAGATCCCTCGTGTTTAATTTCGCGCCAACAGGTCTTACTGAAAGTTTGTCTGTGATGCGGTTTTAGAAGGAAGTCTGAACGCGCTGACACATTTTGTGAGAGATCGTGGTATCAATGCTCAACCAAATATATTGTTTTAGCTAGGAGCAACGTACTTTTATTTTCCAATTACTCTAGCAGTTACATTAGCAAAATAAAAAATGGTGCAGTTTCAAGCATCAATTGCGATAGCAAATTAGTAGAGAGCTATTCGGAGCAGGAATAGTAGTTTTATCGGCTGCATAAACTTGGACACATTCGCTTACTAACTGAATTAGCAAGCGTGGTACCAGCGCGCACAAGCAAACATGAACAGATCACACTCAATGACCGCAGACAACGACTGCCAGAATGCTGGCAGCAAGCGCAGCCACTGCAGCGACCGAAGGTTCGTGCGGTCTATTGCTTCAACGGAAACTGAGCGGCGAATGCACAGCGCGTACAAAGGTCAGAGCCGTGTGGAGATCGCTTTTAAGAGACGGTGCGGGCGACCGCCACAGCCGGGCAAAGTACAAGCCCCCTCCCTCCCGCGCTGCCTTCCTGCTTTCTTGCTTTCGCGTGGGAGATTGAGTGGCCAGTTACCCTTGCGCCCGGTTGCAAGATACGCATTTGGTGCCGCAGCACAGCGTCGCCCCGCCTCCCTCCCTCCCATACTCCCATGGCCTTTCGCGCGACGGGAGTCGCGTGGGCTTTCCGCCATGCGTTCACTCTGCGAGATAGCGCGCGTCCCCCGCGCGCTTTCACTCGCGCATACGGCGTGCGGCGACGATTTTATCGCCCTTCGACTTTATACGGAATCTCACGGCGACGGCAGAAATCCGGTTGAAGTGTCCATATAATTACTATCGCAAGAAAAAAACGCTTAGGTTATGAGAGGTCTCTAGCTGGCACGGCACTCTTTCAGAGGTGAAGTGAGGGCAAGCGGTGGCTTCACATCTGCTGGTAAGAAGTTGCGAGAGCTGCCACTCTATCCTTGGCTTGACCATAGATTTTACTACTTGCGTGAAGGAGTGTCAGACACTGCTCCAAGATTTTCGGCTGTTTTTTTTGGGGGGGGGAGGGAGGAGTGAGGCCAGGCTGTTCCTTATGGCTTAGCGCCTCCCTGGCCAGTCCCAGAACACGGAAGCGCTGTCCGCAAAACCAACACATGCCAGGCTGGTGGGTTTACCCGGTCTAGCTTGTATGTAATGTGTAGAATGTGGTGTTTGCAAAGTGTGCGTCTGTGCCCGCTTCCATAGGACCACCTCCTGCTTTGTAGTGCTTTTCTCAATCGGTGGTTAGAGCATCTTGTTCAGTCGAAGCTTCTCTGGTCTTCTCTCCTGTCTATTTCGTGAAGTTTCTTTTTCTTCAGGTTTCAATGGCTCGCAACTAGAATCGAGGACCCAGAAGAAACGCGTGGGAGATGGCGTGTGCCATGTCATTTCCCCTAATCCCTGCATGAGCCCGAGCATAGATGTTCAGCTTCGGGCCATCAGAAGGGCCGAGGAGGTGGCTGTAAGGCATCGCCTGGTAGCCACTGCTCACTTAGCCAAATTAACAAAATAAAGATGTTTCCTCCTCCCTAATCCGTGCGTGGCCAGGAATAAATTGTACCCAGATTTTTCTGCCCGAGTGTGTTTGATGTACTCAGCCAGTAAGTCAGGTATGTCCGGTTGGAGGAGATCGGTGGCTAGCTCTCTACACGTGGAGTCACTATCCGTTCTTATGAGAATTTCCCGACCATGTGAAGAAGGCGCAGTTATGGCTTCCATTATTGCATGAGCTCTGCTCGTACCTGTGTTTTAACATTTTGGTGTAATCGCCAGCAGATCGGGGTATCTGTTGTTACTACTCCAGTACCATATCCTCTCTTTCATGAAGAAGCATCTGTGTAAATAGGGCTAGTTATGTTTTTCTTTTAGCGTGTTCAAGGCTCCATCCGTTCTGCGTACTGTTTGTGCTTCCGCGCTCATGTTCCTTGGTATGGAATCCACTTCTATGTTTTCTATTGTTGCCCAATGCGGGCCCGAGCTAAACCTTAACATTGCAGTAGAGCTGGTGTAGCCCCTTGTGGCGGGTGAAAGCATGTACTTGCTGCTACAGTTGCAGGTCTTAAATGCGAACCTGAATAATTTAATTTTATGCCTTATTGCCCAATGCCAAAATAGTGCCTGACCTAATTTTTGTTTGTATTAACATTGCCGGTCTTACTGCGTTTCGTACATGGCACGGAGCAGATTAAAAGCGGCAAATACTACTAAGCAGGTGGTCTGTAGCGCGGAAAACAAGAATGATGCATTCCATGCTTAGAATACAATGCTTGAACTAACTTCTGATCTGCGAAATTCAAAAGTTAGGCGGCAGAATGAATAGGTCTGTCCAATTAATAGTTTTCACGGATCTATTCAGAAGGCAACATAACATGTCATGTAACGCTATAGAAGCAAAAAGCACGCTTATACTCTTCATGCAAGGACTAAGTAACCTCAAGAGTTTCAAGTTGTAAGTCCTTCACTTACAGTACATTCCGTAGCAAAAAGATTGTTGAAGGGCCACCACACTGATGCATAATTCGGCCTAACACCATCCCCATCCCACCCCGTGGTCCAAAACTATCAATTTTGGCCCGCATCTGGTCATCGTTTGCCCTGTAAGGAAGAAGTGCGCCGTGCAGAGCTCCGCAGCCGGATAGCCAGCGCTATTGAAGTGGGGCTCGGGCTCGACGCTGTTCCTGGTGCGCCTGGCTAAACCTACGCTGTTGTGTCTCCCTGTCGGCGTCCTTCGTGTCGTCCACAGCCGTGCCAGACCTCCTTGTCATAATTGGTGGAGGTTTGCTGGGTCTCCTGTAATCCTGGAATTGCGCAGCCGGATCCTCCCTGCCATCATGACCTCCGCAAGCGCCACGAGCTTACCACCACCTGCTCCCCAGTCCTCCATATGCCCCGGCACACTCCGTCAGCGGAACCCTCCCATCTTTGTACATGTGGTCATCTGTTTAAGGTGGGCAGGAAGCAGCCAGTGGCAGCAGGCACTACAGCACCTACAGGGACAGTAGGTGCTGGTGCTCAGTTTTGTGCAGCCAAAGCCACACCAGCGACGCTCGCCACCCGAGCCGACGCAACCAGGTGGCGGTTTTGCACGCGCGACAGCACCTTGGTACATCCCTCCTCGTCGCGAAGCTCCTGTGTAGGTGAGCTGCTTGAGTTCGGAGTGGTCGTGCAGTCACATTAAGATTGTGATGCTCCAGTCGGTTGTATCGTTGCTCCCTCGACAAAAGGTGGCACGGAAAGCGGTGGTTTCTCATTGGTTGTCGCCACCGGCGGCTTCAGCTTCCCCAGTTTCTTGTCATCGCTACCGGACTCAATCGGGCGCGAGCGCTTGCGCGAGGACGAGGTCTTCATCGCGTATCCGTCGCCGTCTCCGGGAAAGCAACGCCCGTAGGCACAAACGGAGCTACAGCTGGGACGGCGCTCGCGATGTCCGGTACGAGAGCAGGAGCGCTGCATGACTCACCCAAAGCGAGGACCCATGCAGCAGCAGACAGGGGAAACTAGGCAAGTTCTCCTTTGGGTGCTGTTGCTGCGTTCCGAGAACCAGTAGCTTACTGGTCTGGTAGGAACTCCGTCGCGGCAGGCGTTCCTCTGGCCTCGAATTCGCCGGCATTGAGGTGGCTACTGTAGGCATGGCGCCCACATCGACTGCTGGTGATCCAGGTGGACGCCAGGGCCGGTTGCCGAACCGTAGACAGCCTCTGCGCTTGCTCCTGCCTCTGTAACGTTGCTTGCCAGTTCGCTACCACTAGCCGCTATGCGCGCGCTTGTGCTGCGAAAAACACGAGTGTGTGCGGTGCGTTCTCTAGGCACTTGTTGGCATTGGAACCTCAGGTGGCAGGGTAGCCGATGAGGCGGCCGCGCTGCGTAAGCGTGAGTGACGGCAGAAACCGATGGGCTGTCCCCGTGCGGTCAGCGTCTCAGGGGAGATGTTTATTTGAAAGGATATGAGGATAGTATAAAGGCGACCGCATGAGAACAATGTGATGATTGTCAGCATATCATGACAGTGGCCTGACGGTGACATCGGCAAGGCGACGGTATGACGAGAATCTAACAACGAAGTTGAAATGACGATGACGAAACGACTACAACAGTATCACGACGGCGAGATGAATTCATAACAACAATGGCATGACGACGACTACACGAGGACAATGGGATGACGACGAATACGTAACGATGGCTGTATGACGGCAACGGCGTGACGACGATTATATGAAGATGATTGCATGAGATGGCTTGATGATCACTGATGACAAGGCCGAGACGACGATGGCATGAGGGTGATGGCACGTACAGAGTGGCATGACGCTATTACCAGTGACACATACCCAGCGGCACATACTAATGGGATCTATAGACAGCACTGCCTCTAGAAATAGCCCGTCACTGCCGATGGCACCAAAGGTTCAAAACTGAGAAAACGAGCTAGAAGCTCGCACTGTACTACTACTACTACTACTACTACTACTACTGCTACTAATAACAGTTATTTATTCATAATCAATAAAACACTCAATCAGTTTCATTAACATGCTCAGGAACAACCTGCATGGCTTGGTGACAAATGGTATTACATACACTGAAGATATACACATACATCAACAGACGGGAATTAAAAGTTGTCATTCTATACAAATGGGGTTTACAATATATGATATATACAATACAACGCAACACAGAATAACACAAAATATCATAACATAGCATAGCCCAACGTAGCATATTATAACAAAATATAACTTATACCATGAAAAAACATTGAGATTTCTGGAAGTCTACACACCAAGCGCATGGTAACCGTCACATGGAACAAGGCGGACTCATACACACCAGCAAAGAGGAATGAAGAGTGCTCAAGCAATGCACCAATGGTCCCCCACATTACACATAAAGAGAACATGATATTTGTGGAACTAGGACATAAAGTGGATTAGAGTGCTGCTTGGAAAGTCGGCAAATGTCTGTGGAACATGTCTATTTCGTGTGAGTGTTCGTTGCAGGTCCGCAGAATCCTGGCCAAGGGGTTCTTCACGATATCAGAAGTAGATACATGAAAAGTTCTAGACACCACAGTTTTTTTTTGAGGAATTCTTATACTAACGTCATCTATCGACTTGCAGCAAAGCGCCTTCAGCCACCGTGTGCGATCAATGAGACCGTGTACGTCTGATTAAGAAATTCAATCGGCTTTTGTGCGTCTGCAGTCCAGGTGTAATAGGCCTAGCGATTACTGAGGGCGAGGCTGTTGTTCACGGCCGACCTACTTGGATCCCTGATGTGGATGCATAGAGTCAAAGTTTTTCTGAACTCTGTCTATTCGATCGTTGTTAGACCGGCAAGTACTGTTCCAACCTACATCGGCATATTACAGCAAAGGTTGGCAGAGGAACGTGTACAGCTTAAGAAATACACTTGCACTTCTGAACTCGCTCGAGATTCGACTTACTGTGCATAGGGTGTGCACGCTGCACTTAATGATACATTCTCTGTGGCAAGAAGGTGAGCTTTGAATCATAGATGATTCCTAGGTGAGGTACTTCGCACTCCCGAGAGAGTGTGACGTTATCCGGGTGGTAATGAAACGGAACTCATCTGTCTTGGGTGTATAATAATAATAATAATAATAATAATAATAATAATAATAATAATAATAATAATAATAATAATAATAATAATAATAATAATAATAATAACGGGAATGTAACAAGATAACTTACTTTCGAATGCGCCACACTGATGCTACATGAGATGAAATATTGCGATGGCGCGTCTGCACATACTAAGAAAAGGAGAAGACAAGGAAGACGACTACTTCCATTATGGTCGAGCGGCGTTGCTTCGTCTAGGGGTTTAGCTACGAGCAATACAGATAAACGCCTCCCGCCTTGTAGCAATTTTGGTAGAGGCGCCGACGGACGCTGCTCCAACGGCGGCATCTCTACAGACGAGCGGACGCCCAGCGTTCTTCGGAGACCAGCACGACATCCCCTTGCTTGACGAAAGCAGAGGCTGGACCCAGTCGTGTAGCCTGTGCAGTACAGTTAGTAAGGTCCTCCATCGGCACCGGGCAGTGGAAGATATTCAAGACGCTACCCGCAAAGCAAATCGAGAAGATGCCGCCGAGACGACTCAAGACGTCAACGCAGGTGAGCGTGCCGTCCACCTCGCGTGTGCTCACACGGAGTCAGGCAAAGAGAATCGCGTCGAGGGAGCCCGGTCTGAATGGGACCTTCAGGTTGGCCTCACCGAGCGGGCTTAGCGTTCGGTTGCCCAGAGCCAGGAGGACCGGGGGGCCTCCTGCAGGCGACGCATTTACCCCGTCCAATAGTGAAGCCACCAAAAGGGATCTTACTCAAACTTCGTCAAAGCGGCGTAAATCGATTAGTGAGTCATTTGCCTGCAGCGATGGCGAAATGAAGGCTACTGATATAAATAAAAGAAGTTCCCGCGACAACTTTGGCGGTCGCGGACACAGGTCCACAAGCAACCAATCATCGACCATTACGTTCGCGCGCCAAGAGAACGACGTGTTTTGTCTGCAGACAGAAAGATGTCGCCAGTCTACAGCCTGGGTCTCGGCCGCTGAAAGCGGCAACACGAGAAAACATGGCTACGGGAGATCTGGAAGCAAGCGTCGTTCCCTACGCTTCGATTTCGTTGGGATCGAGTCGCATCGCTGCCTATGCATTGGCAAGCGAAACTCGAATGGAATAGGTTGCTCGTGGACAAGCACACCGATCAGTGATGGCGAGGAAACGCCGAAGGATCGGACACATCACGAGACTGCAGTAGACAGCACCGGTGGGACAAAAGACGCTAAAGTATTGCATCAGTGGCGAGATACAACGGCGAGATAAAGCGCGCAGGAACAAAGCACAAAGGATGCAATAGGAAGATCCTCAGTCTAGCTAAGACTGTGGGATTGTGGATTGTGTAAGACTGTGGACTGTGGGAATCGAGTCCACAGTTTCCGAAGCCGAGTCAGGTTCTCCTGCTGTTGGACATTTAGAGCCATCGGGCTTCCGCTGTGGGCTGTTGTAGTATCGTGCACGAACAGCAAGACGTTTGCTATTCAAGTTATTCTGCTAGCCTAGCCTGGCCGCACCGTATAAATAAACTTGATCGCTTCTTCTAATTTTCTTTGCGTGTACCGTCTTGTATTTACAATATTCATCATCATCATCATCATCATCATCATCATCATCATCATCATCATCAGCCTATATTTTATGTCCACTGCAGGACGAAGGCCTCTCCCTGCGATCTCCAATTACCCCTGTCTTGCGCTAGCGTATGCCAACTTGCTCCTGCAAATTTCCTAACTTCATCATCCCATCTGGTTTTCTGCTGACCTCGACTGCGCTTCCCTTCTCTTGGTATCCATTCTGTAACCCTAATGGTCCACCGGTTATACATCCTACGCCTTACATGGCCTGCCCAGCTCCATTTCTTCCGCTTAATGTCAACTAGAATATCGGCTATCCCCGACGGTTTGTTCTCTGATCCACACTGCTCTCTTCCTGTCTCTTAACGTTAGTCCTAAGATTTTTCGTTCCATCGCTCTTTGTGCGGTCCTTAACTTGTTCTGGAGCTTCTTTGTTAACCTCCAAGTTTCTGCCCCATATGTTAGCACCGGTAGAATGCAATGATTGTACACTTTTTTTTAACGACAGTGGCAAGCTCCCAGTCAGGATTTGGTAATGCCTGCCGTATGCACTCCAACCCAATTTTATTCTTCTGTAAATTTCTTTCTCGTGATCAGGGTCCCCTGTGAGTAATTGACCTAGATAAACGTACTCCTTTACAGACTCTAGAGGCTGACTGGCGATCCCGAATTCTTGTTCCCTTGCCAGGCTATTGAACATTATCTTTGTCTTCTGCATATTCATCTTCAACCCAATTCTTACACTTTCTCGATTAAGGTCCTCAATCATTTGTTGTAATTCGTCTCCATTGTTGCTGAATAGGACAATATCATCTGCAAACCGAAGGTTGCTGAGATATTCGCCGTTGATCCTCACTCCTAAGCCTTCCCAGTCTAACAGCTTGAATACTTCTTCTAAGCATGCAGTGAATAGCATTGGAGAGATTGTGTCTCCTTGCCTGACCCCTTTTACAATATTATCGCTGGCGTAATCATATCGCAATAAGGACAATTTCAAATGTCAAGCGCCATCTATCGACGTGCAGCAAAGCGCCATCCGCCATCGTGTCTAGGACATGGGGAAGCGAAGCAGCTCGCTTTCTGGTGCGGCTTCGCACATAGCTTTGCGAAGCAACAGGTTTGCAGAAACGCAGGCAATAAGTTAGGCTTGTTTTTTTTCAGCAATGGGCATAACAAAATCGTAAAATAAAACAAAACACGCCGTTTTAGTTCTTTGAATCTGGATTTTTAAATGCCAGAACGATGATATGTTTATGAGGCATGCAGTAGTGGTGGACTCCCAGAATATATTTGACAACCTCGAGTACCTTAACCTGTATGCAATGCACGGTACACGAGCGCCCATGCAGCGCAGCGCCATAGACTCTAGGACACCACGGCGAGTAAGTCAACCTTATAAACAGTGGCCTACGAAGATGACGTTTTCCGTCTTGGCTTCTCGTGATTGTCTGCCTGTTGCGACTTGTTTAAAAAAAGCCTTCTCCCCTCCCTCAAAAAGGGGGAAGAAAATTCGGCAGCATGTTACACTACTGTAACACGTGAAGGGGAAAGCCTACTGCACACGTGGTAATGTATTAAGTTGTGCGATCAGAGCGGTGAGACTTCTTACAAAACATAACGACCCGCAGCGTGAAGTAAACGTATGGCGCTGTAGGTCGACCTCCTCAACGACACATGCGAGCACCTAATGCACTACCTAAAGGTTCTTTCTTTCTCTCTTTCTTTCCATCTTTCTTTCTTTGTTCTTTCGTCCTTTTTTCATTCTTTTCTTCGTCCTTTCTTTCTTTCGTTGCTTCATTCATATTTAGCCATTGCATGTTTGCTTGCTTACGCGGGTATGAGCCATTCCTGATGATGATATTTCGTGCACCCTATTTTTTTGCACCACTGGACTAGACGCTGCTTTTTTCTGGTATGAGCCATTGCGACGAGCCACTTAAGGCTTTCAAATTAAAAAAAAATGTCTGCGTTTTCGCTACGTCAGCTTAGTTGAAATTAGCGCTGAAGGCCAACACTCGATTCTGTGTGAAAAATTATTTGCAAACGCGATCGCTTGTTTAGCCTGTCAGAGCGCAACTATTTTTGTTACATTCTTGTGTGAGGACACCGCTTCGGTTTTATTTATTAGTCCCTGTACCCCTTTCATAAACATTTTAAGTACCATTTTAAGTAAGACAATTTTATTTCTTGTTGCACTGATAATTAAGATGTCTAAGTTCTCTGTAAACAAGTTGAATTTACTAAGGACCCACTACATTAGTCATAATCATGGCAATCATACTGAATCACATTTGCATTTATGAAATAAACTGCATTTATTACTGCTCCCATAAGCATCTATGAGCCATTATGGAAGGTTGTGTCGGTGTGGAGACAGGGAACAGCCTTTCTGCATGCTGTTTTATCTTGCTTAATACGCACTTTCCACGCACTTGCACTCAGCTCTGCTGTCAACAGTACTGTAAAGGAGAGAGCCTTTTCGAAACAAAGAGCAGGCTTCGTCGTGGGGTCTAGACAAGCCTTGATATAGAAAGAGACATGCGTCAGTTCGTCTTTAGGGTTTCTTTTTTTCTTTTCGTGCCCATGCAGCGGATTCCGCGTGCCGCGCGCACTGCTCCAAACCTATTTCTCGTCGGCTCCTATGCGCCGCACAATGTAGCAGACGACACTACCACTTTACTTGAAACAGGCGTTTTAACACTCCCGGCGCGAGATGTGCTAGGGGCGCGTTTCTAGAGGGTGCAGACGCTGCACTGAATACCTGGCCGCTCGACAATCTCAAGCGACAGGCACGAACACCTCATCAGTACCAGGAAAAGACTCCATTACTCTTCCCAGCTTCCAGCGAACTCTTGGCACATTTTCATCTTGTATAATAACAACGTCATTTGTCCTTATTGGTGTTGGAGCCATAGCGGGTCCATTATAGGCGTTTCTAAGCAAAACCAGATACTCTCTATACCACCGCTTCCAGAAGCTTTCTTGAATTTCTTGCCGTTGAATCCACGTTTCAAGCAGCTCAGTATGCGTCGCGGGTTCAACCTCGAGGGCTTTTAAATGGGGAAGAACAGTGAGCCTCCGACCGCCCAAGAAATGAGCAGGAGTTAACACTTCGGGTTCATCCGGTGTAACATACAGATATGTTAACGGGCGACTGTTTATGGTGGCTTCCACTTCCATTAAGACACTGGCTACCTGCTCGCAATTGATGAAAGATGTGCCAAGAGCCTTTCAGAGACTGTCCTTGACAGATCGAATCATACGCTCCCAGAACCCACCCCACCAAGGAGCGCGTTCTGGCGAAAACTTCCATGAAATGCCATGTAAGCAAAAATAGTCTCGAACTGCACAGCCTCGTTAGAGTTCATATAGCGCACGAAGCTCTCGCGAAGCACGCTTAAAGCATAACGCATTGTCAGAGTAAACAACACAAGGGTAGCCGCAGGGAGAGTGAATCGGCCAAAAGCTTCTATAAAGCATTCAGTGTTAGCACGTGTAACAATCTCTAGATGAATGGCTCGTACTATACGGCACACGTAAGGATGACAACATAGGCTTTCACAACAGGTTCGCCTTTCACATATATCGGCCCTGCAAAATCCAATCCTACAGTGTCAAAAGGCTAAGCCATTTGCACGCGCCCCGCAGGCAGTGGTGCCATTGCGACACAGGTGGGTATCGCGCGGAAACGAGCACAACCACAAGCACTCCGCGATCACTTTCTTCACGCACTGCATGGCGGCCACAATCCCGAATCTCTCCCGCAGCTTTGCCACTGTAACTGCAATTCCAGCGTGGAAGAGATGCTTGTGGGCACTGTGGGCAATCGTCTTCGTCACCCGATGATCGCCAGGAAGCAGTAAAGGGTTCTTGACGCTAGGCTGAGTTACTGCGTTTTGTAGTCGCGTTCTTATCCGTAGAAGTCCGTCGTCCTCCCTAAGAAATGGGCGGAGATATTTTATCCGCAATGATGTTTTGATGAAGCGCCCAGCTTTCAGTGGTGCTATTTCCGTTGAGAAAGCTTGGTTTTGGGTGTAGGAGAGCCAGTAAACTTCCGCTCGGGCAATTTCTCCAGTCAGTAGCACATTTTCCTTCAGACCTGTTAGTCGTCTCGACTTATCGGCAAACGTTAGGATCCAGGCGGTCACTCTAAGGACGCGAGTCCAGGAGCTATATTTGCTTAAGTCGAAGAGTGCAGGGCACCATAGCCTGTCTCTGTTGACGCATGTAGTGCGACGGTATCAGGCGCACATTGTTCTATCACAAGTTGTGGGCAGGTCTCTACAGTTGTTGTCAGAGGTCATTCGGACCGCGTCGCTAGCCACGCTGGCCCTCTCCACCAAAGGTCGTTGCCGCAGAGTGAACGCGCTGACGTTCCCCTGGAAAGCAAGTCTGCAGGGTTGTCCCTTCCAGAGCAGTGGTTCCATTGTGAAGGGTCTGTTAGTTCTTGTACTTCGGAGACTCGATTACGGAAGAACGGCTTCCACTTCGTGACGGTTCCTTCGATCCACCATAGAGTCCGGCCGCCAAAAATATTACAGGACATTACCACACGCACGCTTGCCAGCGCGTGCTTACTCCTGGCTGCTCCTGGCTAGACGTCTTGGTAGGCTTCGCTTTTTATCGAGCTATTGAGAGCGCTTCAAATTTAGTAAGTTGGATGCGGCTTCTATGCGTTGGTCAAGCTGGTGCAGGACGAAGCTGGTCCGCACCACGTAGCACGGCCAGAATGGAGTACTTGTGCGCGAGCGCGTACTCAAGCCCTGTCGTGCACAAAGCAAACTCTGCGCATACGCACTAAGGTTGCATGTAGCTGCAATCTGCTACGTAGCGTCGATACCGCGGCCGTCGCGGGGTGCCGCGACAAGTCCGCTCGCTGAGCGCACTGCGGCTCGCTGAGGATAGCCGAATTTGGCGCGTCGTAGGCGCCGAAATCGGAAATAGTGGCATCTACGTGAACAACCAAAATCAAATTTGAACTACGTGCCACAGTGACGTTAAATAGGCGGAGCGTTGTGGGCAAGCCCCACTTCGCCGTAGTCTTCGCAGTGAAAGGCATTGAAGAAGGAGCGGGAGCACCACGTGGGGGCATAATAGGCAACCTTTATGGTCAACAACTCTGCTTCTGCTGAACGCATTGAAGTACTATTGCGGCGAAGCATTTCTGAAATAGTCTAATTTAACTTATTTCTCGACTTCGAAAAAAAACAGTTCAGGGCCCCTCTAGACAGGCCCCTGCTATAGCAGACGACAGAAAATGAGCAATACTGACAGCGCCAGCGCTGTTGCAAGCAACTGTTCGTGAAATACAGGGTTATTTATTTCGAGGAATGGTACCGGCGATTTTTCTTTGAGCTACCATAACTGAACATGGCAGGGCCGCGTCACTGAAATGGCTTTCCACAGCGCAAGCGAAAAATAAAGATTTCCAATGCCAAAAGTGAGAAAAATTCAGGTTTTTGCTTGGAGCTATATTACTGCTGTAAGGGCGCTATAACAATAAAGTTACTCCATTCTGACTTTATTACAATTGCCTGACGTCAAATTCACGTAACCGCAGAAGCAAGCACGGGCGGTGACCCGCAAGGTTGTTTCAACAGACCAATCACACGCTCTCTTCGTGTATATAGGAGGTGACTTGTTTGCTTTCAAAGCGAATAGCATCGCCTACCACGACAGGTTTTAATTATCTAATTGGCTGACGAGAGGCGAAGGGCGTGCACAAGAGGAGAGTGTTTCGGTATAGCCGAGCTAGCGCAGTGGATGTACATAACCCGTGAGGGAGAGTGGTGCCGGCTTCTCCGATTCGTCCACTCCACCTTGCTTACCTTGCGGTGTCTCGTCGACGATTGCGGCGGCGTGCGATGGGGCCTTAAAATTGCCGCCAAAACGGATGAGCAGTAAAGATTTGGCAGTCATGTCATATACTTGCCGAACTGGCTTGACAGCGTCATACTGCCACGCAAAATTTTTATACGTAAATAAATCAATTCTCGCCACCAGCTCCGAGTAGCCATTACCAAAGCGATCAGTCGACAGCCATCTTCTATTCCTTTCCGATCGGGGCAGTCTCGGGCTATACGCCCTCCCCGCCTCCCCACAAAATAGAAATAAAAATAGAGTTCAGTTTCGTTCGGCATATTAATGCATCTCTAGTGCGCACATGTCACTTTAAATAGGTTAGTTTCCGCGGTTTTGTGACGTGGGGTGACAGACACGTGAACTAGGCGTGGCCTGAAACATGTTTATCTATAGCGGAAGGCTATTGGTTACAACGGTGTCGAATCAGAAACAAATATTTTTTGTTTGTTTGGCCCAATCATGCATAATTCATGTGTACACGTATTCTTGAGATGAGGAGTTCTCGCGGTTTTCGTAGCATCTCGTGAAAGACAGGCGAAGTGGGCGTGGCCTCAAAAATGCTTCGCCAATCGCCGAGGGCTAACGAAGGAAATGGAATAGAAATAAATTGCAACAATTATGTTATAGCGCCCCAACTGCATAGCTTATTCCAACGACGTCAGTTGATTTCAGTTGAAGTTAAGTCGGCAACGACATACTGCCACAGATTCTGCAGGGGTCAGTAGTTTCCAATTGATGTTTTTCAGTATTTCCATACAGAAAAATAATGACTGTCTAATTTTGCACCTACAAATAGGGTAATATTTTGGATATGTATTAATTTCACATGTGTATAGGATCTACAGAAACCAGTTTACTTAAGCTAGCCTGCTCTTTTTTATTACAAAGACACGCACAGTACATTGTTCCCAGACTATACGTTTACTTTCAGTCTTACGCATAAAAATGTAGCTGTGTAATTCTATACATGCAATGAACCTTTCACGGTTGTATTAATGCAATGTATTTAAAGATGTTCGTAAATCGCAGTATATGTTGCCTTACCAGTGCTATGGCATAGCCATGAATTTTTTTCTTGTTTATTAGAAGATCAAAAGGTTTATATGAGCATCACTAGAAAGACGCAGAAAATTTCATACGGTAGAAGTGTTTATTGTTCAGAGGATGTTTGATTACAGTACCTGGCGGAAAGATGGGACCAAAGTGGTAGTAGCTAAAACTGGCTAAAGCTAAAAAACAGTTAATGAGGAAGCACGAAATGCAATTGGCATGCGAACTCGACAAAGAAAGTCGCATCTGCCTGTTAGTTTTATGTCTTGCTGCACAATCGTCGACGAACTCTTACATGACAGTATGAATGCATAATTGAAAAAAATTCAAGTAGTTAACATTTATCGCCGAGCCCTGTCGTATTCTGGGACTTGGGATCTTCGGCTGCCTTGGCATCACAGAAAGCTCGCGAGACATGCGGTGGAGTTCCCGACCATGGGGCAGCGGAATGCAGATTGAAACGCGCGGTTGTTCTCCAGAAGCTGTTGAATACTGAAAGAGAGAGTTCGAGGCACCTGTAATTTGAACTGCATCAGAATGATGTCGCTCTATCCCACTAGCGTCGCTTTCTTAGAAATTCGAGGCTTAACCCACATTGCCCTTTCTGGTCTCATTCGCGTTGCATCTGTTCGCGCTATGAGCATTGTGGATTCTGTTAAGTTTCTAGTACCCAGATTCCAGTGAGCAAATGCAGAATTTGTAAACTTCCTTGCCGCTCGCCTACGTGGAACAAGCGTACTTAATGTACAAAATATTCACAACAGTGTTCCACATACGACTTGGTCAGTCATTTGGACGGAACGCCAATTTTTGTAAGCGCGCAGATCATACTTTCGATACTGATGGTATAGTGTCTTGCTTACTTGAATATTTTTCGAAGGTTTTTGTCTTATAGCTGGCTTGGTGGCTTGATTATTATCCCTATCGTAGAGGAACTGTACTTGAGATGAAATTATAGCAAGATACTATGCACGTGAAGATGTTCAGGATCCGCAGTTTTCTCATGCGAATGACCTGAACTTCCATTCAGTACATTGTATAGCCCATCATACTTTTTTGTGTTATTGTTCACATGCGCGTATTTCCTAAGTGGGTTGCTTATCCAACTTCATAAAAGTGTCAGGTACTCTTTTACTCCTGCCTTTCTTCAAGTACATTTTTAGTCTTGATACTTCACTGCAGTATTCGGAATACGTTTCATGCTGTTACCAATTGTTAAAACTTTTTTCACCTTCTAATCGAATCGCCAATCTTTTTTTCCCACTCCTACACATTGTTGAACGCCCGCCTGTAAGAAAGTGTCATGTAGCTGTTTCAGGAGACTGGCCTAACCGCTAGAGAAATCATTTGGATGAAAACACCACTTTGAAATCCAGCGTAGCGGGGAAATATAATGTCCGTATCTCACCTCCATCGAGTTGGGCGATCACGGGCGATGCTCCTCTCAGGAGTGCCGTCTCCATTACAAAGGCTCTGCGGAGAAGCAAACAACACAGTCAGGCGTTTCTTTTTTTCCATGGAGAGGAAGGCGTTGGCCCGTGCGCCTCAAAAGCTGTCTTTACGCGCGCCGTTCGCCAAAGTCCCTTTGGCAATTAGCTGGGTTCTGCACTGAATAGTGGAGCCCACCTCACTAATTTCTTTCGTTTTATGCATGATATGATAAACTTCATGTTAAAAATGGTTGTGTGAGCGGATCCGTGTGTCAGGCAAATGTTTTACCGTTTGCAGCATGACAACGGTAGACATGAATAATTGAGCAAGATTAAATGCCGCGCTCACCAGTCATCACTCACCTAACGTGCGCAATTGGTCTTAAAGTAAAACACGACTATGTTTCGAGGTCTAAGCAGAAAAGATAAAGAAAAAAAAAGCTTATCAACCGAGCGTACAGAAATACTGGGCGGACTTTAATAAGCGAGATGATTCAGAAGCATATGACGTCGAAGAAATTATTTATGGGTCTATCACTTCCCATATACGAGGGTTTGTCACTGTCAGTTATAAGTTCCCTAACTATAGCAGTTCAATTCAATCAATCAATCAATCAATCAATCAATCAAAGTTTATTTCATCAGGAAATTCTGGATGGTCTTCAGGGCTAAAAGCTGCTCTAGGCAGCTTGACTGGGACCCTGAAGACCCTTACATCGGCAGCATACGACGTTCACAGCACATATATGCATATCGGATCGTAATTATAACATATGTGAGTAATACTGTAACAAAGTTTACGTAAGGATCACTTCAAGTAATAAACTTAACATCCAGAAATACAGTTGGATTCGCATCAAATGTTTAATACAGCATAAACATCTTCATCGTATAAAGACTTCTGACTGCAAAAATAAATAAAAGTAGATAAAAATAAAATTCTGTGAATTTAACAGGTTTCACATACAATAAAGAGTATAAGAATAGCACTGAATAAAGACATCGCGCAACGATGACAAGATCAAGACAAAATGCAATAAGTAGAAGATAAGCTAAAAACCACGCAAATAAGACGCATGCACGCCATTCCAAAGATTACTATGCTAGAGCTGTTTACAACATTGATGAGAAAAACTGGCGGTGTGTAGCAGTAGTTAATTCAGGAAAGCAGTCGCTAAATGAGCTTGCACGTGTCACAAATAACATGCTTTTCCGAGACGCAAGTAGTACAAAGAAACCGAAAAAAGACTCGTTTATATTTACGAAAGGCAGCGAGATATGCAAGAACGGGCGATTTTTCTTTGTTGATTTATGAAAATGAGATATTGGCGAAAAATCTAAGAATCTGAGTGATACTTTATAAACCCACGTTTACACCTATCAATTCCGTCAAATCTGAGAGAATGCAGAAAATTCGACACATTCGGCACCGCCTGCGGCTTTGTAGTGCATTTACACGACACTTTTCAAACATGATAAAACGTGCCTCTAGTCCGCAGTGGTCTTGTGGCCATCCAGACGAAGATGTGCATCATCTCCTCCTCGAGTTCACAAAACATCATTCATCACGAAGGGTATTGCAAGGAAATTTGTTGCGTTTACATAGAAGATCATTAACTCTAAAAAAAAAAAAAAAAAAATGGAGGACACTTTAGCTTCGACTTTAAGAGTGGAACGCGATAGCGTTAACGGGGCCCGTTCGCATCGCATTTTTGTTTCATTAGGATTCACGGCAACACAGAACGTGGGCAAGCCAGCTTACAAAGACCAAGCTTACACCGATCCCCTTAATCGGCTTGACTTTTAAACAGAAGAGCATTGCTGGGAAGACGTTTTTCAGGGGCAATATAAGTCGTCTTATATTAAAATGTGAAGGCCCTAGAACCTATTTTTATTATTTGACTAGTTGTTTGCTATTGCCCCGACGTGCGTGCGTGTCCAAAACGCATTAGGCAGGCGAAGTCCCAATTTGACCTGTCGTAGGAGCCTAGATGAAACGCCGTTTTAAAACGGCGTTGCATGAAGGCTCCCTAACCTGCCGAAGATGCGAGCGTCATCTGGATAGCCTTTTCGCAATTAAATTACCCGAGCGCGTCGTGTTGGTATGGTAGAAATGCTGGAAAAGGGGTTTGTGTTTGAGCTTCCTCGTAACAGAATTGTTTTCTCGTACATTCAAATTACAATCCGACGCCGCCATGTCTGTAGGTTGTGGTTAAGTCATACTTTACTATTTTTCTGACGGATCTCACTGTGAGAAATTCAATTTTTGTTCACAAAATCCCTGCACCACGTGGAGTGCCTGCGCGGTCGGGGTGGTTGGGGATGATTTTTTCCGCCACGGAGGCCGACATCCACGCCGACGCCGGATTGCCTGCGACACGGGGCCGTTAACGCTATTGCGTTAGAAGATACCTGGTCCATGGCCAACAACGGGCCTTCAGAAAAGAGTACTTCTTGCTTTGAAAAAAGTTTATCGAAAACACAAACATTTTGCGAAATTTTAAATTTCAGTTTATCATAATAAGCTAAATGAGTGATATAAGTGTTGTTTTGTGATCAAAATTGATTTATGTGGTGATCATATTTTTCACACTATGTGTAATTAAGTGTGTTCTATGTTTTGCAGTGCCATTATTTGTGTTCCCTATTATGGCCCTTCAAAATATTTGACTTTATATATCCGCATGTGTACTGATCGAAGGCATGCACAAAACCGTGTGATTCATGTACTGTTGACTGTATTGTGTTTATACATCTGGTATTCTACTGAGTGCCGTATTTTGTGACATTATTCACTCCTGTTGTGCATATTTGCTTTATCTGCTAAGTTACAAGGAGTAGCCGGTGCCGCCATCAAGGCGCCAACCTCTCCTATTATTCCTTTCAATAAAAAAAAAGGGGGGGGGGAGGGAGGCTTGGCTGCGGGTGACTTCTCGAAGATGACCAATGACTCAGAATATCAGGGGAAGTGAGCAAAGAGAGCCACCAGACTTGAAACACCTTGATTCGAAGCAATGCTTGGCTGTGGCCGCGCGCTGCATTACGATCGCAACGTCCTCAGGCGAATTGTTCATGCGACACAGAGAGCGCCCGTGTAGTGGCGAAAGCCGGCGCTTTTGGAAATGCGCGCCGGCATGACCTATACTTCACGTCAATTGCAGGCTGTGGGCATCAGCAAGATCCTGTGCTTTTACACTAAGTAGCTAGTTAGGCGGCGTTACAATGTCTTGTGGAGCACTGTAGCTGGGTTATGCGCGTGAAATTAAGTTCACAACGATTGATGTGTGATCCCGGCCAGTGGTCGGATTCGGGTCCGGGTACGAGCATCCTATCGGGAAGCCAATCGCGTAACTCACAATACGCCACAAATGCGAAATGGCCTCCAAAATCGCCAGGACGGCATGTTGCTCCGCTGCGGAAATCTCGGAGGCCATTGTCTGAGTCTGTGAGTAGAGAGCGCTCACAGCTTGTCACCGCGGGGATACAATGCGGGGCTACGCTCCGCGCTGGAGATTTCAGAGGCGATGTCGCAGCTAGCAATACCAATTTTATTGTGTGGTACTTTAAGTGCTGCAGGCTCAGCTTGTAGAATGCTCGTCGTTCGTGGTAGGTATTGTTCTTGCCTTGACTTAGAGGGGATTTCATTTTATCAGCATGTGTTATATAGTGCGAAAAGCGTCGTGTTCGAAAGAAAAAATCAGGGCAGCTTGCACTAGTGGTGCAAGGCTGAAGAAACAGCGTAGCCGGGGGTCGACGAGCGTTTATGAAGTTTTGCTAAGTTGTTGCTATGTATTACTATGTTATGCCACAATTTTACCGAGTTTTGCACTCGTTCTTCACTGTCGCTTTGACGAAGATTCACCAACACGCTACTCTGGGTTTGATCGCAGCCGTTGCATTCATTCATGAGCAGTGGCGCCACGGGCTTCCAGTCGAGCATCTTCTTCCTCGGGGGTTACGTACTTCTTGGACCGACCCATGTTTTTAGGTGGCGCAAACGATGTGCTCGGCGCAGAGACACTAGGCAATGTGCTGCCGTCGCGGCGTCACGGAGCTTTATACGAACGCCGCGAACGAAGCGGAACACAGTGACGTCATGGCTTTTTTTTATCCGCCTACACGGCTGTGGTAGCTTGGCAATGTACGGGAAGCGGCGGTGCAGCGTGGCGCGGCCCTGCGCAGACATGCCAGGTGGTTGCTAGGCGACGCATAGTGACGTCAGAGCTAGGCGCAGCGCGGCGCGGCTAGGAGAAGAGATGCGGAAGTGGGAACGGTGACGTCACGACACATGTGCGAAGCTCCGCGAAGCCAGGCGCAGCTGTGCCAAGTGGTTGCTAAGCAACGCAGTGACTTCATAGTTCGGCGGGGTTTCTGCGAATGATTTGTAGCCGAACCTCGAGCTTAAACAGCTACGCTTTTGAAATATAACATTGGGCTTGCGTGCTCTGTACTAGTTTCCACCTCTTTGAGTAAATTTCGGCCTAAACGAAGAACTGAGCGCAGAATAGGCCAATCGAAGGTGTTTCGAAGCTGACACCACCTAGTTATTTGTGAATGCGAATGAACGTCTACGGTCACATGATGGATACGCGCGTAGTATATGTGCTGCATTTGCATATAGGTAGGTGGGCACACATGTATCCTCATTCTCCACCCCTTACAACCCGACCTGCCTATACACATTTATTATGTTGATGAGGTTGCATATAAAAAAGCAAGTCGATTTACGCTATGTATATAAACACAGCAAACCTCTCACCCATCCGTACATCACGAAGAACAGCTGGTCTGGTTCGATGAAAACAGAGTCGCTCAGACGTAACAATTTGTCCGAAGTCTTGGTCCTTCCTTTCAGCCTGTCGATGAGCTTGTGATATGCCTGCGTCATCCAGAAATGTCAGAGCGAATAAGAAATGAATAAAAGTAATTATTCGAACGTTGAGGAGCCACGCCTGTGCAAGCTGCACTGTGAGATGTTATAGGTGTGGCGCCGCAGCGGAAATTTTCAGTTTATTTTCGACTACTTGGGCTTCTATAACGGACGCTCAAGTATAACTGCGCTAGCATTTGCTTCATACCAGCATTAGGTCGGTGGCGTCGCGATTTAGGCCTACGATGTTGAGCAGTAAATGAGATTGAGAGAAATACGTGCTCCGGTCTGCCTGCTGGCCAAAAAAGCTTCGAAAAAGACAGAGAAATGCGACAGTCCCGCTGTATGTACGTTTTAAGGTTCCTTGAAATTCCGGTGATCTTATCCGGGATCGACAGCTTCGGGTTTGTATATCTACACAAGCTTTATTTGCGGATTAGTAGGCACGTATAACAACAACCACAACAACTACATCTCATGCCAAGCTTTACAGTTTCCGTTGTTCTATTATCTGAGGTGGACAAAATGGAGGAGCCGTGCTG
Organism: Dermacentor silvarum; assembly: GCF_013339745.2. Classification (NCBI taxonomy): domain Eukaryota; kingdom Metazoa; phylum Arthropoda; class Arachnida; order Ixodida; family Ixodidae; genus Dermacentor; species Dermacentor silvarum. The sequence continues at coordinate 88,266,515 of NC_051156.1, read as the reverse complement.
CTGGTTCTCTTTTTCGGGTTGGCCGACACAACAGCTTTCGCCGCAATGCATAGGGTTTGTGAGGATTGGATTATCGTGATCGAAGCGTCGCATAATGTCCTTCGCAGAGCACAAGTCGCCATGTCTGTACTGATCCTCAGAGGCGCAATAAAGCGCAAGCAGATTAACAAGGAGGCCGCCCCAAGGAGGTTTAAAAAATCATATTTTTTGTAAACCTCCTTGGGCCGCCCTTGTTGCGAAGCGTTTTGCATCCATGCGGGCGCCTGGCGTTGTTACCGTTTCTCCTCAAATGGGCAGTGAAGACAAACAATAAAGTAGTTTTAACTGATAACGAATTCGCTGTTCCCGGTAATTTCGCGACAACAGGTTAATTATTAAAAGGCGAAATGAAATTGAAAGTCTCATTTTTAAGTTTAACGCCACGACGCCAGTGCCGGTGTATGTCAGTGTGACGTCACTGATTTCAAAGCATTTTTTGTTTCGTATTTGGGATGCGTTGACAGCAAACGTTTCCTAAGCATGTACGACCTTTGGCTTTTTTTAGACCACAGTTTAGCCCACTTTCGCCGATAAACAATTAATGGGGCCCTGACACCGTTGAAATTGATGACGTCACGGCGAACTGGTGTGAGAACTTCAAGGCGGCGTGGTCACTTGTCTTTAGCGAATCCCGGCGGTAAGAGTGGCGTTTTTAGTATTGTACAAGGGTAATTTACTAACACAGGTGAAATAATGTTTCACCTATGTAAATTCTCTAAGAAAAGTGCATTTGTTAGAGCGTTTAAAGCAGATGAATGTCATATATAAGCTCGCAGTTCACTTGAATTGCTGTAATGCTTTCGAGGGTTTCCCGTAGTCCTATTCACCAGTTAGCTGTATACTTCAGAATGCTGCTATAGTACATAAATATTAGTCTGTTATATCGCTTTTTTATTGCCAAATTGCAGTGTTTCAAATTTTATTAATGCTCCAAATTTTTCGCCAGTTTCCCATTCTCAAGACTGTATTGAACATATTGATGGCTAATGTAACAATATTTACTGCCTATACAGTAGCTCGAAATCGGGTTCTGCGTTTGTTTCGGCGAGCTGTGAGCAAGCGGTTACAGTAGAGAAATGAAATTTCTTGCGAGTTTCTTTTTTTTTTTTTGACGTAACCATTCGCTTTTTGCTTGCACTCAAAATTTTATGCTGCCTCTTTTCGGTAACTGCACTGTCACTACAAGTATTATTTTCGTTATACAACGTTCCGATGCAGTTTGGTTTTAAAGACAATTAACACATTGTGCCTGTAGGGAAGTGGATCAATCAGGCCGTCAGTGTCGTGGCATGCTGTGCAACACAGTGCGCTGGGGTTTCATTTTGTCCCAGGGGGACTTTCAGTATTAAACTAGGCCACAGGATTTTGTACCTTGTATGCCGCTCCCAGACGAAGCACTTGCATCATCGGGCGCCTATTGGGCCAAGCATTGGTCTGGAAAAAAAAACATTCAATGTATAAATATCCGCTTTATCTGCGCTAAGTGTCGCAGGACATGAAGTACGCGTCTAATTTAGAGTAAGTAGCCCGCTGTTGCTTGTGTATCGCGTATGCTGATAGCCAGTGGAAATGCATCTCATGACCATGAAGGAAGGAGCCCTCAGTAGGGAAATAATCATGTCTAGGAATTAGGGGCAACAACAGCCTGCACACATAAGGCTACTGCGAGCTGAAACGAGCCCGGTTTCTATGGCAGGATGTGGAACGTCATTTTTTTTTGTACCGCAGGCGATTAACAAAGCTCGGTTGCCTTGATTTTCGCTCACTGCACAGGGAAAACGCGGCCGCTAGCTGCCTACAAACCTTGTGTGGTCATGGCAAAATTAAAAATTCTGGATGTTCCACATCGGCTAAACACTCCGAATGCGTGGTTCGCTACACATGTACAAAAGTCCGAGAAAGTGAAAGAGCGGGGAGGTTTAGGGAGGCAGTTGCTGCGGTGGCTGATTGGTAGAAGAGCATCGCAAAGCTTCATACGGAGTTTGCGGGTTCAGCTTCCATCTATCGGCGGCAAGCTTTCGTTCGTTGCCGGCTTTCATTTCTCTTTTTCCAACTTTTTCTACATTTCATTTTAACAAGTTATTTACCCTATGCATTCCCTGGATCCATTCTCTGTTGGTTTCCCATATGTTGATAAATAAAAAAAACCAAACCCTTCCGTTTCTTTCTTTCTTTTCGCCCATGGGTTCAACAGCTTTGATTTTCACTTTGGCTACAAGTTTCGCAAAACTTAAGTGGAATTACAGTAGAACATCGTTGTAACGAAGTTAAAGGGGGAGAAGAAATGACCTCTTTATGTTCATTACTTCGTTACATCCATTATTTACCTTTACTGCAATATACAGGGTATTTCAGCGAACACTTCAAAAACTTTTTAAAGGTTGCCTGTAGCAGATAGCACAATTCTAGTTAATTAACTGGTCTACTCGAAGAGGTGGACATTACTTGCACAAAAATTGTAATGCACAATCAACTGATTAAGAAAAATTCACTAATGAAGTTTTTAACTAATCACCTTATGACCCATAATGCAATTTACAAATTCAATCCGCGGAGTTCGCAAGGCGGATCCACTCGGAACAAATCTTGAGGATGACACCAGTTTCGAGATACTGATTCCCGAACTTTGCGGAGAAATGCATTGGCGTTCAAGTTCCAGGAGATCTTCAGATAACTATGTATATTGGTCAGGATTCTTAGATGCGCTGGATCTGCCGCCATACTATAGTGGCCGTCAATTAGCTTTGAAGGATTCCTTCGACGCGCACGGAACAGACGGAGTGCAGAAGAAAAGGCGTAGCACACGACCGAACAGCCTGTTACATTCGCGCGGTATAGTTTAATGGGACACTAAAGGGAAAACTAAGTTCAGCTGTAAAAGTAACTCCCAATACCAAAACTATCTTCTACAGTACCGACCGACCTACCAACAAAACAAACAAACAAACAAACAAACAAACAGGCAAACAAGCAAACAAACAAACAAACAGACAAAGCTGCTCTTTCCATGAGAAGAGGCTTGGCAAGCCAGAAAAGCTACAGGAACGACAGACAGGTGGCGACGCCGTCTTGAAGCTGCTGCACTATCCCGCCGTGACGTAACGGATTTTGACGGCGTCTGTTAGGGCCTAGGTAATTGTTTATCGGTAAAAAATGGGCCACATTGCACTCTGAAGGCGATAAAGATTCAACTTGACATGTTTCGCAATCTTTTTCTGAGTCAACAAATCCCAAATACAAAAAAAAGTTAAAGCTTCAAATTCCATAACGTCACATTGATGTACCGGCGCTAGGATTTCGGGACGAAGAAGAAATTCAACTTCGACCTTCATTTTATTTCCTGATAATCAACCTATATTAGCAAAAACTAGAATTTTGAAATAATACTTCATCGGCCTAAACTGATTTAACGCTTCTCTTTAGTGTCCCTATAACATGCTTTTGCATAGCACCTCGCCGAATTTGCCGTGGTTCCAGATATGTATGTACGTTTACGAAATAAGCACGGTCGAGTCTCCCAAGGTGAGCGCCACTGCGCGCAGCAACAACGCCGTGTCCATACAAACAGTTCGACGTTTCTGAGTCGGAGTGAAGGTTCTAAATCGGATGGTCCAAACCGAACGGTCGGATAGTGGCTGTACGCAAAATGGGCTTCGCAGAATTAATTGAACGAGTCGTTCAAACGTACCGCGTTAGGTGTGCGCTTGAAGCCCCGGAATCCTCGCGCTATGCACTCGGCCAGTAGGTTCCACCGAACGTTCGTCGCCTCATCCATGTGGGAACTGAAGCCTCCTCTCCTGTAGAAGGTCAAGCCTTCGCGGGTGTAAAGAGAAAATGTAATAGCGCGAAAAAGTGTGTATGTATAAAAATATGTATAACGCGGTGGGGCGTGTACCGTGAGGCTGCGGCAGGACGACGTGAATTCTAATATGTGTTGCAATCACCGTGGTTGCAATCAAGAATATGCTTCTGATAAAAATGAAGTGTTACCGTGACCCATTATGCCCCCCCCCCCCATTTATTTTAATAGACAGCAGAGAAGGACAGAGCAATGCTACAGAATTACACAATTCTCGCCATCCATGACAAAATATTTAAACCCTAGGCCCATGGAGCGCTCGTTGTCTGAGAGCGTCAGTTTAGGTTATCCGGAAAGGATTAAATGTTTGCGAACTACATTCAGCTGTGCAAAAACGCCAGGAACAATAAGAAAAATGTGGTTGATCCCTCTTATATAGGAATCGGTATAGAACACGAAAGTGAAACGTGTCTTCACAGAAGTAGTGTAATGTTTATTGCACATTGATATATAATGTCTATTGGTGTTTTGTGGCTAAAGCGCCCTTAGGCGTTGATGCACCCACGCTGACGCCTGGTGGCACGTCTCCTCCATCACGACTACCAACGTCGATGACCATGAGCAACCGTCGTGCATATGGAAGCTGCACTACGCTGCACACGCTAGCACAACGCGAAAGACGAAGCACGTAACTGACACACTAATACAACGCGCAAGACAAAGCACGTAACTGAATCGTCACCGAGTCAAATCAGCGCGTACAGCGCGTCGTAATTGCAGCCTCCGCGATCAACTTCAGAAACATTTTCAGAGCTAATTGCGGAGGCCACGCTCCGCTGTGCTGAGTACGGTGAACGCCACCTAGGTGGCGTTGGTAGTGCTTCTTGATGCCAGCGTCCCTTCGAATACTGGCATCGAGGCGTCGTAGTGCTGAGACCACCGAAGCGTTCACTGTCGGTGCGCGTTAGTGTCATAATGCAGTACTTCTCTTTTCTGCTCGTAGGCGGCGGCACCGCCCCGAGCAAGAGCGCGGGTACACGGAGGAGTGTTAGATATATAAGGCGCGTCTGTGTAGCTCTCTGCAAATGCGTTTGTGGCGCAATGGGTTAAACGCTCGGCAATCTATCGTCGCGGACCGAGAGGTCGTGGGTTCGATTTTCAAATTTTGCATGTTTGTGGAACTTTTTCTTCTGGTTTCTTTCTTTGTATTATGTTCTGCGACGTATTTCCGTGACGGAAATACGTCAGTGAAGTCTTGGTGGACCCCGGCATAAAACACTTTCGTGTTAAAAACGCCAATATGGGGGCGACGAGACATACTTGCTGACCGTTTTCGAGCAAGTCGTGGTGTATATTTATTTGTTTATTTATTTATTTATTTATAAACATGAAGAATTGATCGTAAGCGGCCAAAAAGCAAGGTCTTGTAGCTAATTCGCAATAAGTACCTAACCTGCTCAAACCCAGATTCCTTTTCGTCATAGAGTATTTGTTAAACACACCCTAAACCCACGACGGATCACATGACACTGGTGACGCGACGTGGGCTGGACGTGTCAAAAGGAAAAAGGAAACGCTACTGTGGTTGGGGCTCCATTGAAGACAAAGGAAAGATCACCTATGTTCATGTCGTTATCGTTCGACTAGTGGCCACACACACAAGTACCACATTATGGAATGAAGTACAAGTGGTGCGTTACACATTAGAAGTTCACACAGATTTTCATGCTTCTGTTTAGGTGAGCGGTGCTCTTTACTGTGTACCGGGTGTTCAAAATTAAGCTTTACTGAATTTTTCAAAATCGTCTGCGGCAGGTAGCACAATTCTTATCGTTGAGCTGGTATATTCGAACAGGCGGACATTAGTAGCACGAGAAATCGAAACACATATTGAAATAATTAACAAAAATTTAGTATTGAACTTCTTAGTTAATTACCTTACGACACATATTGCAATTTACGAATTGTAGCTGGTGAGTTTGCAAGACGCATCCACTTGAAATGAGTTTCCAGGACGACACCAGTTTCGAAATATTCTTTCCCAAAGTGTGGGACGAAATACATGCGCGTTCCAGTTACTTTTGTGCTTCTATCTATAAAACAGCATTTCGGTAAAAAAGTAAGTGGAACAACACTGCATTTTTATGGCGTGTTTGATGGCGCATATCTCCAAACTGGTGTGATTCTGGAAATTCATTCCAAGTGGACACGCCTGACAAGCTCACCGGCTATAATTCGTAAATAGCAATGTGTCGTGAAGCAATTAACTAAGAAGTTAATTAGTGAAGTTTTGTTAATTAGTTGAATATGTGTTTCGACTTCTCGTGCTACTAATGTCCGCCTCTTCGAATAACCCAGCTCAACGATAAGAATTATGCTAGCTGCCACAGGCGATTTTTAGAAATTCCGTAAAGGTTAATGTTGAACACCCGGCATAATGCAAAAACCGCACGGGGTTGTATGTCTTGGTTATATTTCTTAAGGTGTGACGGTAGCATCGATGGCATTAAAGCTTGCAGGGAAATATTTACTCATCTGTAGCTCCAGGCATCGTGTTATGCATGCCGTAACATAACATGTACGTAGTGCGACAGCTACATATTTTTTGCTCCCGTAACTAGTACTTCAATTGATGTAAACTGCAGACCTATATTAGCATTTTCCCGAGCCTTAAAAGTTAAAGTATCAGTGATTTTAAGAAAAAAGAACACTGCTAAGCAAATGCTTCTTGTTGATGTGGTTTATGCTTCTTGTCGCCCACAATTTTTCATGATTAGCCGAACCTATCATTTTTGCTGCGCTGAGGTTGATAACCTCGAAATCCTAATTTGGGCATGAGAATTAACGTATACACTATAATAGCGCTTTCGATAGAATGGAGCGAGCTTTTAACTGTCAATAGTGCAACTAATTGATTACTATCATTTGTTCACATACTATGGTGTTTTATTAAAACATTTAGTTGTTTTTGTACAAATGCACTCTCCATAACCAGAAATAAACGCGATGGAGTTACAATTTACTTTGATGTGTAACTGTGTTAGGCCATATGGCTAGAAACAAAACTTCAGTTAGCCTTTCGAATCTCGCGATTATGGGAGATGGTTATACGAAAAAAGTCGCAGTTTCGCCCGAAAGGCGAAGCATCGATTGCGGTAGCAAATTAGTGGACATCTATACGAAGTAAGAATAGTAGTTTTATCGGCCGTATAAAACTTTTAAACATATGCATACTAGCTAAATTAACAAGCATGGTGTCTCGCGCGCACAAGCAAGCATGAACACATCTCACTCGATGGATGCGGAAACTCGCTGTCAAAATGCAGGAAGCATGGCAGCTGCAGCGAGCGAACTGACCTTCGCACGTGGTGCGTCTCGCATCAACGCGAACTAAATCGCGAAAACAGACTGTGACCCGACGCAGACGGCTTTCAAGATACAGCAGCCCGGGCGGGCGCACGCACCTGCTGGAGCCGCCCAGAGCATAACGCGTCCTCCCCTCCCCCCAGGAGCCTAGCGGAGCGTTTCGGCCCAGGCGGGCGCGAGCGGCCGCCCGGCGAAGAATTACCTCCCCCCCCCCCCCCGACCCTCCCCCCGGAGCGTTGCGCCCAACGGATGACCGCCCGCTTCCTTCCCGCTTCCCAGCCTTGAGTGCGCGAGATGGAGCCGCGATCGCCGGCTCACTCTGCAAGCTTTCACTCGCACGCACAGGATACGGCGCGCGGCGACAATTTTATCGCCCTTGGACTTTATACGGAACCACACGGCGACGCCGACGGCAGAAATGCAGCGGGAGTGTCCATATAATTGCTATCGCAATAAAACTTCCGTATAGTATTTGTATTCGAAGGCATCTTCATTTCGTGGAATTCAGCCTGAGCGCTTTTATTCTGAAACGTTCACAATCGAATTTGACACTCAGTAGGCTACTCTTGCATGCAAAGGCAGGAGCCTCCACACAGACACAAATCCACACCGTGACACAGATGATTACGTACAGCGCGCCAGTCTAGAGACCACAATCTGTTACTTTCATACACCCGTTTAGAGCAAGTGCGCTTACTCTTGACCCCTATCGCCAGCTATCGACGCAGCCCGTGCTGGGCTGCCAATTTGATGACGGGGTTAGCTGAAGAGAGAGCCATGGCCAGCAAACACTAGCAGCAAGCACGCGATAAGAACAGACTGAGCGTTATCTCGGTTGATCTTTCGTTCTTTCCACAAATTCCCACAATCACTGGCCAAAGATGGCTATACCCGCTATAAGCGCTGAAAAATTTGGTGTATACAGAAGCCCGGCGGACCTGATAACAGCATCAGGTCTGCTTTGGGACAGGGAAAACAAGAATGACTTCCCTATTTAACCCGCAATAAGCTACGTCACGCGGTGTGTTTGTCTTCATGTACAGACTTGCCTCCTTCAACTGAGAATTGAACGCACTGAGCGTCAAATGTGATGATGAATACCTTGGGACGGAAGATCGAACAAATGCAGTTGTTTTCGATTAGGACTGGCTTCAGAATTCCAATATGAACGTTACGATCATTTATATTTGTCAAAATAATTGATTACTAGTTAATCATGTACTTTCTAACTTGTCAGCAAAACTCGTGTCGCTATTACGCATAAAACAGCTGTAAAGGCAACATTTCCATAGCTGGCATTGTGTTTTCCTCTTAAACGATACTTTAACATTGATGACACTGTATCTACATGTCATCGGTTTAGAGTGCCGGCTACCTATAAACAAAATATATACATATTTACCAGAACAGGCTGTGCTTAGTGGGTGCGCCATCCGCGCCAGCGTGCCTTCTTTTTCTAGAACTCGTGCACGTACGAGCTGCATTCCTTGTAGTATAGAACCACTTACTGTTGGGTGGGATACGATGCCTTCAGTACAGAAGGAAGGAAATCTGGACCAGCTGGTTCTTCTTCAACTGCTACTCTACACGCCACGCGGACTACGAATACACCAGATATACAAAGAACTGTTTGCCGCGGCCTCTCTGACAAACTTACGTGTCTTTCTTGGTAACGCTGTTCGTGCCGCTACGAATGAGCCTTATGGGCATAAACATCTTTTCTGCGGAAATGCTGTATTCATGTGAACAGTTAAGAGAAACTGTGTACGTTATTTTGAAACTAATAACGTCTACATCCAAAAGTGTCATTTATTAAACTCAACGTTTCCGGGCCAACTCGGCTCCTTCCTCAGGGGCCAACTACGAGTAGCGGCGAATGAGCAGCTTTATCGATGTTAATTGAAGGAGCAGAGTTGGTCCCCAAAACGGCCGTGTTCAGTAAGTTGCTTTCTTTTTGGTTGGAGACTGATTAGCTGCAGGATATATTAGCCCAATAAGACATGCTAATCGGTCCAAATGTTTAACTTTCTGTATGTTCTTTCGTTCGTACCTTCATGAAGGAAAGCTGGAAGGAGGCTTTCGATGATGGCCTTTCCGAACGTGCCTATGTGCATAAAGCTGGAATATGAACGGGTGAATTTCGGAATTACTTCCATTCCGACAGAACATTTCAAACGGATGACTGTAATATCGGTGCCTCCCTCACCGCAATAACGTTTTTCTTTTCCAACCTGGTGTTTGTGTCACCTAGTGTCATAGCATTCGACTAAAGATTAAAATGAAATAGTCACTATATAAGGGCGTGGAATGGAGATACATTATTGTCGTGGAGATAAACTATTGTTGGTAGCCACAAAAGTGAAAATGATGCACCGATGCACTCTCACGCACAGCAATCTAGTTTATGTCTCGGTTAAACGCACTTTTCGTCCTCGATAACTTAGGAAACTCGCCTGCATTCTGTATTTGCTCACGTTAATTAACTTGCTTTCAAGACAGCTGCTTCTCGTAACACCCAATGACGCGATGACTTGGAGCTCAAAAGCGAGGCAAGCGATAAACAGCCTTATGAGTTTTAAAATGGGTTTTTAACGCGAGGAGCATTCTTAGGACACCTCACGTACTGTGGCGGCATCCAAGTGATTTCCTGTCACGCCCACCTGCGTCACAGGGTATGTGCCGCGGACTTTGTTAAATGCTACAATGGTTCAATGCTAATCGAAGTAATGTCGACAGCCGTCGTGAGATGGATGCTCCCAGATTTTCTTTTGTACAGAGGTCAACACACTTGTCTAGAACCCACCCCTGAGGGCCAAAAGCAGCTACCAAAGCTTAAGCCGACCACCAGGGTGAGAGAAATCAAGAAAAACTGTAAATGTAGTCACGCGACCTCACATAGAGTTGATTTTGAGCCACGTGTCATCTTCGAATATCGCGATCGCTGTACTGAGAACGTGGTGTGCGTGTTCTAGAGAAGTGTGTTGACATGTGTAGGGGCTAATTCGTGTGTGTTGCATGCGTACGCGTGCTACTAAACTTGCGTGCGTAATCAAATTTAGTCGTTTTTTTCTTTTTGTCGTTCTCGCTGTAAGTGAGTCGAGCGCTAATGAACATTGCCACTTGATTTCTTTGTTGCTATATATATGTCATTTTTTCTTCATTGCGTGTGCTTTTGTTTTTCGCTTTTGTGTTCTTGTTCGAAACACCTGAGCGGTGTTTTTTAATAGGGGGACATGACGCGCGTACAAATTGTTTATAATCTTGGTGAACGTTTTTGCGAGTCAATATGTGTTTCAATGTGATCGCTCCGCGCAAGACGCGCTTTTCTGTATGGGAAGTTTCTCGAATGTTATCGCTGGTTCTATCCATTGTCAGTTGTCAGCGAATCTTCTGTAATCAGACTATATGAGCGACACGAATTGTGTAGTACTTTCTGGAAGGCACGCGGGCACCAGCGATTACGCTGGAACCTTCGGCGAGTCATGCATAAAAGCTGACTGCGCAGGACCAGCAGATAAGATTGCGACGATCGACGAGTGTGCTCTGCGCTACCATTGTGCTGAGTGTTACTTGTTTTGCAGGGCACACGTTTACCCACTAAACAGTTAGTTCTGTGACTGCTGTAGCGCCATTGTGGTTTTTCACCGTCACTACAACGTGACAACATTTTTTAGCATTGTCAGTAAAGTATGTAACACATTTCCAGAAATCGAGCAAACATCACAAGTGCATGCAAGCTTTAAATTACTGCATAATGCTGGGGCTGCTTGGACGATCTGAGAGATACACCTTAGAAAATTGCGCATCTTTTTTTTTTCTTCTGCAGAATTACAGAGTTCTAATCATAACACTTTATTTTTTTCGTTACGGACTTCAGCCTAATTTGTTGCCCCAAATTAAAATCACTTCAGCACTTACGAAAGCAACGTTATAGTCTTCATCATATTCTAGTTTTCGGAAGCTGGGGTCTTAAAACCCGCAACTAACGCTAAGATTGCGTTGGCATTGCTGCAATGCATGCGTCGGGGACGACAGTCAAACCCGCTACGTCGTGCTCAGCTGGAGAACAGAATGGCCACTGAGCCAATGCGAAGTGTTAGAGCATTCCGTATTAGTCGTTTTAAATTGGCGCTCTTAACCACAATATCGCCTTCCAGGAACGTCCTGGCCATTGTAATGAGAAATATCGGTGGGCTCAACGGCGTCCATGCTGAAAAAATGGCTAATATTGAATCTGCACACAAGACCTTACCTTTCATCACCAACAAATTCAGAGTTAACAAGGTGAACCGGGAGGTCTGTAAAGAAGCGAGGAAACGCACGTGAATTTTTTCGTCTTCTTTCATCTATTTTTTATTTTCTTTAGTTTATCAGCATCCTATAGTAGACCTAAAAAATGTGCATTCATGAGGGTTGAAGGACTCATTTGTATTAAGGCTTTGACCTAATGTAAAAAGTTAGAGAAAGAAGCACGGAAGAAACAGCAGCTTGACGTTATCAGTCGCAGGTATACTTGTACATACTCTCCTTTTGAGCTGCAGGCACATCAGATATTCCCGCATTAGGTAAGCGGCATAAATAACAAAAACTATACTACACTTAATTTTATCAACAAAATCTGTATCCTCTTCCTAACGTTTCTATCCAAAGACCTGTTGTTGAATTATGTGAAGGCAGGTAAGTTGCACAAGGCTGGTTTGTAAGCACATACGGACAGCTCAATTCTACGAGCCGGCGTGCACCTTCCAGCAATTAGAACTTTCCTTTTTTTCAAGCGAAGCTTGTATTGCCTCACTCGTGTCGGCGTCGGTGTTGGTGTTGGCGTACGAAAAAAAACCAAGCCACACAAAAATAAAAATTGCTCGTCGGGCTAGGGAATCGAACCACCGAGCTCCGCGTTGCGAGATCACCACGTAACCGATTCAGCCACGGTTCATCAAACGCGCATTTAAAGCGGCGTTTTAAATGCATGAAGAAGTAGAAGGCGGCGCCCGCAGCTGGGTCGCGCAATCACGCCATACCCCAAGCCAATCTCCTTTCTCTTCTCCCTCCGGAGAAGGGAAAGGGTATGATCACGTGTTCGCTTGCTTCGCGCCCGCCGTTTCCCGCCAGTTCAAGCCTGGCAGTCAGATGGAGAGGCCGAGTTTGGTTCCTTCTGCCGAAGAGCAGGCTGCGTTGAAGGAACGGCCGCGGCAGTGGGCCCGTGAACTTCTCAAACGCTCAAAAAACTAACCAACCTCTCTCCTATGGTTGGACAAGCTTCGCGTACACCCCTGCTCCCGGTAGGGGAGGATTTTAATCTTTTTTTCACGGAACTTTAGTCCAAGAAACTGGCGTATTACATAGCATATACGTGTGCGAGTGATGTCAAGTTTTTTTTTGTAATATTAAGCGATGTCTACAGGGCGTATCTACAAGAAAAATAACTTTTCGTCACTTGTAAATTACGGGTAAATTTAGGTCACTGCGTCATCTGTTTAATTATTTGGCTATTTATTTATTTTAAGGTAATGTGTGAAATTATCTTGGTAGAAATAGCTCGAGGCATTGATGCCTCACTGAGGGCAATGTCGGCAATACAATTTTCGCTAACATATTGCAGTCACGAACAACAAAGCTGTTGAGCTAACGTTGAACATTGCAAGTTTCCCATGCTGACAAAAGGTGAGAAAAAATTACTTTGGGGATTTACAAACCAAAACCACAATTCGATTACGGGACATGATTCGCCGTGGTTGCTTAGTGGCTTTGATGTAGCGTGGGTCGTGGGATCGAATGCTGGCCACGGCGGCCACATTTTGATGGGGGCGAAATGCGAAAACACCCGTGCACTTAGATTTATGTGCACTTTAAGGAACGCTAGGTGGTAAAAATTAATCCGAAGCTAAACTACGGCGGGGCTCATAATCAGATCAAAGTTTGGCACCTAAATCCCCACAACTAATTTTTTAAAAGGTTATGAGACACGCCGTAGTGAGGGACTCCGGATTAATTTTGACCACCAGGGGTTGCTTAACATGCACATAAATCTAACTGCACGGGTGTTTTTGTATTTCGCCGCCATCAAAATGCGCTCCTCACGACCGGGAATTGAACCCCCGACCTCGTGTTCAGCAGCGCAATGCCATAGCCACTATGTCTGCACGGCGGGTATAAAGGTAAGAAAAAAATGTATAAGGGAATGAGCACAGGAACCATAAACAGATGCATTAGAAAGTACATGAAAATTAGGAATCAGGTGCATTGAGCCACTTCGCCCCTGGAACCTTGTCTGCTCCTTCGCATGAACCACGCAACACAACAGTTTGCACAGTAATTAAAATGTTGGGTAATACTCTTTACACATAAGGGAAGGAAAACTTCATGAAGTCCTTAACTTTTTGAAGGTGAACCCTATAAAGTCTGAAACATGATGCCATATGGAGGTAAACGATGACATAAATTGGGACTTCATGAACGTAACATATTCGTTCACCATATTTAGATTATGCACAAAAAGAAAGAGCAGCTTACAGAGAATATTTGTACCGAACGCCAATATTCCTGTGGTACCAAAGGTTACATCTCTCCATCTGTAAGAAAATGACGGGTAGTTATAAAAACAAGACTAAATTGAGATAGGACCGCGGCCCATTTTTATGACACGAAGCAGTGATTAGTTCCGATGCTTAGTTGTATGCACATACTTTTCATGCCCGCACTGCTTGAAAATTGCATCGTTTGCAGCACAACGCGCCAGCGTTTCGAGTATCCTGGCTGTATTTGTAAAGACAACGACCACGCAACGGCTATTCACGGCCTGAAATAGCGCGTGATGGGTTATGTTCCGCATCATCACAAAACCACAGAGGAGAAGGCAAATGCGAAGGCATAATGGCTTTGTAGCATGATTCGCACTTAATGACACGTAACATTGGACCCAATGTGATTATAGATAAAAAACAGAAAAAAAGATAGGCTCTTATAACGCATTTTAAGTCGAAATTTCAATTTGAAGTCCCTACCTCTGAGTCCCTCCCACCGACAGCGACCGTCATTGCTGCATGAACTGTGTGATATGAGAAACTCGGACGGCACTGTTGTGTCGTCTGCTCCGAAACAGTGCGAGACCCCATCAGACTAAAGTCCCTATATATATTCTTATATAGGGACTTTACATCAGACGTTTTTCACCTCATGCTGTGTCACCCAGCAGCGCAGAAAGGAGGTCACCGTTGAATTATGCCCGCAGTTCCCTCACTAGCGCGATAAAAAGCGACAGCAGACCGCCGAGACTGACATGCAAACGGTACTGGCTATAGTGAGGGGTGCCTTCACTTTAGCCATAACACTATAGCGACGGGGTAACAGCAGCTGATGCAGAGCCTGTGTAATAGAGGACCTTTCCGTTTGGTTTCATGGCACCGCGGAAAAGCGTTGGCCTCGTGATCATGGGGTCCCAGCTGCGTTTGAATCCTGTCGTGGCAATCTTCTTACTTTTTTTTACGTTGCTGCAATATTACTTTTCTCGTCTGACTTTTACCGTACTTGTTCTTTCCTCCCATGCTTCACCACCGCGCCTTGCGCGGAGGGCTCCTGCCAAGGGGCGCGAAGCGACCCGGTGCTTAGACCAGGAAGAGTAGGTGTGGGGGCCTTAGGATTGGGGGCCTTAGGTAGACAGCCGCGTTACCTCATGAATAATCACGCGTTGTTACTCGTTAATGTGCCACCACAGTGAGACGGGCCAACCCGTGACTAGCGAAACTTTGTGTACATAACATGCAATGGAATAAAAAGGGGCCCCCTCGCTTTAGCAACTATACGGTAAGGGGACGCGGAATGATAGTGTACAGATTATTATGACGGGCTCCCTCCCCATAGTGGGTGCCCGCGCAAAAACAAAACTATGCATGGCGGCAATGGCGTATTTCCAGCTTCCGTATTCGCTTCCGGTACTCGCAGTAGCATGGTCTTCGATATTATCTTTTGTTACTTCGAGGTAGTTGATTCCGGGGGCGCGATTACCTTTCGTCACCACTTAGTGTTGCCAGATTGCTCTACGGTTTAACTGCCATATATATTTTACAAAATCCAAATATAATTTTTCTACCGCACCGAACGCGCTCAAATGTTTGCCCGCTTGCTGCGTGTACTGTGTAACATGCAATGTATATTTTAAGCTCGAAAGTTTGGTGTCACGGACTAAACGTACTACAACAATCATTAAAGTTGGTGCATACTTATCTAAAGTCGCGGAACAGGGCGGCTATTGCGGACATTGTCAAGTTCCGCCATATTGTCAAATTCTGTAATGACGGCATTTTTAGCCACTCGAAGAGCCTTAGCAGCTCTCTGGGCTAATCAAAAATGGCAATGTGGTGAATTCGACAATATGGCGGAACGGGCCAATGTCCCGAACAGAACCCCGGTATGAGTGCTTTGTTAACCGGCTTCCGGAAGGTCTCGTCCAACATGGTAAACGACGGCGTCTGGGCCCCCAGTGTAATGCAAGAATTTCTTTAACTCAGTCCTGTCCTATTCCTGTGAACCACCGCCGCTCCGGAGCAGCCAGCTTTGGTGATAACGGCAATGCTGGACGCTCGCGGCGATGACGAAGTACGAAGAAGATTAGAATAGAATTGTTGCAGTGTTTCGACCCTGTTCCATCTATTGCATAGGTTCTGGCCTCTTCAGAGGCCGCAGATTAGTGAGTGCTTAAGGGAAGCCCACAGCGACGAGGTCAATCGATGGAAGGAAAACTTAATTTACTGCCTTCAAAAACATTAGCGGAGCAATGTTCAATTATGACGATAAGTGGACAGCAAATAGAAAGGCTTAGTCAATTTAAAGGGCGAGTTGCTCTTTGCAAACTTTATACACTTTGTTTCTCGGAAATTATGTTGGTAAAGTGCAATAAAAACGAAGCGCAATGTTTGCCTGTGTGTATTTCGCGGCCACACTGCAGCGCCGGTGGGTCAGCGTAACGTCCCAGATTTGAAAGGCAGTTACGCATGCTAGGACCAATTCATGCAAGGTGAAAAACCTTTAAAACAAGTTCAAGTGAGATCGCTTGCTGAACCCGATGTGACGAAAACATGTTATAGCATTATCGCCTATGTCTTTGCAACCGTTCTACCCACGTACTTTAGTTTGGTATAGTTATAGTGCCAGTATCGTTGTGTAGCGGAAGAAGCTGTTATTCAACCATGCATGTGTCGCGTGCGCGGGTGGCGCTGTTGCTGCGCAACGCATGACGCAATCGGAGCTCAATTTTAGCCTATCGCGTAGCGTTCAGAGTGGCGTGCGTAGCGCAGCAGTATGTTTGTCGAGCCGATGAGGAATGGTCGCATTTGAGAGACCGCACTCAGCCATAGTAGGAATACGTAATCCATAAAACTCAAACTGGGCCTACAAGTGCGCAATTCGTTGTAGAAATCTAACGCATCCTCGGCTATGCCGCATCGCCCCCCCCCCCCCCCCCCCTCTCCTGCGTTCGACATGTAGCATTCAGAAACGGCATGACGTGACTCGGGGAGCAAGAAAGGGGCTTACTCAACCACTCTGACACCGGCGGAAAAAGTGTCCGTCTCCATAGGGAGAGTATGCGGCAGAGATTGCGGCAAGCGCAGGAGCCGCAACCATTTTCGAGGGTGGTGGGCTCCCGCAGCGCATGGTCGTCTCGGGCGCCAGCAGTAGGGGGGTGGATGGGGAGGGGTCATTTGTTTACACTAGCGCCCAAATACCCTCTGCAAAACAAGCGAGCCTACTACGAATTTGGAGCGAGCACGATTTCAACATTAGAGCGTAAGACACCCACTACATTTGACGTACGTTAGCCACATATGCTTTTTAATGCGTGGATAAAAGTAACTTGTGCATTTTGTTACGTCATTTCTGTGTCCTACTGCCGAGCGCACTCTGCAGCACGCACCAGAAGTCTCACGTACCGTACTTCGGCCGTGCTCCTTATACAGCCTACCCAATTTGTCTACAGGAAAAGCCCATCAAAACTCAGCCGGTTATGGTTGTTTTTTGATAAGCTATGAACTAGTCCCGAACAGACACTGAGAAGACATGACATCCCGGAAAGGCTGGTGCGCGAAAGCGAAGGTAGCGCGTCACCATCAGTCTCTTGTTTTTCCGTCTTGTTTGGTTTCTCGGGCCTCCGCTCATGATAAGATCCACCCTCTTACAAGAAAGTCAACTGCAAATTCAAATTGCACTGTGCAATAAACAAACCCACCTTAAAATTTCTCCTAGTTCCCTAGAATACCAGTGGCGTAGCGAGAAATGTTTTTTGAGTGAGCTCCTGCTTGACCGGGAGCGGAGAGGGTGAGGAAAAGGGGAGGGGACCTGGGAAGGCCGCCTACTAACAGAAATAGCGGTGGGAAGGTGGGGGGGGGGGGGGGGGTTGCACGTGTACGGTGTACCACCCACTGCCTACGCCACTGCTTGAATGCTTTGGGGTGGGTGCCTAGCAAAAATTGAAAAATTATTCGTTTCAACTACTATCAGGACACCGAGACTTCGACTGTGCTTACCCTGGTTGGTCTTTCGTGAGCTTGAGCTCGATATGCGTCACCATCGTGAGAGCGATCGTTATTAAACCGTACTTTTCGGCCTCTCGCATAACGGGAACCTTGAATGAAGAAATAAAGCGCCACGTGGTACCTCTCAGCAACGTTATCTGAGGGAAGTCTTGCAATCCGGCGGAACATACTTACGTATTTGTACAGACTAGCGCATTCGGTGCTTCCAGAACAGGTACTTTCGATGGGACCAATGTTGATACGTAGTTCGGACATCTGCGACGCATCGTAGAAATGCGGCATTAGGCTGCGGTTACTGATACCATAGTTCTTGCACCAGCTAGCCGCGCAGACGAGCTCGCTGGAGACTACTGAGGAAAAAACCGCCACAGCAGTTTAAATAAACAATACGCTTAATGTTGCACTACGGTCGCGAAACTTTTATTACTCTTGTTTTTGCGATGCTATCGCTATATAAAAAAAGAATATGTCATGTGATATTGTCTTGGGATCCGTCTTTGCCATCGATACTTCGCAGTGTTAGACGATTGTATATACTATAGACGAAGGTGTTTTTGGCGTCTGACGTGCATACTATGCTTAAAAAAAGAGAGAGAGAGAGAATAGACTATGCAAAAGAGCACACGAGCGGAGGTAGCTCCTCCGCTCTGCAGTGGGTGGTCCCCTCAGTCCAGAAGTCCAGTGGCCTTAGCTGCCGTTCTCGCTCGGTTGACCATGTTGAGCTCGTCCGCCGGGTCGGAGCTAGGCAGCGCTGCCTCCCAGTGTGGTATGGTGGGGTGTGTTATGGGTGTGAGCTGGGGTGCGCTTGCGCAAGCCCATACCATATGGTAAAGCGTTGCGCATTGATCGCAGTGTTGACATTTATAGGAATACAGCGCAGAGTGTATGGCGTGGTAGAGACTCGTGAAGAACGGTTATTAGTTCGTTCAGAGGCCGGTGAGGTGAAAGTTTCAAGTGCTTTGTCGGCTAGCGAAAGCAGAGGGTATTTAGATGGTCTACCTTATCATCACTGCTTTCTTCCCCCGTAACTATTACACGCACTTCTTTTGCTCGAAGTCATATATGAAGCGCCATATATAAGTAATGAACTTTACTGACATACGCCGAAAAAAAAAGAACCTTCATTAGCTCCTACAGCTTTAGCATGTGGCATGTCTTTGTTATTCGTAGTGTTCTGCTCTACCACTAGAAAATAGGCCTTTTTCCTGGATGCAGGAAAAAATTTGAGTAGCTTGCACTGGAGGCGCAATGCTAAAGAGACAGCGGAGTTGATAGGCACCTAGCTAGTTCTTGCTTTTGGGGCTACGTTGAGCACTACCAAGTCATCCCCAGATTTTCCGGAATTTATTGATTATTTATTGATTAATCATTACCTATTGATTAGCTATCGATTGGCTATCACAAGGTATTGGCCACGTATTTGGGTTAGGCTAAGCACTACCAAGTCATCCCCAGCATTTTCCGGAATTTATTGAATATTGATCGATTATCGATTAGCCATTGATTGGCTATCAATTGGCTATCGATGACTGACTAAGCTTAAGCAGTCGCAACCGTGCTTAGCTAGACTTAGACAGCCTCAGCTTCGCTAGTTCACAGAGGTATGTGCCATTGCGCTTGGACCCTTTCTGCACTACCGTCGGGATCGGCCCACATTTTCTATTCGCACGTTACGGACTAACGCTCGGATGAAGCAGCTCCGCTGTTAAAAAAAAATCCGTTTGCGACTCACTACTGACCTTTTTTTGAATGGTCTCGTAAGCTTGAGGGGAATCGATGCTGTTGTGGAAAAGCTCCAGCATTGAGGGTATGTAAACGTCTGTGATGTCGTTTATTGTCTGCGAGGAAAGAAAGACATATTGCATGTCCATATTTAGGATACGTGCTGCCCCGTCGCCCATATTAGCTTGTAATGGAGCAAAGTTCCTGCACGACGAGAGGAGTCTGTCCGTCCCAACACCAACCGCTCCCGTTGTCGTATACAACAGATTCATAATTCTCTTTCAGAGGGCACCGTCGTTGTAAGTGCAACCTAAAAGCTTCTCGGTATGCGATACCTAACCACAAGCAAGATTGCTGTGACGCTGTTGACGCGGTATAGCATGAGATGTATTAGTTATGCCACGGAACCCTTTGCAGACGGGCGATGGCGCTTTCTTCTTCTCTTCATCCTTTAACTGCTGCCGTTTCTCACTGTGGTACCTACGAGTCCATTATTTTGTATATATCCAGTATTTTACCTTTATCGTCCCATATCTCGATGTCGCCGTTGTAATCAACGGCAGCCTACTTTTTATCTAATGAAGGTCTCTCCCATCCTAGCGATCTCGAATCGAGTACCGCTCTCTTGCGTCTGCTGGCTCGATCCTATGCCTGTACGTTTCTTCATTTCATCGCAGCACCTATTTATCTGCCTTCCTTTACTTCGATTCCCTTCTCTTGGCACCATTCTGGAAGCAATGGTAATGTGCTATCCGCCTTACATGACATGCCTAACTCCATTTTTTTCTCTTAATCTCCACTTGAATATCGGCTATACGTATACAACTGTTTGATCTCTAATTCACACCGCGGCTGCCATCTTCCGGTCTCTTAACATTTCAAGCTGCTTTGTTTAGTTAGATGTTTCTTGTGCTCCATATTTAACTGCCGGTAGAATGCAGTGATTGTACTCTTTTCGTTTTAAGGATAGCGGTAAGCTGCGGCCATGATTTGGTAATGCCTGCGGTATACTATCCACCGCAATCTAATTCTTCTGTGTGATTTCCATCTGGTGATCCAGTGTCCCTTGTTACTAATTGTCTTAAATAAATGCACTATTGCGCTCAACCGCAGGGCGACCTTTAATTTGTTTCTCAGATTGCTGTATGCAAGATTGGTCTCAGTTGCGTGGCTTACGGCAATCCTATACCTTTTATATGACTTAAAAAAAGGTCGTGAATCCACTGTCGTTGAAAAGAAAATTGTACAATCATTGCATTCTACCTGTGCTATCATATAGGACATGAATTTGGAGGTTAACAAAGAAGCTCGAGAACAAGTTAAGGACCGCACGGAGAACGAAGCAATGAAACATCTTAGGCCTAACGTTAAGAGACAGAAAGAGAGCGGTGTGGATCAGAGAGCAAATGGGGATAGCCGATATTCTAGTTGGCATTAAGCGGAAAAAATAGAGCTGGGCCGGCCATGTAATGCGTAAGGTGGCTAACCGGTGAACAATTAGAGTTACAGAATGGATACCAAGAGAAGGGAAGCGCAGTCGAGGACGGCAGAAAACTTGTGTGGGGTGATGAAGTTAGGAAATTTGCAGGCGCAAGTTAGAATCAGCTAGCGCAAGACGGGGGTAATTGGAGATCGCAGGGAGAGGTCTTCGTCTTTTAGTTGACATAAATATAGATGCGCCGAGTAACCGAAGGTACCGCACCTTCTGCGCAGTGCCGTTGGAGATGCGCTGCGCGAGCAGTCCCAGGAAGTGGAACCGGAAGAGCGAAAAGGTGCTCTCGGCACAGAAGTGCTCGACACGGCCGCCGTAGCGAAGTGCCAGCGCGTCTTGCACAAACGGCTCGTCTCGGATTTCGCCGACGGCTGCCGGAAGCAGCGACAGTGCCGCGCGCATCACCAGGAACGTCATCACGTCGGTCCTGAAACCAAGCCGAGGGCCATAAAAGCACGATTGCGTAAAGCTTGGTCCTGTATTGCCAAACACATTTTCACATGAAGGGACTAACTTGTTTACCTTTATTTCTGGCCATAGAAAGTACTGCATTTTTATAAAAAAATTAAAGTAAAGGTTCTTTTTCGTTGTGACCTAATTAGTGCAGTAATAATTAATTTGGCTATTGGTTTGTTGAACTATTCACAGCTTTAACTTGACTCCACCATTTCAAAACCGAAATATGGATTTCTCATTAAGTTTTCAGCGCTCAAATGAACACTTTGAGCTATCAAACTTAGCGTAGCATATATAGTTAGCATACATGATGTTTCAGCTAAGTCGGGCCAAACATTAAAAAAAAATCCACGTGTGAGTTACGAGAATGCAATCAACTTATTATTGTTCGCTGTCCTCTTGAGCAACTGAAAGTTATTTTCATATAGGGTGGAAAGAGAAAATCCCCGGTGTTAACGTGCTGACAAGGTAATTATTTTGGCCAGAGGCTTGATGTTACTGCCTGCTGAAGAGGCGGCCACTTGCGGATGCTCTGGCTCAGGCTATTAGGGCTGTCGCCTTGTCCCTCCTGGGGAACTTGTTTTCGGTTAATTATGTGCGCTTGATGCTCGCAGTGTGATTTTTACGGACTAGATACGGCTCGTTTAATGCCTGGTCATGGGATGGTTGTCTCCCAGACACATTCAGGTTATCTAAAGTGCGTTTCAGTGCTAACGTACGGCTCTCACTGTTCACATATGTGTGGCAGTCGCACGAAGGATCATGATCAGTATAACTGAACGTGATTTGTGAGTGTTATATTACACCTCTGTCACGTTCTGCACCAACGCTAAGAGCGCCTGCCGGTGCCTTTTCTCTGCCAACTAAGCAGTATTCATAGCTATTTCGCTTGTAGGTCATTATACCTGACGTTTATGTTTTCTTTTTTCAACCTCAACCGAATCAAAAGAAATCACCTGTGGCACAAAACTACTGATTCAGCTGGATTACTCAAAGAGGCGGACAGTAATTACACTGCAAATGAAAATGCATATTGAATAATTACAAAATATCACTAAATAACTGATTACTTTAGCATCCATATTGCAATTTACGATTTAAAGCCAGCAATTTCACAAGACTTCGAATGAATTTGAGAACTAACCCCGATTTTCAGATAAGCGCTGTCATACTTGCGGTAGAAATTCCCTGTTGTTTCACTTACATTTTTAAACAAAAGTCCACCAATGCATTTCGTCGCAAACTTGGAGAAGGCATATCTAGAAACGTGTTATACTCAAAAGTCGTTCCAAATGGATATGAAGTTGAAGTCATCGCCTAAAATTTATTAATTGCCATGTGTGCCCTAAGTATAATTAGGTTAAAAGGCAAAGACCAATTCCTGCATAATTGGTCAAAATTCGTGTTGATTTCTTGTGAGAAAAATGTAGGCCTCTGAGAGTAGTGTAGCCCAATAGCTAGAATTTCACCGATTCCACCAATGATCTAAAGAAAATTCTGTTAACGACAACAAATACACGCCGTATAACGCGTACATGCGAGAATCGCATGCGCTGGCGCCTTCAACGTGCATGTACTATGCGTTACCGCACAAATTTTGTGACAAGTACTCCATTAGACCATATTCAGGGTGAGCGGCTGGAAGTTGACTTGCTGCAGGAGGCCACTTGTAAAAAAAAAAAAAAAAAAGCATTGTCACGACGCTCCACGTGTCGGTTGCGAGTCAGCCCCATGTGTGTTACACCATGGTGCTACACACATTTCAAATTTATACCAAGAAGAAACAACACAACTAAGTACCATTAGCTGATTTTTTAGAGCCACATTTTATGCCACAGGCTACTGCGACTACAGTGTCTGGTGCAAGCCGAGTCGAGCGGCTCGTAGGAACACTTCCTCTTTTATTGAACTGTTCGTTGGTTCGATGCTGAGGTTTGACTTCTCACAGATACCATTTGTTTATCAGAGCGAGGGTGCTATATTTGAGTCACCACTTAATGTATTACGTCATTCTGTTGTGTACAGACTTCGTTAGAAGTTTCTCAGGTGGATGACAATTTCACCCTTTCATTAAACATCCCCCAAATAACAGAGTTCGACCAAGCAGATTTTCCAACTGTCGTATGCATTTCAAATTATTTCGAACTTTTCAGAATTACCGCGAGGGTTTTAAAGCTGTGACAGTTGATTTACTTTCAACACAGCCAAGCGCGCAAACACAGTGACAAGTGTCTTGTTCAATTGTATTATTTACTGCGCTTGTTCGTCATGATTAAGTTTAAGCTTAGCACGTGTACGCAAAGAGGCTCGCCCTCTCAATCGCGAAGAAAGCAGCGCGAATGACGGAACACGAAGGGGAAAAGAACATGATCAAGCACTGAACTAACGACTAATGCTTTATTTGGCACGAAGCTTATTTGTGCGTACACAGACCTTAGTTGTGAGGGTTCGACGCCTGCCCTGTTGTTCTTCCCGCATTCGCCTTGGGTCTTTCGTGGTGCTTTTCTCGCGATGCAAGTGTGTCGAGCTCGCCTAATTATCAATCCCTGTCACAGTGAATCTCGCTCACATGTTCGTCTTCCGAAGGAGCTCCATGAGGTCGTCGACGAATCGCTTCTTGAAGAGGACGATGGTAATAGGCGTGACGGGTTCCTCGTGGATGTCCTTCAAGACTATGCGTAAAAATTCCTCCCAGTCCCACTGGAAACAAGAAAACATTCGTTGAGAAGTATTGGTGTCATGTTTACAGGGGAGAGTGCTAAACAGCTGCACGAGTGAGGGACCAATAATGTTTCTAGCCTGTAACATATGCCGGACCAGATGTGGCGTATTCCAGAGGGTGTTTGATTTACGCGTTATAGGCTCGAAACTTTGTATCCGGTGGTGCTGACTGCGTTTGTTATTGGTAGATGCCAGTCACAAGTTAACAGTGACTACTTTGTTTAGTAAGTAATGTTACTAACTGTACCGTTACCAACTGCGGTTAAACATGAGTAGTAATTGAGGTGACCAAGTAGTAGCTACAATGACCTTTTTTTTGGAGTACAGGCGATACTACGCGACACCACGCGAGGTGGTATGTAAGGGACACCTTTGCTTTGCGACTTGGTAACTGCTGAGGACCATGCACTTAGAGTAGTCGATAGCTGCGAACTGCGTGAGCTCAACGGAGTAACAGACAGAGGTAGTAGTATCGGTTGCCAGGACGCCGTGAAGTTTCAAGGCAAACTGTTTGGTTGACTCGCCGTCGGCGTCGCCGTGATGTTATCACAAAGTGTGATAACATCACAAAGTGTGATAACATCGCGGCCGCGCGCCGTATGCTGTAGGTGGGAGCGAAAGCTTGCGAGGGTGAGCCGAGAAGGATGGTGGCTTGATGCGGCTGGTGTCTTTTCACGCTCGCAAGGGAGGGCGCGCGCTGTCTTCTCCCTCGCGCTAGGAGGTGTGTGGGGAAGGAGGCAGGTTAGCCCTCATCTCTTTTACTCCAGCTGCGGTGGCTGAGTGCGGCCACGCGCGCCCTGCAGTTGGGAGTTCTGGCTTCGAAGGCTAGCCGATCTGAGATAGCTGATGGCTTCGTGTACGGCCAGTTCTCATGCGCCTATACTTCGCGTTGAAGCGTCAGACAGCACGAAGGGGAATTCGCTCGTGGCTGCTGCCGCTCTTCATCACTCCAGCGTTCTGTCAGGGAGTTATCCGCAGTCATCGAGTAACATCTGTTTACGCGTGCGCGCGTGACAACGGATTGCTAATTTAATTAGTAAGTGAATCTTTACAGCAATTTTTGGCAGCTAATAAAACGACTAACCTTACGCCGTAAAGCTGTATAATAATTCGCTATCGCAATTAATACTTCGCCTGCGTGGTTAAACTGTGACTTTTCTTCATGGACGTCGTCATATGCGTAGGCGGCATGCTGGCTTGGGCGACCGCTCCGTGTTTTATGCCAGGTATACATTCGGCGGCAGTTCCCGGTGATATTCGCGCTCGTGCGGTCTACTTAGTATGACGTGGCGTATTTTACGCCGAAAATGGTTCGGTGAGACGTACTGAAGAGGTTTAGGTTGGTATGGTCCGAGTTCTTCTGGCGTTGAGGCGAACGAAGGACCCAGAGCAATGTGTGCGCGCGTAATAATTTGAGCCTTCTAGCCGCCTCAGAGATCGGTTTTCTGTTTCTAAACATTTGTTTCACGAATGTCACCTTACTGCAGTATTCTCACTGTACCTATAAGCTGTTTTTTAGCAGCAACGAGCAGCATCCGAAGCAGTGGTAGATGCTGGGTAATAGATATGTTTGTTCTATGTAGAACAAACTGTTGCCGCATGACCATGCGAGCTCTTATTACGGCTTTTAGCCAGTGTTTTTTATTGTTGCTTTTTACCCGAAAGAAGAGCATGAAAACAAGTTTTTTTTTTCGCTCTTGCTCGTCCCGTCCTCTACGACGCACTCACCCCTTTTACGGAGACTGTGTCCACACAAATAGCCGTTCTTCTTTGTTCAGGCGATCCCCTGTAGATATTACTGCTTTAAAGGGCTAAAAGGGAGCACCGAAGCACAGAGTTTTGCTGTATCATGCTTGTTTACCAAGTGCAGTGATCGCTGTGTTGAGCAGTGCCATTGGCCTCATACAGGAGGCTAACGTAGACATAGCATAGTTATTTGAAGTCTATTATACTTGAAATGCGTGACAAATACACCGGTGGTTGACGCAAATGTTTTACATTAATTGGAGTTAGGGTGCCACAAGACTTGTTCATTCTGATCCATGACGATATGCTACCTGGCCCGACTGTCATAAAACTTAATGGGGATGTTTCCGAGTAAGCAACACTGGGAATGGCAATTTCGGCCCAGGTAGCATTAACGTCATGAATCGGAGTGAACAGGCCTTGTATCTAAGTGGTGTCGGCCTGGAACACTTGGAAACGCCGTCCTACATGTAAACGCTTTAAAAAAGCGCTTGGAGGTAGACGTTATAGGCGTACTTTTTCGCCAGTCACCATTTCAGAAAGCCTTTAATGCAAAATATTTGGTGGCGTTGCTCTTACAGGACTTTGTTTGATAACCATTTCTTCACTCTGCTCTATACGGACGGCCTCCAAACTTGATCTAGCCACCTAAGATAGATTTGATTTAGCCATCTAAGATAATTTATTGAACAGTAATATACGTTGCTTCGTTAATAACACACAAGACCAGTGAACTTACTCCGTATCTGAAGGTTACCAACCTGGACACTCGAATGATAACAATAATGTCATAAAGATTTATATTGGGGTATTTTTTTAATTTGTGCAGTTAAAAGCAATAACAGAATGCCGAATGGGCAATGTCCAAAATTCCTGGTTGCAAGCTCAACATACATATTCCCAGACAGGCCGTGTGTAACGTGTATCCAAAGGCATTTATAAGTGGTAAAAGCTGCCAGAGGTGTGTCATTGATGGTTTAAGTAAGAGTGTTATCTTCCAGTACACAGCGTTAGAGAAGACAGGTGACAGATTGTCGCACAAGAGTGAAACACAGTAAGCCCAGGACAAGCGTGGTTCGGGGACACACTTTTCCCGCGATGACAGACTTCTGTGGAATATGTACGTTGAAAGTACAGACGTGTTTTCACCGAGGATAAACGGACAGAAATTGGGTAAAAGGTGGCTCTTAGAACAAGGAAGCTGAATATTCAAGGGGAAAGGTACTTGCAAGAAGCTAAGTTTAATCTCTGTTTCCTCCATGTTGTAGAGTTTGTTAACAGAAACACTAAAGTCGCTTAGCATACAGATCCAGCGCGGGTTACTAGTAATCGACTAAATATTACTGTGTGATAGACTAATACATAGTAGTAACGCCATTTATTAGGGAAGTATATAGGAAAATAAGGCCATCGTACTCGTATAGGGCCGGCAAGCTCGCTAGTGAGTAATGGGTGAAAACTCACTGATGCACACATTTCTAAAGCGTGAGCATGGGTGAGTAACTACGAGTACGGGTGAATGCGATGCAGGGATGAGTGCGTGCCGGTTAGTGTGCGTATGTGGGCACGGACATGAGTGAGTGCCAATGAGCGCGACTGGAACAATATCGCTGAGTGCAGTGCGAGAGAATGTGCCCTTATATTGGCGACATTTAATAGCTCAAGAGCTATGTTCACCAAAATGAGCTCACCACTTCGCTGTCGGCAATATCCTTGATGCTGCGCACTGCTAAATCCGGAGCGGCGCATATCTCTTCGTCAGCATGCTTCATCTGAGTGGGGGAGAGAGAGTGAGATGCTTGAGATGTTTGAGACGCGTCATCAGCTCCACGTTCTAACATAAGCAAACAAGAGACTTGATATCCTCGCAATCGCCTATAATTGTTTTTCGCAACGATTGCCTAAATGAAGTGCCTTCGGAAATGAAGGAAAAGGAGGGGTACAAAGGGGGCGGGGGTTGCACGAGGAGGGGTGTTTCTTTGATGGTTCATCTCAACACTGGCCGGACAGTGCAGCCGCAAGCAAGTGCCGACCGTTCTTTCTTCCCTCTGATCCATTCCTTGGACGCCTCTGCGTAAACGTCAAGAATAGTCAACTCCACCGTCCAACGAAGAGGTGGTGGTTTTGCCCCTGCCCACGAATATGCACCGTCGTTTGTGATCGACCGGACTCTGCGGCTTCTTTGGATAACGACCGACAACTTGGAAAAAAAACGAGTACAGTATATTACTTTTTTTTCTCGCTCCTTATTAACTGGTTTTCGAGATTGATTCATATTGCGCGATTCTGGTGAAATTACTGTTTCAGCTTTCGAATAGCGCTGCAGCTTGTTTCGCAAAGGTTTCAACTAATCAATTATTAGGCACATGGGCATGTCGTTAAAACAAAGCAAACAAGAGGATAAAGCCGGCACATGCTTCAGTCTATCATAGACCACAACAGTGAGGAAATAGGATTCTCAACAGATCTGTTTGATTGCTTTGGATATATTGGTGTCATTGCATACGTCCCTTCACCTGCATCTGTTTGAATTGCGCACAGTTAAACCAACTACAATGATGTGATGAAAACAAGAAAATGATACCGAAGAAAGCGTACGGCAAATTGTTACGTTTAATCGAAATCTAAAAATATAACTAGGTAAAAGGAAGTGAAAGTGGATGAGAAGACAACACGCCACAGGTGGAAGCTGACCCCGCATCTTCCGCACTGTATCGGTGTATGCAGTGCTCTACCAATTAGGCTACCACAACGGCCATCCTCCCATCCACTTTGTTGTGTAATTATGTATGCGTGGAAGATTATCCCTGGGGGTGCTAGCCAGCGCTTCCTGACAGCCATGGCAGGAGATGCGGACCATCCTTTTATACGCAGGATTCACGTAGTACGTAGGCTTAAGAGCACGCTAACGGCAAAAAAAAAAAAAAAAAAAACCGCTTATGCTACCTAACAGCACCTGGCGGCTGCCAGAGTAGAAGCCCTCGCTATGCCTTCTGTGACTTCAATGTATGCTTTTTTGTTTTGAAGTGGTTGCAACTAACAAAAATCGTAGCCCTTGGATCCTCTTACACGGCTCTCTCAGTCCGAACTTGTGGCTTCGAAGCATTTTTGCTGCCGCCATCTCAATGATGCCGCAATTCAATTGCTCTTATACATTCTTATACCCAAACGACTATTCTTAAAGATATTCGTATGCTCCCTACTTGCGTCAGTTTGGCCTCAACGTCTAGAGCTCCGCGTAGCACAGCCGTGTATCTGCTGGGATTCTTGGCGTCTTCAGAGTCCGGTGGGCCCTGAGCCAGCTTCTGCAGGAAGAAGAGCAGCGCTTCCTCTTTGTAACGGTACTTGTCCATCTGGAACATGTCACGGATGGTGTCCGGCTCCGTCACCTGCATTACATTACCGTTCCGGGTCACAAATGAATGCGCGGAAGCTCGAGCGACGCAAGTATGGTTCATGAGTTCGTGTCTACTTTTTTTCCGTAAAGGGGAAAAAGCTCGCCAGTGTTAACACAGCCACAAACAAGATGTTTTTTACCACAGTGATCCCGCAAAGTTTGTTTAAGAAACATAATGATGGTCGCCGTTGCCACTATCAACATCACCATCATTATCATAATTGTCAGCCTAATCTATGTCAATTGCAAGGACGAATGCCTTGCCCAGGGAACTCCGACACTCGTGTCATGCATCTGCTGACCATTTACCACCTGAAAAATTCCAGATCTTATCACGCTCTCTTCTCCGCCATCCTCATTTATCTTTCCTATCTCTTCTGCACGTTTCATGATCGGGTCAACTCGAAAATTTTTCGCGTTTGCTGTATAAATCACACTATCGTCTTTATATCGTTTAATCATACAACTATAATTTACCACCCTAGCGCTCGGTGTGTGGTGTTTAACTTGTTCTTAAGGGGACGCTAAAGGCAAATACTAAGTCGACGTGGACTGTTGAAACGCCATTCCAGAAACCTGGCAGTTTCATCCCAAGAAAAGACTTAGCTTACGTGACAATTGCCTCTGAAGGGTCCATATTCCTTTAGCGCAATTCAAATCGCCCGCCCCCGAGCAGGAAGTGCTGAGGTTGCATACGCTATCACCGCTTTTTCGGCGGCGAGTAAAACGGCGCCCGTCAGGCGGCGCTACGGTTTTCTGCGCGAAACGGGTACGACTTTTTTCACAACAAATTCGTGCAGGCGCGGGGCCTCGCCTCGATGGCGTATCACCATTTTCTTTTTTTTCTTCCTCTCTGTTTGGCGGCGTCGGAACGGAGAACACGCTGGGCTGGTGGTGACTAGGCACGACTGTGGCTGCTGTTAAGGGATCGATGGTATTCCTAAATAAACGCATCACTGTTTTGATGATCGAAATACAATCTCACTATCAGGCAAGGAGCAGTCCACCTGACTGGAGCAGTATCTTTTTTTTTTTGTTGTTGCTATGGTGCGCTCCACAACCCCAACGACCGCCGCTTCGCGTCGGCGCCCAGCACCGGGGCACAACCGACCGTTCCGCCAAACAGAGAGGAAAAAAAAAAAGAAAACGGTAATTCGTCATCGAGGCGAGGCCCCACCCCTGCACGAATTTGTTGTGAAAACAGTTGCACCCGCGCGAAACGCGAACACGCTGCCATGAAGAAACCGAGTCAATACAGAGCGCGGGATTCACCGCTGCAGCTGCTCTTGGTCAAGTGGCCTGGACTACTTAGGAATCCTGCCACATTACATGGACGTGGCATTTTCTGCTAATTGTAGTTCGTGTGAGTTTCGTGAGCCAGCAAAACCAGCACAGCACTACGCGATAACGAAACTACTGAAACGCGAAAGAGCGTGCGGCGCAGAGTGGAGAAAACGAAACTTTTCGGCCGCCCGCGTCGTTTTAAAGGGTAACGTTAACGCGTTGTTCTTTCTAAACATGGAATAGAAGTAGACAAGTAGCATTTGAATCCGTCTTACTATGCAATGCAATTATCTTTTTATTATGAGGGGCTGAGTACTAGTGACAGAATTATAGTGAGGAGTGCCTTCGTCATCGGTCTAGTACTTGACTGTCCCGGAAGAGCCTCTAATCATTTCCTGCATTTACATCGATTTCTCGATAACTAAAGATTTGTTGTCGACAATATTGACGCCTTAGACGTCCTCGAGCACTAATCTATAATTTTAGCTAGATGTAATAATTGCCTTTAGTGTCCCTTTTGTTTCTTCGTTATCCTTCTACCTTCGGGCCATGGTTAGTAATGGAGAAGTGCGCTGATTGTATACGTTTCTACACAAGGATGCCAATAAGATGCCGTTTATGACAACAGCAATTATGTCTGGTGAAGTAATAAGAAATGAAGATATGATTGGCCTGAATGTGTTTACGAGTTCAGCGTCTTCAACCAGTGCAGCGGGCCTGAAAGTGAATACTTTTCGAAACGAACTTGGAAAACTACCCAAAGTTCCCACATGGTTGCTTTCTCTGGCGTTTTTTAAATATTTTATGTGAGTTAAGCTTTTCTGATGGATCAGGTATAAACACACGCACTCTGTCTTCAGCTAGGTCCTAAAGAGCCCCTAAACCACCCTGAGCTCAAAATTTGTTACATAGTGGATGATGCGTACTAGTCGACTATGAACATGCAACCGCAATAATATCTTGAAATGGCACACTAATAGCAAAGTTACAGGCGTTTGATGAACAAGTGCGCTGCCACCGTTGTTTCTTGTTCTCCTTCTCTACCGTCCCTACTCTCGCTTTCTCTCCCTCGCCGCATACGCTCACCAACTGTACTCAGTGATGCGAAAGCTACGTGTCGCCTCAGCACGCCAGAGGAATGGCTACTCCGTTGTCCGCCCCTAATGGCTCTTCGTGTGAAGCTGACTGACTGGAAGCTTCATAAAAGGTTTGGTGGCGCATACTCGGCAAGCGCCCTCCATTATCGGAACACAAAGTCGGCTCTTGTCATGTTGGCGCTGTCGTTCTTAGATGGCCGACCATTTTACAGCCTTTACTCTTGGTGACGTCACCTGCAGCACCCTGTTGACCTCACGACGAGCGAAGGAGGCACCAGCAAGGAAAAGAGTGGAGCAGGTATTGTTTTTTTTTTGAATTTGGTGTGGTCCTGCGGCGCTTGAAATGTGTGAAAAAAATGCCATAGGTGGTTTCGGGGCCCTCTAAGTTTTGAGTTGGACAGAAATTGGAAGCTGCAATCGGTAAATAAGTTGATGGCCCGCAAGTTATTTGCAGTAGCGGACAAATTGACTGATTGTTTACGGACTACAGTGCTCATTTACATTCTGGCACCGCCAAGAGGTAAGAGATAAGTATGACTGTGTTGCGTTACACATCGTAGATGGCAAAGTGGATGGCTAAGCGGACAGTTGCCCTCTGAAATCTCGTTCCAATTCTGACGGAGTAGTTAAAGAAGACTGCTTCGCAAAGGCAGCATCGAAGTCGAAAACGATGCAGGCTACTTTCCTGTCCAAACAAGATGGGGGCTGAGCAGGACGCTTGGAAACTCGACGGGAAGGTCGTCCACGCACAAGAAACGTAGTCACGCTTTCCCATACGCCTAATGTAAGTGCTGTCGTGTTTTTCATACGTTCACAGACGGCAAGAGTTAAAATACAGGGATAATGTCTGCTCTTAACTTTTTTTTGTCGCCGCGAGGTGGCATTACGTATCAGAGGCGTCTTCCAGATGGTTCGAGACGCGTTCCATTACTTCGGCTTGAAGCTGTCTCGGCTGTGTTCTTAGTTGTCCTACGTACACTGTTTCTGATTGCGGCCAGAATTGGGACTCAATCAATGATTACGTTTGGCCCAACACTCGTATCACGGCTACCAAACCGCACTAAAAATAAAACACAGATGATTAGCTAGTTATTGTTAGTTGGGCAGCATATGCGATGCCATAATGGGAGCTAAGGGAAGGGAAGCGCAGTCGAGGAAGGCAGAAAGTAAGATGGGGCGACGATATTAGGAAATTTACTGGCGCAAGTTGGAATCAGCTAGCGTGAGACAGAAGTAATTGGAGATCACCGGGGACGCCTTCAGGACGCCTTCGTCCTGCAGTGGACATAAATATGGGGTGATGATGATGACGGCCACGCCACCGCAGTCGCGATGCTGTTCTTACCGTTTGCCTTTGTACAGGTGCTGGTGACTGGGCTTGATCTGCTGACCCCTACATCATCAACTGGGCTCCCCATCATACAAGAAGGAAGGAGTGCTGATGCATCGACTGGAAATGCCGTGCTGGTGACTGGGCTTGGTCTGCTGACCCCTACATCATCAACTGGGCTCCCCATCATACAAGAAGGAAGGAGTGCTGATGCATCGACTGGAAATGCCGTGAGTGCAGTGGAAAAGTGCGTCCTATCTGCGAGCGGGCAGCAACCATCGCCACCAATTCTGGACGCGGGAGCATCCCTCGTCTGACAACATGGAACTTTGTCAGTTGATCTGCCAAATATAAGGGGCGTCAGCTTCGTCGACCCGTCGGGCCACGCCACCGCAGTCGCGATGCTGTTCTCACCGTTTGCCTTTGTACAGGTTAGATATCACGATTTATATACTTTTCGTGATTGCAATGTCTGCCTTGTTGCGGTGTCGTGGCCACCTGATTGTTGCAAGCGTTTTCGAACAGTTGCGATGTCCCGCGTCAAAAAACCCGAGCCCGGCCCGGGCCCGGGTCAAAAAGCACACGCCGTGCCCGAGCCCGTGCAGTGCTCTATTGCGATGTACCTATGGCGGTTCTTGTTGCTGGGTGGTGATATTGAGGCGAACCCCGGTCCGATGTCAAAGGCGCAAGAAGAGAAGATTGACTCAGTGTGCAATGCGATCCTGCGTCTAAAGGCAAATAATACAAGCCTTTTGCAATCTGTCAATGAAATTCTAGAAATGCATAACACCCTTAAAAGAGACTTAGATACGCTTACAAAACGCGTCGATGACCTTTTATCTAAACCTGTGCCTATGCCCTGTAAACAGCCTTCTCAAACCTGCAACAATGATGTTAGCAAACTCCAAGAAAAAATTGATGACCTAGAAAACCGCTCACGAAGGTCGAATGCATTGTTCTTTGGCATTGAAGACACCGACCGTTTAGAAACGCAGGAAAGTACCGAGACCATCGTTCGAGAATTTTGTGTAAACAAACTAGGTGTTTCAGTCCAGTCAATTGCGAGGGCCTATCGCCTGGGCCGCTTCTCAAATGAGAAAAATCGGCCAATAATAGAGAAATTTTACAATGAAAAAGAAATAGAGACACTGCTACGCAATGGTAGCAAGCTCAAGGACACCACATTCAGGATAGCACGGGACTACTCGGTTGCTGTGCGCGATAGGCGTCGTAAACTTTGGCAGTTCTCAAAGTCAATAAAGAAAGAGGGTGATCGTTCTCGCCTTGTCTTCAACCAGCTTTCTGTAAATAATGACGCTTACGTCTGGGACTCGGATGCCAACTGCACAGTTCGTTTGCAAACGTCCGAAAATGGTGCGCCACAAGTAGAAAATCGAGCCTCGGGAAGTCGCCATGAATGACCCAATCATCCGCCTGCCTTAGCACAATCAACTAACTCTTCTTTGCCACCGCCCTATAAGCACAGTCGTGATAACGCATTGTGTTTCCTGTATACAAATATAAGAAGCATCCTCTCGAAAATTGTCCCGCTTTCCTCGATTATGGACTCGTGTTCTGCATCAGTAATCGCTGTCACGGAAACGTGGCTTACAGAGGATGTACCAGACGACATTTTTCTTACACATGCTTCGTGTAATATTTTTCGCTGCGACAGAGCGAATCGCCGCGGCGGGGGTGTTTTGTTGGCTATAAAAAGTGAATTGTCCTGTTTACCAATTAAGATTACTATGTTTCTTGAATGCGTATGGGTGTTGTTAAAAGGTAGTACTACCAGTACTACAAAGTGCTGACATACTTATTGGTGTTTTTTATCGCGCCCCAGACATGGGCAGTAGTTTTGCTGAAGAGTTTTTTCGCATTTTGAGTGAAGTGTGCAACCGTTTTTCAAATTGTTCTCTCTTGATATTTGGTGATTTTAATTACCCACACATTAACTGGACAACACTATCTGTTGCGGCAAATGAAAGAGAATCTAACTCATTTCTTCAGTCATGTTTGGATTTTTCTTTATCTCAACTTATCATGCAACCAACACGCCGCACTGCCACTTGCTCTAGTATTCTCGATCTAATCCTTACTAATGTTCCCGATATTTGCGCCAACATTAGACATTTAGATGGTTTCTCCGATCATGACGTCATTACTAGTAACATAGTGTGTCCACCTATCAGTAGGAAAATCATTACAAGGAAAATTAAATGCTATAATAGAGCTAACTTTGATGGAATAAACGCCTATTCATATCTTTTTGCAGACCTAGTTTCGTCATAATTACCTGTCCCGTACAGTTAACGATAACTGGACTGCGTTCAGAAATGTGTTTACTGGCCTCATTTGTAAATATATACCGACCATAACGATTAGGAGTAACAGTTCTATCCCGTGGTTCAACCAAAAACTGCGGCACCTAAACAAAAAAAAAAAGCGACTGTATAGGCAAGCCGTCAAATGCAATCACTCATCATCGTGGCTTAACTACAAACAGTGTGACAGGGAATACCAGGCTATGCTTAAAACCACTCGCCGTCACTTTTTCAGCCACGACCTATCATCCATGCTGACTAACAACCCTCGTAAATTTTGGCAAGTAATCATTCCAAACAATCATCCTGATGTAATGCTTACTGATCCCACAGGCACCACTATTCCCGAGTCAAGGTGTGCACACGTATTAATCGACACATTCTCGTCTGCATTCACCCGCGAGGATATCACTTCATGCCCAGTCATAGGTACGCTTCCCGATTATCGCGATGCCGCAGATAATTGTTAGCGAGTCCGGTATCATATCATTACTTAATAATCGTAAGGTGTCAACTGCAACTGATCACGTCGGTTTCAACAACAAGTTACTCAAACGTACATCACAAAGCATCTCGGGAATCTTGTGCGCTCTTTTTTCGCAAACTTTATCCTCGGGCCAAATTCCTAATGATTGGAAAACAGCCAAGGTCATACCTATTTTTAAACCTGGCGACCGCTCATCACCACTTAACTACCGGCCGATTTCGCTAACTAGCACCGTCTGCAAACTACTAGAGCATGTCATGCATTCGCAAATCATAACGTACCTAGAGGAACATAACATAATCTTCAAATATCAGCACGGCTTCCGCAAGGGATATTCATGCGATGGGCAACTAGCTGAATTTACTAATGACTTGCTTTTATGGATTGATGCTGGAAACCAAGTTGACGCCATCTTCTTGGATTTTTCGAAAGCTTTTGACCGCGTTCCTCACCACAGGCTTCTACTGAAACTAAAATATCTTAACATTCACCCAGACACCATTGCATGGATAAAAGATTTCGTGTCATATCGAAATCAATTCACAAGTATTAATAACTACAACTCCTCCTCTATTCCTGTTACTTCCAGCGTTCCATAAGGGAGCGTGCTTGGCCCTTTGCTTTTTCTAGTTTATATTAATGATTTGCCTAACTGCATGACATCCCGGGCAAGATTGTTCGCCGATGATGGCGTTATTTACCATGAAATTACTACTGACACTGACCATGAAGCGCTGCAATCTGACCTAGATGCATTGAATACATGGTGTTCTGACTGACAAATGACCCTAAATTATACTAAAACTAAGTGCATGTCATTTTCATGCTCAGCGTCTCGCATTTCAACGTCATACTCCCTTGATAATAATACTGTTGAGTTTACTAACACGTATCAATATCTAGGAGTCAATTTACAAAATCGCATCTGACATGGCATCATCACATCAACATTACTCTTGCATCTGCTAACCGCACTTTTGGTTTAATCAAACACAGACTAAAGCAACCGCCTTCACACCTAAAGAAACTCGCGTACACCACTTTAATCATACCAAAAATTGAATATGCATGTGCCATCTGGGATCCGAACCACGATTACATCATACGTAACCTTGAATCCTTGCAAAGCCGTGCTGCTCGTTTTATCTTTTCAGACTATTCCCCGTACTCTAGTGTTACATGTTTAAAAAATCGTGCCGAATTAGATCCTCTATCATTACGACGGAAACACGCGCGGCTGTCTCTCTTTCATAAACTTTATCATCATGAGCATTTACATGATGACTTCTTTCTATCACCCTCCGTCATTTTTCCTCGCCGAGATCACCCTTTCAAAGTCAAACGCCCAATGTGTCCCTCAGCTCTTTACGCGCAATCATTTATACCCAGAACCATTCTTGACTGGAATAACCTACCATCAGACATTGCTACTGAAGTTCACCCCGATAAATTTCAACAATAGCTGCGTACGCATATCCGAATGTGACGTGTTTGCGCAATGTAAAACGGTACTTTTTTTTTCTTTTTCTGGTGCCCTCGCTGTCCATCCGATATTCTTTTGCAGTTATTCTCTTGTTAGTGCCTTTTATGTATTCGGAATTCTAGGTGTATCAATTGTTCAAATGTATTCTAATTTTGTGCTACTTCCGTTTTATCCGAACTGTCATTTTTTTACACAAAGTTGTGTCTGCATATTTTGTCGCTTTTATTCATTTTTGTCATAAAGTGTTATGACAGTATGATCAGCTATCGCCCCTCCCCCCCTCCCCCCCTATGTAATACCCTCTACTGGAGGGCCTTTAGGGGTATTTTGAATAAATAAATAAATATGGGACGCGATTGATAAATTTTCATCCGAGGAAGAGATAGTTTCGCAGGAAGACGGAGACACTCGGGGATCGACAGTGGTCGGCCAAGACATGCATCCACAGCCAACATACCGCCTAGAAGACTTGTCTTCGTCTGGGTATGTGCACCGCCTTTTCGAAGGCGGTGCCTTGGGCGCTGCCTTTCAAAAACCTTAAGAAATCTCCTTTGCACAAGTCAGAATGTTAGCTCCCGAGACATCTCTATTGTTCGGCCCCTCTGCTAAGTGTGAGACTGCATATAGCTTCGATGTTGGGCAATGTATTACTTGGAACGTTGAATACGAAAATTCATCAGTGCAGCTGATGTTTACCTGGATGTAGCGCTTTCCTTCCTTGACCTGCAGGGCGATCCTCACGAGCGGGAAGCTGCCGTAGATCTGCGCCAGCTTGGCGGCCGAGAAGGAGACGCGGGGCAGCGCGGCGTTTGACACCACTGGCCACTCGGCTAGTCCCAGTGGCTGCGGGATGCGCTTCTGCACCACTTCAGGCAGCGCGGGCCACTCGCTCGACTGGGACGAACCTGCATTAAAACCACTACTACATAGCACTAAAGCACAAGAGACAGGTACAAGTATAACTTAGGGCTAACTTCACTTTGCACACACCACGAGCAAGCAAGTAAACAAATAAAGAAAAAAACAAGCCTGCGTGCGTGAACCGGCTTAACGGAGCGCTCCCTTCGAGCCGTACACCTAAGCGTACGCGTGGAAAAGAAAAAGAATCGGACGCGGAAGAGGGTGGACACTACAAGACGCGGCTTTCGAGGCTGGAAGTCGAAATCGCACACTCCTAGAGTTTACGGCGACTTCCAGTGCAGATAGTCCACCATCTGCACTGTGCACCATCTGCATCAGTTGAAAGACGTCAGAAGCGCTTCCTTCTGACGTCTTTCAACAGTAGTATTTTCGAACATCTGTAGTTCGTACTTTCATAATTTGTACTATAATCTCTGTCGCTGAGCACATATTGTGTTTACTTTTTCGTAAACTCCGTACATGATGGCATCTAATAATCTGATAGCATCTCATAACACTCCTTCGAGGGTCTCTATGACTACAAAACCAAATAAAAATTATAATCACAGTTTGTCTCAGTCTCAATGCTACTTATAAAAAAATACCGTCTGGCATTGAAATAATTCTACTCACATGGCAGTTACCTAAAATGCAGCGAAATCTGAACACACCGGCGTGATCACATCTCTATCGCATTTAATTTGAACTTACACCACTCATTCCACTTTTTCATCACGTCCTTGACCCCGTAATCAGTAGCATAATGCCGCAGCTACGCTGAACCGCCGCAGAAAGCAATCGATGGAAACTGTTGAAGACAAAGCCTAAGTACTATTCCGAACCGACCCTATCTACGTGTATACGTATTACAGGCGTTACAAAATTTTCAGAAGCAAATGAACAGCCAGCAATCTTTGTGATCGATTCAAAACTTAGGAGTACTTAAGTTGTCGGAACACTCCAATCTCTAGCATCCCCTGATGTTGCTTTCGCCGAATGAGTCTTGTGTTTTCTGAATGTGGCTTCCCCGCGTAGCACGTGCGACGCTGTAATCTTAGCGGGAGCGTCCCAAGAAAGACTTCGGAGCGGGAGACAGGGATGGACGAACAAGATCGTTCGCACGTGCCTCCATTGGCGTACCTATTCGCTCTATATACGGTCGCGGTGAGTAGGAATTCCTACATTAGTCAGCGCCCATCGGTATGCTGCATTAGTTGCAATTCGGCTAGCTGACTAAATGCTCTTGTGTTTGTGTACACTTCTGTGTTGTCGTTCTTTTGTCCAAAGTTCATGTTTGAGAACACACAGGGTACATATTCATGTGGAAAAAAGTTGTCGCAGTTTCACCTGAAAGGCGAAGCATCAATTGCGATAGCAAACTTGTAGAGAGCTATTAGGAGTAATGATATTAGCTTTATCAGCTGTATAAACTTGGACATGCAGCAGCATCGGCAACACGCAGAACTGTTGTCGACGCCATCGGCGTTTTGCCCGCGTTCGCTCAAAATGCGTGCGGCGTTGGTGACTGTTGCCGGAGCCGCTGATATAAATAGGCACTTGGTGCCGCAGCTAAACGTCGCCTCCCTTCCCTCCCCCTTCCCCCCTCCCCCACGGCCTCTCGCGCGTCGGAAGAAGGCGCGTTTGGTCTACATATATGGTGATTGTAAAGGAGGAAAAGAGACGCCTACTTCTGCAGCCCTTAAGCGAGCACGGCGCAGAACGCGCGTTTGTTCTCCGCCGTGCGTTCACTCCCCGTGAAAGCGCGCGCCCCTCGCGCCCTTTCACTCGCACATACAGCGTTCGGCGCGTTGGCGCTGAGCCGTGCTCCCTCAAGGGCTGCAGAAGGTAGCGCCAACCTTTCCCTTTCCCTCAAGAACCACTTATCATCATCGGCGCCGATTTCATAATGACGTCATGCGGAACCTCACGGCGACGGCGACGACGACGGCGACGCCGACGGCAGAAATCTGCTTTTGAGTGTCCATATAATTGCTATCGCAATAAAATGGCACCATATTCTGGAAAGTATGTCAAGGTATACCTGTAAAGATGTGACGCAACTTGCGGTGAAGATGGCATATCTAGCCGAAAATGTGGCAAGTTGCGGTGAGGTACAAGATGTTACACGTAAATCAGGCCAGAGCAAATGCAGCATCGTTGCCTAAGGTAGCTATGCTTTGAAAGGCATTAAAATAAATACGCATTCAATGCGGCCAAACATCATGTTTTGTTTCGAAAATAGGTCCTTGAGATGAATAAGCATGGGCTTTTCTCAGGGCCAACAAAATGCAGTGAAAACTGAGAACGCTTTAAATAACTGTCTGGTGCGAACAGCTTTTGACACCTTAGGTGTTTCCACCCAACTCTTTTAGGCGTTTATTAGCTGAGACACCACAAGATTTCTCAGCTAAGATACACCAAGTTAATAGCAAGTGATGCCTCCTACATAAATAACAATCTAACCTTATATTGTTCAGAGTCACCTGAAGAAGCATCGAGTTTGTTATTGTTTTCTCTTTAATTAATTATTAGTAACGACAAGCTAATTTTTGTTAAAGGAGGTGGTGGTATATATACACGGGTACGACTCCCCCTCTTGGTAGTTACCACGTCAAGAGGAAGGAAAAATGTGCTGGGTTCTAAGGAGGGGATGAGGTTAAATGTACAGGAGCAGCTGGGCTTCTTGGAGGTAATCCATTTGGGAGTCCAAGACTATGTCTTGGACTGGTTCCCCACTTGGCCTGGTTCTGGTTGTTCTGGTTCCCCACTTGGCCTTATCCACTGCTGCAAATTAGCCGATCGTAGCGATGCGGGACGCTCCAGGACACATTTCCGTCGAGGCCTCGTGAGCCCTGGGCAATCCCACACGAGGTGGAAAGTGCCTGCTCGTTCTTCGCTGGTACATCTTAAACAGCAGTGTGTAATGACCTGCGTCGCAGCTGCACTTGAACCTCTTCTTCTGTGGAAGAGCGATAACATCACCCGCACCGGCGGCGTAAGGGCCGCGCTGATTCACACTCTGCGTAGGCAGACTTTGGCCACTCGTCCCTATCCTTGCGGAATGGGGACAGGTTCTTCCGACAGCAGGCTTTTAAGCGCACCCTTACGTCGTGCTTTCGCCTTTCCGCTGTATTCTTAATGGTTGGACTCTTCTTCGTGTCGCTTTATATGTGTACAGTTTGTGTGGTTAGGGCCTTGTGTGGGGTGTTCAATAGCTTCTCTTGCGTGGTCTCATGAGTCCGCTGATCTCGTGGAATCCTGGTGTGGCTTAGAATCCAGTGTAAGGTTAGTGTATGTCAGTGGCGCACTGACGCGCGTCAGTGACGCAATCTTTCTCACTGTCCGGCTTTCTCTCCTGTGAGACGCGCACGCCTCCTGCGAGGCTATGTAGATGTCGATTCGCATTGGGAGCTCGACCCCAACGAAAGCTGTGCGCGCTGCTTTGATCGCTAGTACTGCGCTTCTCTTATACTAGGTTGCCCATGAAGGGCGTCTGCCTTCCTGCTGTGTCATCCTCAACGCAGTGCCAGGCTATATCAGCCCTTTCATCGGTTACTTCTGGTTAAATGTATAAGGCCAGTGTTCTAACTGCTTTGATGGGGTGTTTATCTTGGCCGGGTCACTTAATGTTTTGCTAGTGGTGAGGCTCACGTCTACATGAGAGCGCCACAATTTGCGACGGCGATAAGCAATCTGCGAGAGTCAATCATAGCACAGGTTGTCAGTTCGCCACGTTCAGCCAGACCACGCAGCAATACAAATGTCGTAGACTGTTATCGCGAGATTCACTGATTCGTGAGCAGAATAGTTCTTTCTTAACC
Source organism: Dermacentor silvarum (assembly GCF_013339745.2). Classification (NCBI taxonomy): domain Eukaryota; kingdom Metazoa; phylum Arthropoda; class Arachnida; order Ixodida; family Ixodidae; genus Dermacentor; species Dermacentor silvarum. The sequence continues at coordinate 88,224,522 of NC_051156.1, read as the reverse complement.
TGGTTAGGGCAGCACTGCATGGAGTGGCGTGTCAGCGGAACGCCACATCTGATTTTTCAAGTTTTGACGGATTTTACGGCAAAACTGGTAGCCTCTAGTTGGTCGCGATTTTTCGTCGGCTCATGCTCATCCAAAAACAGCACCGCCACCTAGCGGTCGCGGCCACTCAGGGAGACTACCAACGGCAGGTTGAAAAGAGGGCACAAGGGCTGACGCCACAAGACAGAGCGCACCTGCAGTTGATTGGCGTCAGTCGGCGCAACCCAATGACGGATTTCAGGGGCCTTTTCAGGGAGGAGTAGCCTAGCAGCGGATTTCAGTGTCGTTGCGGCTGCACTATGGGTAGGGCACGTATGAAAGTATTAATAAATAGAATATGTAAAATAAAATAAAAAGTAAATGTATTACAGTCAGCAGTTTGTGGTTTTCTAACGTCACTTGCGGTGGTGGTGCTGTTCTAACTGCCGCTCTTCCGTCTAACGTCATTTGGGGTGGTGCTACTTGTGTAACGTCCGTTGAGCTTGTCTAACGTCGGCAACACCTTCGGTGTACATCCAATTTCACAGGGTGAAATGGAGGCGGAGTTTTTTATTACATGTTGCAAAAATTAGCTAGGCTAAAGATAGCGCACGGGAAAAAATAAACATTCCGTTTATGGTGTGCTCTGACAGCTTGCATTGACATATTTGCAGTAGATTTACTTGTTAAAAGTTAGGTAGCTAATCATTGCTAATTATTTACTTATGTAGAAGAAAAAAATAGCTGGAGGCTTCTTTAGGTTCCTCTAACAACACGCAGTTAATTTCATCCGTAACTAAGGCTGCGTTTAAAAAAAATACCCCGTGCGTTAGCTAGGACAGTATCAAGCGCATAAACCGCCGTACCTTGAATGAGCCTTGTTTCTGTGGTTTTGAAATTAACGGTTATCTTCACATGACTAATAAAAAACGCAGGTTACTGACACTTTGCGCCTAAATATTTAAATTTTGCGGTTTTACTGGCCCAAACCACAATTATGCACATTAGTTTTGACCACCCAGGTCCTTAAGCAGTGCACGTGATGAACTGCACACAAGCGTTATTGCAGGCGACGAAAAAAATAATAGCTTGTTTACCATGACTCCTGCAGACGTGGAAATGCGAGTATATCTTCTTCAAGAACGGGTCGGTTGAACGGCTGAAATCTGTTGAAAAAAAGACGATGAAGAGAAAATTTCGTTAGCAAAGAAGCAAACACTCGTTATGTGGCTCAAATGGTCATGTCACCGAAACCAAACAAAAGCTTGCCGCCAAATGGAGGACAGAAAATAAACTTATGTCCCCATTGACAAGGCATGCATTCACATTCCTGGCACACATGCACAATTGCTGGCTTCACCTGTTAATTCGAGGCAGCGTGCTAGACATGGCTATAGAAACTGTGCATTAGATTTGGGATACCTTACCTGAATTCTGTAATATTCGTTCAAATATTACAATATATGTAACGCCTGCTGGAAGAAAAGAATACAAAGAGACGATACCGATAACTTTAAAATTAGGTTAACAACTTCCGGAAAGGCAAGCGCAGATTTCCTGCGCCATCACTTGCAGAAATATTTATGCTCATATAGGAAGTCTTAGCAAGGTCCTTCCGTCCTTCCCTTCCTATATTGCTACTCGCATGGCGCGTTGCTGCCACGAGCACGCAACTGCTTTTAGGGGCGAAGCGCCTTATAGCGGCACCCGTTCGTCCCCGTCGTAGTAGGTAGCCACGTCTAGTTTTATGAATTGCTCAATAGATGGCGTTGTGTGTCCGTATATGTATGTATACCCATATATACATATATATGTATACGTATAGTATAACCGGAAGCCGACTTCCGCTTCCGTTTCCAGCTTCCGGCTTCCGGAGAACGCTTCCGGCGTTTTATGAAAAAAAAAACACCGCATATCCACAGGGTGAATGATGATGAGTGGGCGAAGCTCCGGAGGGAATCATCGGTAAACCGTGAATCTTCCTTGTAATTCGCCCAGTCTCGCCGCACTAAATCGAACGATTGACTTCCACCAATGACACGCGCCATATGTGACGTCATTCCTATTTTATAACAGCGCCCTTCATTATAATTGCACCATCTCCCGCTTAAGGGGACGCTAGCAAAAACGCGTTAGAAACGTGCAGTACTCTAAGGGGAAGAAGCCACAGCGTCTTACGCAGCCGTTTACACATGCCGGAACGTGCACCGCGTTTGCCGACGCCATCAGCGTTTATGAATACGGGGGTAAGGCGGAGAGGCCACAGCGTCTTACACCAGCTTCTTGCACGGACCGTAACGCGCTAGCACAAACGCGTTAGAAACGCGCAGTCTTTCGTTAATGTTGGGTATTTATTGCCATCGTGGTGCGTCTGCCCATGTGCGCTTCGTGGCGTAGTGGTTAGCGCCACGCGTTCAGAAGCGAGGGGTCCCTGGTTCGATTCCGCTACGGCCACAACTCTCGGAATTTTTTTTCTCATAAATGTAGACGTGGCTACCTACTATGACGACTACTACAGAGGAGGGACAGACCCACACCCTAAGGAGCTTCGCCCCTAAAAATTCCGAAAGTTGTGTCCGTAGCGCGGTAACGAACCAGGGACCCCTCGCTTCCGAACGCGCGGCGCTAACCACTACGCCACGAAGCGCACATAGACACACGCACCACGATGGCAATAAATACCCAACATTAACGAAAGGCCGCGTTTCTAGCGCGTTTCTAACGCGTTTGTGCTAGCGCGTTACGGCCCGTGTAAGAAGCTGGTGTAAGACGCTGTGGCCTCTCCGCCTTACCTTCAACGCGTTTCGAACGCGCTGCCCAAGGCGGTGGCAAGTCAAGTTCAAGTCGAGGAGCGTTTATGAATACGGGGGGATACTCTCTCAGCAGTCATGTGATGGCGTCGGCAAACGCGGTGCACGTTCCGGCATGTGTAAATGGCTGCGTAAGACGCTGTGGCCGCTCCCCCTTACTAGAGAGTACTGCACGTTTCTAACGCGTTTGTGCTAGCGTCCCCTTAAGCGGGAGATCCGATGATTCCCTCCGGAGCTTCGCCCACTCATCATCATTCACCCCGTGGATATGCTGTGATTTTTTATTGCGGTAGAGCTTTTATGGACACACAAGGCGCATTTTCGCCGTCGTCGCCGCCGTGATGTTCCGCATAAAGTCCAAGTACTATAACGTTGCGACCAGGCAGTTTTCTGTGGGTGCGAGTGAAAGCGTGCTATGGTGAGCCGAGGACGGTGGCTCGACCTCGCGCTCGCAAGGGTAGAAGGCAAGGAGGAAGCGCGCTGTTTTTCACCGCGTGCAAGGCACCGGGGGCGTTCTACTCCGGCGGCGGCTGTGAATGATACGGCTGAGCGCGGCCGCGCGAGACCTATCTTCTAAGTGATCCGCGATGGATACAGAACGGAGGCTCGCCGAGCGCTGATACTTCTGTGTGTGCTGTATCTCGCCGCTCAGTCCGCGCTAAAGTAAGAGGTAGCGCGAAGGTCAATTCGCGACCCGCCGTGGTTGCTCAGTGGCTATGGTGTTGGGCTGCTGAGCACGAGGTCGCGGGATCGAATCCCGGCCACGGCGGCCGCATTTTGGTGGGGGCGAAATGCGAAAACACCCGTGTACTTAGATTTAGTTGCACGTTAAAGAACACCTGGTGGTCCAAATTTCCGGAGTCTCCCACTACGGCGTGCCTCATAATGAGATCGTGGTGTTGGCACGTAAAACCCCATAATTTTTAAGGTCAATTCGCTCGCCGCTGCCGTCACTTTTCTTCAGGCCAGCGTTTTGACAGCCAGAGCCCGCTGACATCGAGAGAGATGTGTTCGTGTTTGCCTGTGCGCGCGTGACATGATGCTCGTTATTTTAGTTAGTAAGCGAAAGTTTACGAGTTTCTAAGGCCAGCGGCGTTGGCGTAAGTAGAAGGGGGCCAATCTGCCGCGCCAGATGGCCGGGCTGAGCGATCGTGCAAATATTCCACCAGGAAAAGATCGAGCTACGTTTATTTCAGCGCGTTCGCAGAGTGAACATATTACCAGAACGTCTGGCAATACAGTTTAGCGTGCGATGCGTTTCTGCTTATTGTACTTAAATTATACACGGTGCGCTTATGTACAGCGTTATACGATTGAAGTACCCCCTCCCACTAGTAGCATTTCTCGTACTAAACTTTTTGGTCAGCGATCTCTACACTATTCTCCAGTTAGTTACGTAAGTTAGTTATTAGCTGAATAAGTTAGTTTGCATAGGTTAGTACGTTGTTATATTAGCTGACTTATATTAGTTAATATATTTATTTGTGTATTAAGTGTTAAAATAGTTTAGTTAGCTATAAGTTGGATAATTAATTAGTTAAGCATAATTAAATAGTTTATGTTTCAAATGCCAATTTTTATTTTCCTATTGCTGTATTTAAACTCAAGGATTTCATGGTGATCAACCCCGTTTTTATCTGCTCAGGCCGTATACTCTGACTATACAACAAAGCGTGCGTAACAGCCCTCGCACTTGTTTTTCAGGCTACGTACAAGTATTCTTGGGTACAGGTATCTCTTGGGCGCAAACAGAGTAAGCGCCTTCTAGTGGGGGCTGCGAGAACTCTCGAATGTGGAGTTTGATGTGGTATTATATTAAAGTGACCCTCAGAATAACGGAATCGCCACCACTCCGTAGCCTTCAGAGTGTAACACCTAGGTGCTTCGATAAAAAGGCAATACAGTTCTGTTGGTCACCGTGTAAGGTTCTCAGCATCTCTTGCCAAAGCAACAGCCTCTGGGTCTCCTGGAAAGGGCGGCTGCTCGTCTGGCACAGAAAGGCGTCGGCTTTCTTGCAGGGGGCCCTCTCGTACTTGATCAGATCCGAGATTTCGCGGCCTGCGACGAGATTACGTTTTAGGCATTGCGCGCGGGTGTATATAAACCGGCTGGGATGTGACGGTGAATAGAATGCAACACATACACGACAGGTTTGCTGAGATACATAAGGTTCCGTACAATGGTACTTAGAGAAAAAAAACGCAAAAACAATCCGACGTGTGGCGTTGTTGTATGTGCGAGAATTTTGGGTTGTGGTAATTTCGAATTGCCATCGTTCGAGGAGAGCCAGGACACCTTGAGGGCTCGCCTTGATAGCGCCATTCCACAATAATGCTTCATTCTCAACTAAAACAATAAGACCAGTTTGCACGAACATTTTGCACGAAACCATTTTTCATTGAATTACGAGTCCTTGTGCTTGGAAGCAACTATATGAAACGTAAAGGTACTAGCGGGCCGCTAAAGTTGGAGGAGAGACGACTGTGGGACAATCTGTCGTCGATTTTTGTTTTTGAGCGCTCGCCTATCTATACACTGTAGGTTGAGTGCGTTGATGTGCCCGTTATGAGGCTTGTTTAGCCGGTGGAACCATATTTTCCTCTAGGTAATATTAAGGAACTCAATTCTAAGCTGCGTCGCTCTTCACCCGTCGTTTCATTAGCATGCTTAAGGAGATGCACTATGCAACGACATCGTAGTAAACGTAGAGGCGAGGCTGCGCGCAAAAATCGGAGCGTCTATCCTGGCTCACGCGTTGCAGCCTGAGCATTGCTGAGTGGTCTCCAATATAGAGGGATGGTTAAATGGCCACTAAAAAGAAATTCTACATTAAACTAGATTGTTAATTATACTCCTGAGAAACTGAAAACAATAGCTGAGCCGAGTTGGTAGGCTAGTGAAAGCGTAAAAACGAAAGATGGGTGGGCAACACTATCTTGAGATTCCCGCACTAGATGTCCGTGATGTCGTGAATTTTGAATGCAGGTCAGCCAATATAAAATATTTTAAATACAAATCGAGTACAAGTAATAAGTACTGAATGTCGAATCGAATATCGAATAGTCAATGCAGGCGCATACACGTATTTACAGCATGAATATTTACTAATGCATAAGCATTCTTTGGCGAGTACTCCAGCTCCGTCATGAGAAAATTAGAATGCCTTGTATCTGCACGAAATGCGTAATTTGCAAAGTTAAGCCATTTATTTAATCGTTATAATAGTGTAAATGTACATGATTGGTAGCTTTATAAGCGATAAGGAACAATTTAAACAAAAAATACAAATAGAATACCCATACAGATGAAGAGGGCTTCACAGAAAATGCATGAGGAAGCTTATAGTAAGGGTCGGCCAACTGAAATTAGGGGGTGGGCCAACTTCAAATTTGGGGGTGGGCCAAGTGAAATTTGGGAATGGGTTAACATAAATTTAGGGCTGGGTTAACTTGAAGTTTGGGGGTGGGGCGTGGCACAACTTACATTTTGAGGTGAGCCAACTTCAATTTCGGGGGTGGGCAAGGCGTATAATAAACAAAGCCACAGGAGCGTCAGAATTCACAAGCACGAATATGAAACAAATCCACGTACTTCCCATCGTTCCCATGGTGGCTCAGCGATCGCAGCGCCAGAGTTCCCTCTAGTAATCATTGTACGAAACTCAAAGGTTGGTGATTCATTGAGCCCGCTCTGCTCCGTCGAGGCGCGCTCGTGCTCGGCGTTCCGGCTCAATTAGTACGATCGCTTTGAAGGGCCCGGATGCGGCGAGAAAATCTTGCAATCGTCTGCTAAAGCCTAAGCATGCTTTGCCGCCGAAAAGGCCATGGGTAGACGCGCATAAGCTAGCAAAAGCAAATAAGCAGATGTAAGCAATAGCGAAGTCACAGGCAAGGCAAACAATGCTTTGTGCAATAAAGCACAAGATTATCTTGAATACCAAGGCATTTTGTCGCGCTCTTTTGAATGCATTTCTCGAAACTGGCGTCCTCCTGAGAATTTGTTTCAAGTGGATGCACCTCGCGAACACAGCTGCTACGATTCGTTAATTGCAATATGAGGTTATGAAGTAATTGGTTAAAACTTATTTAGTGATATTTCGTTAATATGCCAATTTTTCTGTGTAATTAGGTATACGCATGAACTAGTTCAAAGCAGACGGCAAACTATCACTAAGAAAGAGTCAGTTTTAAGCACATGATCAGCAATTGTCACTAAAAAGCTGAAGGAATAGCACATCTTTAGTGCCTAGTTGTAAAACAAGCTATTCAAGGATAAATGGCTTCCGCCGTGAAACGAAAAAAAAAACGAACTTGCATTATGCATTTTGTTTCTGCATTTCTTCGAGTGGGTTTGTCGTTGTTTCACTTCTGATGATTTGCGATACTTTGTTTAGCAGACGGAGAACAGTAATAACATCTTAAAGGTCAATTTTTTCGAAATGTGACGTTAGTTTCGAATATTCGAAAATAGAGAATAGTTCGAATACGAATCGAATACGACTCGTTAGTGGGAACAGACTTATCGAATAATATTCAGCAATTGAAAGCCGTTTTATGGCTATTCTTCAGTGCCCATTAAAATGGACAGACAACCAGAGCATGAGTCGAGATGACCCCCCTGATGGAAGGATTGCCTATCGTATTGGCTAAAACGAGCACTGTTTTTCTTAATAAAGATGAATTTATATTTTCATTTCTTCACTAAACGTCGCGAAAAATGACCTTTGGTACCCCACGCGGCAAAACCACGCAGATGCATAAGTGATCTATCACGTGACCTTCTCCTTCTACAGCATCCATTTAATTCCATCTGCGGGTATACGTATTCTGCTATCCTCCCGGCGTGAGTACTTAAGCAGCCGGGAGATATATGGTAATGCTTGACTTTGCAATGCTCTTTTAGGGGAAGAGAATCGTGCTGCTGAACAAAAGTCCCCACCTATAGTTGCATGGTGTACCCCTGCATGTGATAAGGATATTAAGAATACATTAGGCAATTAGTTTATATTAATGGCCATTAACACTATGAAGATACTGCACGCACTTTTCGATATCTATGTCCAGATCTAATCCGTTTTCCTTTCACGCCAACTTATGTCACTGCGTATGAGCCAGTGAGTAACTGCCACTCTTCGATGAACCTTACTGACGCCAACTTGGGTCACTGCATATGGGTAAGTATCGCTCTTCACAATTTGATGCGCTTCATACAGAATCACAACTGCAGAAAGACGTACGGTGGCCGACGAGGTGTGCCATCGCCCCTACATTTATTCATAGCGGAGTGGCGGCTGCGGCGGCCAGCCAACACCACTAGAGAGCCCGAAGCCTGTTCACTCCGATCTATGACGTCATGCCACCTGGCCCGACGGCCACAGTATCTAATGGGGATGTTCCCGAGTAAGCAGCGGTGATGTCGACGTCACCGCTTTCGTCACGCCTGGCTTTGGCAATGGAAATTTCGGGCCAGCTAGCATGACGGCATGAATCGGAGTGAACAGGCTTTGTGTATTTGGGGGGTTGGTCCAGCCCGGCCGTAAGCCAGAGTGCGACTCGTGACTCGAGTCACGCGGGATGCGCGGCAGCGCGACGATGACACAACAATCGTCATAACATACAAAACATGTCGTCCCCGTTTACGCACCCATTATATTAAGAGTTATTACGAGTTATATAACGAATTACCAATATTGCTAACCGCGCTAACGTCGCGAATCATGTCCAAAGAACGGCCGCTAATATTTATCTGATAAGGTGCAACGATCAAACGCAACAGATAGCAACAGCTCGTCCGACTACCGTACCAGTATCGAAGCATGCTGACGACGAGCAGAGGTACATGGTGCTCTTGTCGGCTGGCGGCTGTTTCTCCTCCAGGCGATGCGAGCGGAGCTTCTCCAACTGATGTCGCTGCAGCGAGGCACGCTTGCTGGCTATCACTGTGGGGCGACGCAGAAGACGAACGTCCATCGGGTAATGCACGTCTACTTAGCGTATAGCGCCGCCTTCACGTTCTTTTTCCAATCGGAACGCGTAATAACCACATTTTGCAACCTAGGACGACAGTTTGCAAAAAGAAGAAAACCGAGGGTTTTGTATTCACGCGCAAACAAATGACTAAATACCCGATAGTCGTTAGTGGAACAGAGATACCTTATGTAACACTCCAAAAGATCCTTGGTGTAATCATAGACCTGAACTATCCTGGTTACTGCACTGAAGTCAAAACTTAAGAGTATTGTTCTGTGCTTCGGTTTGTGGCAGGAGCAAGATGGGGCCCGTCGGAATCGTCTCTTCTTCAATTGTACCAAGATAGTTCGTAGGCTATGTAAGATAAAGCATGCCGGTGCTTTCGAACATGAGACCTAGCTGTGCAGATGCTAGAGAGCATCCAAGCTCAAGGATTGCCCACGTGCTTGGGCCTACCACGCTGCACTTCAAGCAATCGAACCATCGCGGAAGCTCAGGCTTGTCCCATCAATATATATATGCTTTCGAACCTCTTCGAGTGCACCTACGCTTGTTGACTCGACATAGGCAACATCCCCTTATCAGCAGTCCCGGCCACAGACCCAAACTGCAGTTTTTCAAGAGCTATATCGCGTCATGAGAACATTCTGCCATCAAGATTCTCTTCCCCGTGCATTCCTAGAGCACCTCCGTGTGTGCTGCCTAAACCGCCTGTTAAACTTCAAATCCCTGGGATTACGATGAAGTCCTGTGTTTCATCCATTGGCTTTAAGCAACTTACCCTATCGTACATTTTTACATTATACGATGGTACTTCGCACGTGTATACCGATGACCCTGTTACCCCATGCGCCTCCACCGCAGCCTTTGTCATTGCGCGAATGACCATCGCTGGACGGTTTAAATTAGACCACAAGTCCACTTCGACTGCCGCAGAACTTGTTGCTATCCGCGAGGCAATACGATTCCTTACAGGAGAGCCTCCTCGCACATGGACTTAATTTTGCGACGCCAAACCCGCTATTCAAGCCACTGAGTGCGCTATGAGACAAGGTGCTTATTATATTTTAGCTCTCGAAATTGCAGAGCTTCTCGACATTGCGACAAACAGCGGCCACCATGTCACCTTTCACAGGATATCTGCACACTGAGACGTGATAGGAAAAGAACAAGCAGACGCGGAAGCTAAAATAGCTGTAAATAATGCGCCAGAAGTAAGCATTGCGTTCTCACGAACCTACATGAATGCGCAACTCTACACTTGAGCACTGGACCAATCCAGATCGACGACACAGGCGACGGCACAAATGGGACCCACAAATGAATTTCCACATGCCTCTTAAACTGAAGAGGAGTATAACGAGTATGATACACCGGATTCGTCTTGGTGTTGTACTCACGAGGCGTTATACGCATATCATCGGCTGCAGAGACACTGGTCCCAACTGCGATCACTGCAAAGCACCAGAAACACTTGAGCATATATTTTGCTCATGCCCAGCGTACGCGCGATAACGGCAGAGCCTTATTTCTGCTATTGAACGATTTACTAAAAGACCAATATATGACGAGATTGTATCAGGTCCTTGGCCTCACGCCAACAGCGCAGCTGTGATCATCGGAGCGACTATAGCTTTCCGTCAAGCCACTGGACTCGACGCACGACTCTAGAATGACCCCAACGTGATGGACATGTATATACTCCTTATCTTATCATCATCATTCATCGCTCTTTTTCTCCCCCCCCCCCCTTCCCCAGTGTCGAGTAGCAGGCCCGAGCAAACTATCGCTCAGGCCGACCTCTCTGCCTTTCTTCAAATAAACCTCTCTCTCTCTGCAGATGTCCTAACGCCATCGCAATGGAACTTATATTTTTATATCCGATATTTGTCCCCCAGATCGCAGAGCGTGCATTGCTGTCTTTTATTGTAGTGGATTTCGAAGCCATGCTTACCTTTAATCTGCAGGAGCTGGATCGTCAGCGGCAACAGCAGGAACAGGAGAACGACAGCGGTGACTACCGCGGTAACGTACGGCTCGAGCTGGTTCCTTTCAGGGTAGTGAACCACCGGACTAAGGGGAAAAAAGCGAACAAAGAAGCTTTGCATTAACTTCATCGCAACTGACGTAACGTAGGAAGTATTTCATCTGAGCTAGGTGGTGACGTGCGTTCCACTGTTAAAGAGAAGGCATAGTTATAGAGCACGCGCAGTATTTGTTTCCGTTTTGCAAGGGTACGATCTACCGGTTTGCAGCAGGTGACCTATGAGGTGGCGCTGACACCTGTCTGCACAGCTGCGCAGTGCATTGACATAGTTTCCTTCGCCACTTGAAGCGGGATGTTCAGCAAAGTAAGAACCACACGGTAGTGTGTTAGAGTGTTTTTAACGCGGGGCCACAACGTACGGCCACAACTACAGATTACTGTAGCGTACAACTTCAGATATACGGACACCACGGAAAACTTAAACTCGCTCGCTAAACTATCAGTGACGTAGTATTTTTCCGGCTATCCTAAATATTGTCCTTGCTGTAATGCAGTGAAGTGTCATAACAAAGACCAAAACACAGAAGCACGAAATGAATAAATCTGGCCACGCAATATGCATAGCTCACTAAGTTGCGAAAGCATAAAGGTCTCAATCCTCGATCAGCATTTGTTTTCTAGCCTACTACTTGGCGTGGGTTGAGGGGAAGAAAAAAAAGTAGGGAGAAGAACTGGAAACACTGTTAGTCATGTATCCAGTTCATATTCTCTAAAATATGGTACAATGCCCCCCTGCCGAATACACGCCGCATGCAGAGTATTTTGGCCAAGGACATGAAAGAAAACTTTCGGAAAGTGGCTCGCTGCCAAGGCGTGCCAATACGAGTACATAGCCATTAATCGCAAGTACAGCTCGCAAGTACAGCGGACACGCAGAAAGCGCTTTGACGATAGTCTCCGACCCGCTGCATTTCTCACAGTCTTGGGCTGCACGCACTGCCAATAAGATGGTGATACTGTTGAATAAAATCCGCGCCAAATCACGCGTGGCTTTTTAATGCGTTGGGATTAGGCGTGCCAGAGTGGAAGAAGTGTAGCAGAAGTGTGGGAAACTGGCCACGTGGTGTATATATATATATATATATATATATATATCAACGAGAGAAGAAGGGAAACCAAGGGATTCGATGTTTGTTAATCATGATCATATAAATCCTACAGACAATGAAGCCAAGGAACAATGCGCATTGGGGAAATTAGCTGTGCTTTAAATTGAAATTTAGAAAATAGCGAAGCAACGCAAACGCAAATGGACTAAGAGATCATTTTCCGCTGGTGGGAGACGAACCCACAACCTCCGCATTACGCGTGCGTCGCCCTACCAGTTGTGCTACGGCAGCGGCTATCAATGCGTCCACTAACTTGGGTATTTGTGTTTGCTAGACGTAACCCTGGCATTGTTAGCCAGCGCCACTCAGAGCAATGGTGGGTGGACGTGGAACATTTTTTTTTGCCCGACGGCGTCACGTAACACGTGAACTTGCGGAAGCAGGCACGTGGCTAAAAAAATTAGGCTCGAAGTCCTCAGCAGACGGACGAGAGAGAAGCGAAACGGCGCGTTGCGCGGAACTCGCACGAAACGGTTGCATCGCGCAACCGTTGGATTCGGCTGCGGTCGGACGATTTCTGGCAACTCCGTGCAGTTGCAGAATGTAGCTCAAGAGCAGTTTCAATCCAGCTCAAATACTGCTCAAATCGAGCGCTTAAGGTAGCTCCAATTCTGCTCAAATCCTGCGCTTGTTAGTTTAAATCCAGCGCTGAAGCAGCTGCACTAACATGAAACCCGGGGAAGTGCGAAGCGTTGATGCGCCGGTGAAGGAGTAGCGCTGACGGGAGGAGCAATCGAGCGCTTGTGGGGGTCGTGTCGCCCTTTCTTGCGCTGCGCTATTACCAGTATGGTGTTTCAAAACCGATTTTAACGAGGTTTCGCTAATGAATGCTTCATTATTCCTGTCTGTTAAATTAGTCTGTATCATGTTAGTTTATTTTGAACCGGTTTTGACCAATTGTGCACTTGTATTGATCCTGTTTTGCGCACTTGTTTGTGAGCGTGATCACGACGGACGCCGCCGACAGCCCAAGCCCCCTAAAGTGCTTCGCCCATAAAACACTGCTGTCGAGACCTGTAACGCTTCCCACAAGTCGCTGCATGTGGCGCAGTAGTTGAGATGGTGTGCGGTTGTGAAGGTCCGTGTCGTCTAGGACTTGCCGAATCTGTTCGGGTTCGGATGGTGTGAGGTGTCGAATGAGTGTCTCCTTCAAAGTTTGGTAGGCGTTCTCTGCAGTTGGGGCGAGAAGCAAATCGCTGACCTAGCTGTCCGTTGCTGGCGGCAAGTGCTCACGATGTGCTGATGCCGCGTGATATCGACTGTGATGCGCCGGGCAGCGAACGGTGCCTCGGCTTGAATAAACCAGAGCTCGGGGTTTGTGGGTCAAAGCGGTGGTAGCTTCAATTCGACGACACACACGGTAGGCGCGTCGGTGTCGCTGTGCATGCTCATGTTGGGTCACCACTGTTGGTTGCTAGCGCGGGCGAGAAGCAGTGATACCGTGAGCGATGAGTGCCAAACAAAGACTAACCTTTTTGTTCTCTCACGAGACTTGGGGGAGGGGGTGGGGAGCAGTGCGCCAACAGGCTTGCCTGTCAGGTACATAACATGGTTGGCGCTATAAACTAGCAATTTAAACGCGCGCCTGTTATAGCGACGCGCGGAGGGCGATCACTACACCCTCGTATGCTACCTAATGCCACCATAGCTTTTCTTCAGTGTTTTCTACATTTCAATGTCAACCACGGCTAATATCCCCGATGCTTTCCATGACTTCATTGTCTGTTGGTTTTATGTATATATATATAGTAACTGGAGTATTCAATGGGCCAAGCGTATTTAGAAAGATGAGAAGCACAAATTCGTGGTTATCTTAGGTTTATTTACCCAACAGTTTCGCTCGGTGGACCGACCTTTTTCAAGGGATCTTTCTATACATATATCAAAGGCCCTTTCTTAAAGAAAGATGGTTGAACGCGAAGCTTCCTCCCACGCCGATTGTGTCAAAGTCCAAAGCCAACGACCGCGCAACGAACGCAAGAAATTCTGAGCATATGTTATTTGATTGCTTGTTTAGGATTGTATTTTTTTGAACGTTGAAGTTGAATGAAGACACATTTCGTTAAGTTGCACAGCGTTTATTTTAGATCATGTAGCCGTTGGTTACACGCACACACTCACACTTTCAAGGACGACTCTACACTTGCACAGTATCGTCTTGCGATCGTTGTGGTAGACGGTCAGAGGCTCTGCCGCTGCCGCTACACGGGATCGGCCTTACAGGCACGATCGCGCTCACGCTTACGTTCGCGTATGGCAGCCTCTTCTGCCGTGACTATGCCCGCGGCCTACCCATGGTGACGGCCGGGAATGCATTGCGTTACGTGCGTAATGCAAGGGGAAGGGCCAAGTGGGAAGTGTCGTTGTTCTATTGTGTGCGTTGATGCGCAGATAGTTCCATTGTGTAAGTTGGCTTTCCTGTAGTGCGTTTTCGGCGCTCACGGACGAATCGGTGAGGAATAGAAAGTTTCGCTTTAATACACACATACCTATACTGGAATCCCCACGGAACTCTTTCTCTCTCTCTCTCTTGTATGATATAGTGTGACTGACGGTGCACTGCTCCGTACTACCGTCAGTTGCACTTCGCTCCTTAACATTACGGCGCACCTCAAAGAGGGGCGCCGTAATGTTAACGCATTTTCTCGCATTTACCGCTAACTCGCCACAAGCGTTTTTTTGGATGTGGCGTGGTATGCTCAATCTAAGGTCGGGATCAAATGATTAATGCTCAAGGCTGAATGTATATCCTGTGATGATGGCTGGAAATACCCTTATGAGCTCACTATCGCCGGTGGTGCGAAATGCATTCGCAGGTTCGTGACACAAGAAATACGTTTCTGGGAGTCGGGATCCGCAACATGCCAGTCGCAAAGAAAGAGGTTAATGTAGTCTTCGCTGCGAGATGGAGGCCTTAGAGGCGAGTATGAGAGCCAAGTAATGACGTGCACTTCCTGAAAGTTTTCATCGCTGTGACTGTGGTGAGCGTTACCCAAATACAGCCTACCCAAGTACCTTCGTTAGAATTTAACGACCATAAAGTTCGCAAAGTGCGAGGACTGAGCGACAAGACTTACAAGTCGTTTGGAGCCATGGTAGATTGCAGAACACGCACTTTCGATCTTCTTCTTCTCCTTCTGATGATGATAACGAGCCTTAAAACAAGCTACGCACCCACAATGGGGAACTGTGTGGATGTATGAAACGCACAGATAGTCGTATCATAACTACAGGAATGACGAGAAGGGCTAGAAAAGTCGAAACTGGGAACGAAAGTGTGACCGAATAGTCGGACCAAATGACTGGGCGATTACGCTTAAGAGATGCAGAATATTTCTTTGATTTCTTTTTGACCGTTTATTGCGACAGCAATCATACGGGCGCTCGAGGTGCACTCCCGACGTTGACGCCGCCGCCGTGCTGTCCTGCTATCGACGGCGCATGCGCGGATTGCGCGCGGAGGGTTTTTCAGAGACGCGACGTACGTTCAGCTGAAGTGACGATGGTTTCCTTTCGGTGTCATCTCGCGTACCGTAAGGCGCGACGCCTACAACACTTACAAGTCGTTTGGAGCTCCATTTTAAAGTTGGCTTTCCTGCAGTGCGTTTTCGGCGCTCACGGATGAATCGGTGAGGAATAGAAAGTTTCGCTTTAATACACACACACCTCTACTGGAATCTCCACGGAACTCTCTCTCTGCATATTATAGTGTGACTGACGGTGCACTGCTCCGGATCACCGTCAGTTGCACTTCGCCCCTAGAATAGGCAGGAGGTGTGTCGAGTGAGCTTCTGAACAGCACTTTTAAATGTGGTGCGCTTTGTTTAAATCGGGGATCTGGGACGTCAAAGAGGGGTGCCGTAATGTTCAGGCATTTTCTCGCATTTACCGCTAACTCGCAACAAACGTTTCTTCGGATGTGGCGTGGTATGCATTGGCGGCGCTCCTCGTCACATCGGTGCTGTGAGACGCCTGGTAGCTTCCCGGGCGCTGTTCTTTTCACACAGAAGCAGCTGTCGTGCGCGCCGCGTCACGCCATAATGTCGCAGCACCGTATATTTGGAACACTATTGACCGAAGCCCGTGAAGCAACATTGTGTCTGCCATAGCCTTACGTACCACAGTTTTTTATATTGCGTGGAATTTACTGAGGAGAATGTCCAAGCACGATGCAAGCTCGGTCTACCGAAGACCAAGATCTTGTCGACAGGAAGAATGTTCAATTATAATCTGAGAAGCAAAACATCGACACCTTGTCAGACAGCAACTTTGAAAAGCAGCTTCTCCTGCGAGCCAATAAAGCTTTCTGGTAAAGCTTCGGTTCGTTCTGCTATCGTTTTCACTTCGGAACAAAAGTTATCCTGTAAGTTTCTTTGAAGTAGCGATACACTTTTTTGAGTAGTTAGTACTGTATCTCAGATACATTTCTCAGTTAAGTATCTGATGCTCTACAAAAATACTTTTTTCGCGTGGTATTTAGTAACTTATCGTAGATACATGTCTTAGTACCTTGTGCAGGTTTGATAACAACTAAAAAACGCCTGACAGCATTGAAAATCAGCCCCTGGAAACCGTAAATGAAGGGAAGTATTTATGTTCAATATTTACCATTAAACTTTCCTGAAGAGCCGACATGGATTACATCTGCACTAAAGCATTGGATGAACTTTGTTTTCGTTGAAGAAAATTAACAGGGTGTCCTTCTAATGTCAAGCTGGAAGCGCATTGTTCCTTGGTTCTACCAGTGCTCAGTACGTTGCTACGGTTTGGGATGCGTTCCTTGTTATCGATACTGGAAAGTTGGAGCGCGTTGAGCGTTTGACCACGGGATTTATTTTACCGGAATATAAATCTACATCATCGCTAACTTGTATATTGGAGAGACTGCAGCCGCAGTCGCTACAATTTCAACGTAGAGTTGCCAGATTAAGGTTCTTCACGTGCTGAACCACACAATATTGGCATAAATCTCGAAACGTATTCGCTAGCCGTGATCTTCGAGAACTATTCCCTCTCAATTTTTACGCCCATGCTTCACCCGAGAGAAGCTGTTCCAGCACTATATTTTCGCGTTCAGTCGATGATTGGAACTCTTTGCCCCGTGCTACTGTATACTACACAAATAAATGAAAATAACTCTATAAGCAAGCAAGCCAGCAAGCAAGCAAGCAAGCAAGAAAATAAATAAATAAATAAATAAATAAATAAATAAATAAATAAATAAATAAATAAATAAATAAATAAATAAATAAATAAATAAATAAATAAACTTGAGAGTGCAAAAATTGATGTACGAGGTCTGTTAGGAAATTTCCGACCTTATTTTTTGTGAACACCTGATGGATATGAAACAAGTGTGCATGCATCTGCCGACCTTGAACCTTCGTGTGCATGCGCGAATTTTTTCCCACCTGCCGATACCGTCAGTCGCTGGGAGGCAGCGTTTCATTGAGGTAGTGTGCAGTGCTCTCGTTGGTTTCTTTATT
Source organism: Dermacentor silvarum (assembly GCF_013339745.2). Lineage (NCBI taxonomy): Eukaryota > Metazoa > Arthropoda > Arachnida > Ixodida > Ixodidae > Dermacentor > Dermacentor silvarum. The sequence continues at coordinate 88,207,083 of NC_051156.1, read as the reverse complement.
GCAAGGAAAATGACGGAGTGACTGGAGCAGCGCTACTGCATCACATTTTGCCAGAAACTGGGCGACAGCCAAGTGGAAACCATTCGGAAGATTCAGACGGCTTTCGGTGACGATGCTATGATCAGCACACAGATTAAGGAGTGGTACAACCGGTTTAAAGACGGTCGCACATTGGTGGAGAGCGAGCCACTCTCCGGTCGGCCATCAACATGCCGAAATGACCAGGTCATTGTCGAAGTGAACGCTGTGGTGATGCGGAACCGTCGTGTCGCTATCCGAGAAATTGCGGAAGAGGTGGGCATCAGCACTTTTTCTGCACATTCCATTATGACCAAAGATTTGGCCATGAAGAGAGTTGCGGCGAAATTCGTGCCGAAGCTGCTCAGGTTGGAGAAAAAGCTACTTCGTGTTGAAGTCTCACAGGACATGCTGAATTCCACAAACAGTGACCCCGACTTCATGAACACCATAATCACTGGTGACGAGTCTTGGGTGTAGGATTACGACCCGGATACCAAGTCCCAGTCGTCACAGTGGAAGCATTCCCCTTCACGATAACCAAAGAAGGCCCGCCAGTGCTCAGCAAGGTCAAAGTGATGCTGACTGCTTTCTTTGACTCCCGCGGTGTGGTACACCACAAATACGGTACCACAGGGTCAAACAATCACCAAAGAGTACTACATTGATGTCCTCCGTCGGCATACGTGATGCGGCGCGGCGCAAGAGACCGGGGTTGTGGTCAACAGGATATTGGCACATACATCATCACAATGCTCCTGTACATTCCTCGTACTTCATTCAGACTTTTTTTGGTGAAAAACCAGACTCCTGTAGTTCAACAGGCTCCTTGCTCTCCTGATATGGCTCCCTGCTACTTCTGGCTGTTTCCCAATAAGAAGAGCACATTGAAAGGAGCGCGATTTGAGACAAGAGAGGACAATATGGCTGCAACCACCGCTGAGGTAAACTCCATTCCGAAGGAGGCCTTCTCGGAATGCTTCCAACAATGGCAGCACCGCTGGGAGAAGTGTGTGGAGTCCCAAGGAGACTACTTTGAGGGTGATTAGGTTTCCAACGCTCCAGTTATGTCAGTTTTTTTTTATTCGGCCAAAGGTCAGACACTTTTCTAACAGACCTCGTATGTGCTTAAATACCAGCTCAGCTTTAGAATATAAGTGGGCACAGAAGAGTGGTTATTGACATATTTAAAGAGGAATTCTTAATGCGAAGCGCCGTCCAGCGAGCCCGGGCCACTTCCTGGGATCTCGGAAGATTTTCCTCCAGCGATGGACCCCTGGCAGCCTAGCAACGGGCACCAACATCAATAACCGTTGGACAAATAAAGTTTATTCCTATCTTATCTTCGATTCTTTCGGCAACGCTGCTGTTTGTATCTGTCTTGCATGGTTCGTCATGGCGCTCCGGTAGGACGCAGACAAATGAGAACAACAGAAGACATGCCATCGTGGCGACGTGGTGTGGTGATCACTGTCGTTACACATACGCTCTCATATAACAGAAGCACAACTGCTCTTTTCACATGAACACGTTGCGCCATTTGCCAGAACATGTCACAATCACTAACAAGGCTAGGTAGCAAACTACACACGAAATGCTTTGTGTAACGTTCGGTTCCTAAGAACGTGGGATGTGTATAATTTAAATGCGTAGCATTATTTGGCTATAGGTCGCCTGGGGTCATTTTCTGCTCTGTTACGTTCGTCCTTCCGTTTCGTGTCCCAAGAAATCCGTACCGCAATCTGGACATGGATAGGTGTATTTATCTGAATACACAAACTTCTGTACGCTTACCGCCACCTGCTTGTGTTCGCACGGACTTCCGGCGCGATACTTTTTCAGCCAGAATGGGAGTTAATACATGTATTTGCATGAACTCCGTCCTTATCACTTCAAATGAATTCGTGACTTTGTAAACCCATCATTTTAAGCAAAGTGTTATTTCATAAATAATTAAATAAACATAATTAAAGCTGTCCGAGGGCCCAATATTGAAACCATTACGCCATGCAAGCGTGCATTGGCAATCGCCTTGTGAATATTTAGCGGGCAAGTGAGCCGTTGAGACGGTGCACGTGTTTAGATTAAGCCTTACCGAGGTGCCGTTACAACGCAGGCGAGAGCTTGCGTGAGAAAGAATGCGCGGAAAACGCAAGCAACCAGAGAATTGCATCAGCAACAACAGAGAGAAGCTATGCTGAAGAGGGCGCGCTGGAAAGGAGGCGAGTGTGTCAGTAGGCAAATTATGCGAAAAAAAGGCACTAAAACATTTGTTTCGTTTAGCAAACACAAGACTGATGGTAAAAACGAGTTTACTGGGGAGATCTTCATATAGTGCATGGTATTCCTTGGAGCTGCTTAGCTCTTTAGGTACCACAGTCTTGGTTTAAAGGGTATAGAGTACAAACTTCATAAGTATACTGATTATAAAGAATGTGACACACTATATGCAATTCCCCAGTGGGGAGTTTATGTCCTAATTTTTGTAATAGTCAGTCTGTCGCTGTACACCTTAGAGCTTTAGCGCCGCGGACATAAAAAGGACAGCCATTGACGTTGCGCGATAGTTTCAACTGCATAACACGAGCTTAGTGCCTTAACGCTAAGGTGTGTTGCAGAGTTAATCCAGGATGCGTCGAGGAAAGGAAGTGCGGGACTTGAGCAGTCATCGCAGCAAATGGTGACGAAGAAGCTATGACGCTAGCCAAGGACAACCAGCTCGTGTAGGCAGCACAGACCAGTGTTAATTTCAATAGAATTGCTCAGAGGATGAGCCTGTGTATAAGTATTTGAACTGAGCAAACGCACATGAGACAAAGTAGTGCCAACAAAGAAATGATGTTAGCATGTTTTGACTAACTCTGCGTGGGCATACGTGTTGAGTTTCTTCTGTATTTATTTGTTCCTCATTACATTGCCTCCTTCAATTTTTTGTTTCAGTTCTTGTTGAGATTTATGCTCTATCACCTATGCTATCACTTTTTTGGTGTTTCTTTAGCAAACGCATCAGTGGAGAAACCGAAGGTGAAACCAAGAAAAAAAAAGGAAAATCATGTGACATTCCGTTTATTCTCACGACAACAACAGCAACAACAATGACGAGGATGACAATGACAACGAAACGACAACTAGCACACTAATTCCCTATAACATAAAATAAAATACGGCTCTAACATCAGTTAGTTTCATTGCATAATTTCAACCCATCTGTTTAACCGCCGGCTTCTTGGCCAATCCCCCGTGGTGGGTATGCGCCATGGCATAGGAAGCAAGCAAGCAAGCAAGCAACTAGGTACTACAGATAAGTGGAGTATGTCGTATCAAAATTTTGTTGTTGTGTTACCTAATGTGTCCTCTTTATTGTTTGTTTCATTTTTGCATGGTATGGTAGCTTTCATCATCTTCTGTCTAGCCAATTCCTCACGTGGGCGTCACCCGCGTTTAGAAACCACAAGATTTTTGTGACGGAGCGCCAGTGGTACTATCGGTGGTTCTTCAAGCTTGCTTGTTGCTTTGTATCTTCCTCACTGAATTATGCAGGTTCGAGCAGTATTCTGAGATATTCTAAAACTGCTTGACTAGAGGTCACCGGAGGATGAATTAAAATTCTTTTGCGTTAGAACTTGCTGAACACTACTTGTATGCACGCTTTCGCCATTTACGAATGGTGGCTGCAAGATAGTTTGACCTCTGAAAGGGTCTGCCAATTTGAGCGGTAAAACGGAAATGGGAAGGAGCATTTTTCTGTCAACAAGAGGCTCGCAGCATGCTTAAACGTATAAGACTGTGCAGCAAACCAGTCTTTTCAGTTTCATCAGAAATGCAGCACAGGAGTACACATGTATACGAGGTGAATGCATGAGGCTGGTTTCCAATGTAGGAATACATCAATTAAAACACTTTCTCCATGTCAGTATGCAAGAGAAAACTTTTTTTAAGCAACATGAAATCGTCTGGAGAAGACATGCCACCAAAGTTGCCCGGTATCCCATGGACAATAATTGCAGCGGAGACCAATGCTCGAGTTTTATCTAGGCATCAGTGGCCATGCTGGCATTCCACCTAAAGTTGTGGTGGGGATACTGAGACCGGAACTAATCGTTGAAGAGATGTCAGGCACATGCAGCCAGGAGCTTGCCAACTTTAAAGAGATGGAGCTGTAGCACAGTAGTGGCGAAGAACGGCACTAGTCGCAACTAGACATCGGTATTACGTGGGTGAGCACATAGAAAGGCCTGAAGGCACAGATCTGCGCACATATAACCGTCCCACAACCGACTTAGAGAAGCAATTTCGGGCAACTACTGATTTCAGGCTACGGTTCACTGTGAAAATGACTGCGAACTAGCTGCGACTTCAGTGCATCTTCTGCTGCAAAGCAGTGGTTTCCAGCACTTATAAAACAGACGTCCTGGTGGCTTCAGCAATCTTTTAACTGTCGGCGTAATACGCGTTATGTATCTCTTATTAAACTCGTTATTGCGGCAAATTTCGGTAAGCTGGGCTTGTGTTCACAAAACATTTCCCACAATAAGAACTTCATCATTGTCCGGCGTTCGGGTCTCCGCCCCTCGCGCTGCGGATCAACCTTAAACTCACACAATCGCCGCAGAGAAGGCCAATCGCGGACAGTATATAGTGCTGTGGGTTACTGGCCCCAGTGAGCAGCTGTTACGAAACAGGACCTCAATGCCCATAAGCCAATTAGGAGTGTACCAGTGGTTCAAAAGACATCAAAGAGCACGGCAAGAGACAGTGCAAGTTCTCAAGTGAAAAGAAATACTGATAATGGCGTGCTCTACAAATGCCGCTGTATATTCATATGCTCTCAGTAAAAACGCCCATCGTAGTTAAAGTAATATTTGAGTAGTCTAAGCACATGCTGCCACTATTGTGCCACAGAAGTGTAATAGGCGGTGTCACTGTAAAAACAGCGCGGTCAAAGCCTTCGGCTGCGAATACAAGTCCACTCCAGTTCCCGGCTAGAAATCGAACTTTCGTCTTTCATGTATTAGAGGTATGCGTAACCCGTACAGCCGAGGCTGTCTGGAGTGCCGATGACCAAACCATGGGGCGAGAGAGGGCAATGTTGGCTACCCCATGTCGTTCATTTCGGTGGTTCGAATGTGGTACCCAAATGACCGCCTTCGGACGCGTGTTTCATCGACAGCAAAGCGTACTTAACTCTTGTGCGCTGAAGAAGGGAGTGACGGACGGGAACGCACACTACGGTAGAACATGCTTTAAACGACATCCGGCGTCCGGCCTTCACTTAAGCGGGGTTCGTGTATGATCCCGGACTCATTCGATAAGGCAACACGTGGAGAAAGTAATACAGAAAAACGATTTATTTTCGTTAGTGCAAGGTTCTAAAACGGGCACAAGAGGAACGCTGCGCTTGTGGAATGACAGTTGAAAGCTCTATGCCGTCATAGCGCAACAAAACGTTCTCGGAGTCGCGAGTAAACACTGGGCGACAAACATGCACAACAAACAAGAACACTTGAATGGCAGTCCTTAGTCAAAAAATAATTACTGAAAAAAAAGCAAGAAAAGCCGCTTATGTCGACTGAACAATTCCTGAAAAACACTTCGCTACACGCAGGGGAGGTCCCGTGGCACGACATTAGAACACACACACGCTCGCATTGAGCTCTACCTACAGCGTCAACCTACAGTTCACGCCTGATCGGGGACCGCTGCCGCTCACAAGTGATCTGCACGGTACTTTCAACTATACAGGCGTGCTTACCCGGGAGCCTCGCTGCAGTGTCAGACTCTGACGCGTCTAGGTGTGTTCATCGCAACCGTCCACCGAGAAAAAAAAAAGATGTCTCAAGGTTTTTGTATCAAATCTTTCTGAAATCGATGTCGAGACTTAACCGGCATGCTCTTTTTAACAGTGAGCCGTACTGTTTATTGTTCCGTCGCCACCCGTTCACTTGTCCCGTCTGTGTCTTTAAGTGTAGTCCTGAACATGAGCATTCGTTCAAATAGTCGGAACGGTCGAGAAACTGCAGAGCGAGCCGAGACAGCTCATGTCTAAGAAACCAGGGGTGCTATGCAGGATGCGCCGAGTTTCTCGTTCGTACGAGTTTCACCCGAGTTTGTTCGATGGCAGTCAGTGAACGGCGATAGCAAGGAACGTGCAAGAACAGCAGGCTTAAAGAAATGTCGAGATAAAGCCGCGTATGACAACATGAGCGCATCCTGCGCGGCACAGTGATTCCGTGCTTCAAGCACAGAAGACTGCGCAGCAAAACGCGCCAGCGCCGCGTATTGTTATCAACGTATTATCACCATTTAGGAATACCGTGACTGTACCGCTGTCTATCTGCACACTTGCCGTGAGCCACTTGCCACGCCTTTCTAGGGCGAGTAAAGGGCGTGCCTCCTCTTTCGAGCATTATCTTTCTATCCTCCGTCGAATGCGAACAGGGCACATGCGGTGCATTGTTGCGCCTACACTTTCCCTCAATCGATTACGTTCAAATACAACAAATAAAATAAGGAACACTTTATTTCTTGAAGTATCTGTTTTTCGTTTGGAATGCCATAAATGTTTGATGACAAACAGAGATCGAGCGAATTATTAAATTTTGCACTTTTTTTGCCGTGAGTGGCGACAGTGAGGCGAAAGCTTACACGCGGATACATTTTAGAACGTCGCACGCACGAGGGAGTTCATACGGTGAGCAGTCGCCAGGGGCACTGCAGTGCTATCCTTGATAGGGTGCCTTGATGCCCGCGCGCATCGAGGCACTCTAATCATTGATAAAGTCAGTCATGACAGTGATCTTTCCATTTCCTGGCTATTAGGGGAATGGCCACGCAGCGCTGCGGCATGGTTGTTCAGCGCAGGTGCTTCACTTAGGCTGCTATTAAAGCCGCCGCTTTACCAACTGAAACGACGGGAGCAACGGTTGTCATTGCAAAATGGCTGTGCGGTATTCTAGGGTCCGTAGTGACGCAGCACAGTGAAAGTGCACCAGTTTATCTGCGTGCGCGAAGCCTCCGCGATGCATTGCAAGGAAGAGCGCGCTGCCCAGTGACACAATTCATCGCTTGTCATCGCTTGCCCAGTGAAGGTGCCTCCGTTCGCATGTATACGCAGAGTTGTTCTCTCCAATGTGCTTGCCGATTGTCTCTGCTGCTGAGCTAACAGCGATCGCAGATAGATATAGTAACGACAGCGCAGCAATCGCATTTTGGCGGGTGATGGCTCCTGTGTGCAGTTAGGAAATTAAACTTCGAACGCAGGAAGGGGTTGCAACTATTTAGTGTGCCGTGCTTGTGATGAAGAAATGCCATCGCACTGTGTTTAAAGAAGCGAGCGTTTCTCGGCGCTGACCGTGTTTGCGACACTGCAGATCCGATACACCACCGATGACAGAGCAGCCATCTCAAACAACAGCTGCGATACATTTACGTTGGAAAACACTACGCACTGCTCAGCATCGTCATCCACCACGGCACATCGACACCTTGCAAGCAGCTACAGTGTCGTTCCGATAATTATTTGCTGTGCGCTACGTCGCTACAATGCAGGCAATGAACCGTTTTGTAGGGCCATCACAGCCCAAGAATATATATGCTTAAGCCAGCGAAAATCGCCGCTTTGTTTATTATAGTGGTTCTCATCTACAGTGCATCACCGATGACAGTGTGCTGTGCGTAGTTTCTGTCGGCGGTCAAGATTGTTGATGCCTCTCAGTTCCGCACCACGTCGCTGTTGCCGGAAAATAAGTTGGGCGTGGCCCAACCGTGGCGGGCGCGCGCACAAGAGTTACATGCCTCGCGCGGGGCGTGACGTATGGTTTTGATTGACACGCGAACTCGGGCCAAACTCGTACATCGCGAAACCCCCCTCGAGTTGAACTCGGGAACATGGTGGCGGCAGCAGCAGCCTGTGTAATCGCATCCAGCGGCAGCAAGCGTCAATGTGACCATCTGGACCCGTTCACCTACATGTCCGACGTAGAGTTTCAGCGTCATTTTTGCCTTTCCAAAACGTGAGTGCGCTGGCTGTGTGACGAATTAGGCGAAGACCGTCGTTTGCGGAGATAGGGTGGCGGGCAAATTATGCTTTCCCAGCGTAGACTGGTGTGACTAGGCTGCGGAGGAATAGTTCGTGCGATCGCTTCGCCTCTCTCCTGTTTCAAGCAAGCTCGTCCACCGCGCCCCAGCCCCAGGCCAGGTCCGGCGTCATCATCGGAGTACTGGAGCACCTGCGAGCACCTGGGGTTCAACCCGGACCAACCAACCTGCGCAGGCGAAGTAGTCACATTATATTGGAAGACTCAGAATGGACGCCGGGCTACCTTCCGGTGCCGAAATCAGTTTCGGTGCCGAAATCAGTTTTGGCAGGTACACGGTACCGCTGCACGTCACGGGCAGAGAGGCGAAGGAAGTTACTGCGCCAACACGGACCGCCTCGGCCGTCCGAACAACCACCTCTCTAGGCGGCAAATGTTTTGACTCACGTACTGCGTGAGCAAAAGCGTACACATATGGATGTTGAAAGAGACCGTAGACTTGTTTCCTCTATCGGAGCACGCCATCGCCGACTGGTGGAGCTACCCCCGTAAGGTCGGGAGGGACGAGCTGCTGGCGCGAGCTCCACTCGGTGGCCCCGGGAAGACAGCGCAAATTGACGAATGCCTTCTTCGCGGCGAGCAAAAGTGCAATCGAGGCCGCCTAATGACGGGCGACAACGTTCCGCCGAGCCGCCAAAACTACGGTGGCGTTAAAGATGGTGGCCCATGGGTCTTCGGCATGGTCTGCGCGACCTGAGGGGTGCTGCTACTTTTCAAGGTCGACCGACGAAAGGCGGCGACGCTAGGCACCATTATTGCAGCCAATGTTCAACCGGGGACCATTATTCATAGTGACGAATTGGCCGCATACAACTGTGTCCCAAATTCAGTGGATGCTAACGGGGCTATGCCTTAATCTGCATTGGGAGACAGTTAACCACAGCGTGCACTTTGTGGAAACCAACATGGGCGTTCACACGCGAAAAATAGAAAGTTATTGTCAAAAAGTGAAGCGCCACCTCGTCAGCAGTGGGTACAGAGTAACTGCACTGATGCTGGAGTCCCGCCTGGGATGAATGTGGTGGCACTCAACGGCCACGTGCGCTGCAAAGACCCTTTCTTGCGTTTGTTAGAAGCCACGGATCGCTGGGGCTACCAAGTATCAAGACTCTTTCCTGCGGCTGTTAGAAGCCAAAGCTCGGCGCTAGCCAGTATGAAGGTGCGTCACAATGAAAAAGAAAATAAAGCGTAGTTTTTTATCCTTGCATGAGAGTTTTCCGACATTCCTGAGTGCTTACACGGTAAGCGCGCGGCAAACCACTTCTGCGCTAGCCGACGCTCCCTTCGTCTCGAAGCCTTACTTTAGCGCGAGCAACGAGCGATCTGTTCAAAGCCCAGTGTAAAAATCAGGCGCACACCAATCTGTGCTCGGAAATTGGAGCGCAAGCACGTAGGGAGCCGCGCCAATTAAATCTAGAGGAAAGAGAAAGAGCAACGAGCGATCTGTTCAAAGCCCAGTGCGAAAACCAAGCGCACATCAATCTGTACTCAGAAATGCTAGCGCAAGCACGTAGCGAGCCGCGCCAATCCAATCCAGAGGAAGAAAGAGGAGGGCGAGCGTGCCCTCGTGGTATAACGCGAAACGATTAAACTACAAATTAGTCTAATACGCATTCAGTGTACTATTTGTAAACTTTAAAAGACCTATACCCTACGGTAATGTGACTAATATCATTGTACTAAATGCATTTATTTGATAACTTGCTTGTGCCTCTAATGCACTCGGTGGAACGACAAACAAGTGAAAAAATGCACGACCATGCACCGACCGTATGATCACGTAAGCCCCAGTTTGTCGACCGCCCATATGGCAACGCCCAAGGGATGATGGCCACCCAGAGTGAATCTAGATAAACCAATGAAACTGGAGGTGTGCCGACGGACAAACTTTGTCTTGTTACCATTAGTTCTTTCATCTTGGGGCGTCGCCAGAGCTCGTGAAGATCCCGAGTTTCGCCAAACTCGGGGCATCCTGCATAGCACCCCAGCTCATGTTCTAGCTTGTCCCTGCGCAGCTGCACATAGTTTGCTAGTCGCTAGCTAGACGGGGTAATGTGCTCGCGGTGATGGTGCTTAGCTACAGCGCAGGGCGCCCCTCTGCACTTTAGCGTAGAAAAAACAGTTCTGCACTGCGTTGCGTTCCAATTGGAAGCTAAGCCTTGCATTGTAGACCATACCACAGAACACGCACGAGCGCAACGCACTAAGTGCACACTGGCAGCGCCACCGCAGAATCAGGCATTTGCTCTCTCGAAGCATGCCATACGTGTAAACTATTAAAGCGACGTGCATTGGTCTTCTTCTATTAGCGCAGGCAGGGGCTCCGAGGTGGTGACCGGGTTGTCCAGAGCAGCTGCCTTTGTTTTGTCTTTCTTGGTGGAAGAACGACCTCTGATCCAGAGTCCCACGTTGAACAGGAACGAGATCAGCAGCATCCCTGCCATGAGCTGAAAGAGGCCGTCGTACGAGCCAAGTCCATCGCGGAAGACGCCTGCAAAATACGAGGTTTAGAGAAAAATAGCCACCATGAGTACAAAAGCACACACTCGATAGCCAGTGCGTTTTGAGTATATTTTTGGGAGAGAAACTGTTGGTAGTAACAGGATTCCGGACCCGGCATTATTTCTTGATTTTCCGATGTGCGCGGTAAAGTGAAAGCTTAAAGAAATTTAATTAGAGAAATAAAAGTTAACGTTTAGATTCTTTAGCGTAGTAATATTGGTCTCTTTAGTAATTCATGTGAAGAGGCTGCCCTGCGTTTGTATAAGGCATTATGAAATATGTTTTTTTTTGCAAAACGAAGAAAGATGGAAAGTGGGACACAACAGAAGAAATAAGTATTGAACATGAGGACTATTTAGTATTGTTCAGTTGAGAGGTGCAGGCGACACGCCTATCACGTTGTCAATAGTGTCATTTTTTCGACATCGCGCAGCCATCTGTTCAGTCTTAAAAAGGCAAACAGAACCGACGCCCTTTCGTGCGCCCTCCATAATTGAGATAAATTTCGCTACAGCTAAATAGACACTGGACTGAAAAAAAAACAGACACGGCGCACCGCACCTAGACCAGCTTGTCGCGCCGTGCTCGAGGTCGAGGCTTTCCTCATCGCGCTACAGCACCGTTTATCACGCTACGGGTTGGCTGTGTCCCGGCGCGTGAACATAACACCGACAAGGACGTGTGGAGAGTTGGTCGTAGGCATCGTGTGGTCGCTAGGAGATACTTCAGTAGCTGATATTGTAGTGTCCTGCATTCGTTGCGCAGCGTGCGTCGCTACTCAGGGACTATCGTCTTCTTGGCTTGCGGTGTACGACCCTCGCTGAATGTCCGTACCCCAGTGGTTGTGCTTCTCGACGCTACTAAGCTCGCCTTACTTTTGTTACTTGGGTTCCCTTCTATAGCTTACTTTTACAGCGAAGCTGTATACACCTAGGCGAAACCATTCGTGGTCCGACGACAAAAACTCTTCGGCGGAAATAAACCTATCGAAAAACAATCGAAAACTCGCGTCTCATTCAATTGGTATACACCAAAATGGGCATGGAAGCGCACGAATGTATGACTAACATGACTGATAGGTCACGATATCAATAACATCACATGCGCGTCAGTTACGTCGCTATTACCGATAATAAAATCACATGTGCATACGTGGGATATGCGGGTATGAGCCAGGGACACGAAAGAAAGAAACAAACAAAGAAGTAAAGAAAGAAAATTACACCATCTTCCTGTAGAGGAACCCTGAGTAGTATGCGAAGCAGCCGTGGGGTCGACTCAAGTTCCCATTAGTTTTTAGTTCGTCGTTTAAGTTAGGTTGAGGTACGTAGCTACCGGTTTCGCGAGCCCGAAGTTCGTGATCGGCCTGTCGCCGCTGCCGTTTCGTGGCAGCGGCTCGAGCCCTCTTCTCCGCGGCGCTGACACTGGCGTTGACGCTGGCGCTGTCCGTGGTACTCATCGCCACGTTGCGGGAGGAGAATGAGAGGAGCGAGCTACAGTGGCGCCCCCCAGCGGAGTATGCAGCGCCTACCGTCGCGCCTCTAACCTAAGCTGCTTCGCATTATCGCGCGCGGAGCCGCAGGTGTTGCCATTCGTTGCGCAATCCGGAGAGGAGAGGAGCGTCGGAGAGGAGAGAAGGAATGCCGAGAGGAGAGCAGATGAGACAAGGAGAGGAGGGGGAGGAGGATGCGCAGTGCGGGTGTGGATGCCGCACGGCGGATGGATGGAGGGAGGGAGGGAGTGACATAGCCCCGACCATAAGCTGCTTCGCATCGAAAAATCACGTGTGGCTCATTCCCGGATTGGATATTTGGGTATGAGCAGCCGAGAGCAGTAGCGGGAGAGATTTTGTCGGCGTCGCGCCAGCGCCTCGGCTGAAGATCGGGCCTGCGATGCGGAACGCAAGCGCCAATGTCGGCCGATCCGGCGGCTCGTGCAGCCGAGCTAGACAAAGACGTAGCCAATAATTAAGAAAAAAGTGTAAGGAACCGTCGGGATTAACACAGTGATAAAACCGGGACCGGAAACTTGAGCTTCGCTGGTTTACCAACTGAACGGGGTCCATGGGCGGTGTAATTTTTTTCTCCATATTTTCCAGCGAGAAGGCCACTGGCATTAATTGTTCAATTTATTTTTATGTTATTTTAGTAGTTCGGTGTCAAGAGATAATTTTCTGTTCCTACTGTCGCACTCTACTCATTGTCACTGTTTTACTTTAGTTTCTAAGATCTGCCATCTCGTTCTTTCTTTTCTTATTTCTTCCCTTCATATGATTTTTCATTTCAACCTGAAGATTAGGCAGGTTGTGCCCGTTCTGGTGGCAGTTGCTAGCCTACTTCTTTCCCTCTCTTTCGAATGTATATACGTATGTTTTAAAACTAAAGAATTGCGAAGTATATAATCACTTGGAGTACGAACCAGCCCAACTTTATTGTTTATTTCAACTTTGCTCACGATGAAACAAGAAATTCACTCACGGGGCGCTCGATATGGTATTATGGGATACCGGGTGCGCCTGCGCGAAGGCACCATGCTAAGGCGAACTGTACGTCACAAAAATAAGGGCATTGCCCGCGATATTACGTGCTTGCATTACACCTCAGCACATGATGTGCTCCCAAGAATGCATATGACTTCTTGCGTATAGTCACCGAGCGCTATAGCGCAGCTAACACCATTAGTTACGTTATTCAGTGTCAGAACGTTCTTTGCAAACATTGACCTCTGGCGGTGATGACGTAGGCAAGCGCACGACCTACTCGGTGCTCAGCGAACAGTCTCCCGCTAAATATACAACGTGGGCAGCGCTGTTATTCGGCTGCCACTTAGAACGCGTCAATGTATAGTTCACATTTAGGGGAGCCATATACCTCTAAGTGCTCACACCAGCTTATTTTTAATAAGAAAGCTTGTAGATATATTTTTCATCGATATATATATATCTTGTTGAAGGTATATATGAGACATTTCTCTCCTCAAAACAACGTAAAAAAAACACCGCATATCCACGGGGTGAATGATGATGAGTGGGCGAAGCTCCGGAGGGAATCATCGGTAAACCGTGAATCTTCCGTGTAATTCGCCCAGTCTCGCCGCACTAAATCGAACGATTGACTTCCACCAATGACACGCGCCATATGTGACGTCATTCCTATTTTATAACAGCGCCCTTCATTATAATTGCACCATCTCCCGCTTAAGGGGACGCTAGCACAAACGCGTTAGAAACGTGCAGGGGAAGTGGCCACAGCGTCTTACGCAGCCATTTACACATGCCGGAACGTGCACCGCGATTGCCGACGCCATCAGCGTTTATGAATACGGGGGTAAGGCGGAGAGGCCACAGCGTCTTACACCAGCTTCTTGCACGGGCCGTAACGCGCTAGCACAAACGCGTTAGAAACGCGCAGTCTTTCGTTAATGTTGGGTATTTATTGCCATCGTGGTGCGTCTGTCCATGTGAGCTTCGTGGCGTAGTGGTTAGCGCCACGCGTTCAGAAGCGAGGGGTCCCTGGTTCGATTCCGCTACGGCCACAACTCTCGGAATTTTTTTTCTCATAAAAGTAGACGTGGCTACCTACTACGACGACTACTACTACTACAGAGGAGGGACAGACCCACACCCTAAGGAGCTTCGCCCCTAAAACGCAAAGCTTGCACTAGGCCACGCAAAGCTCGAGACACAGCGAAGCTGGCCGATCGATTGCGTAATAAGCTAAGAGATACCTGGCATAACCAAGCTCAACTTAGGCATAGCCAAGGCCGAACCTAGCTGCTACCAAGTTCAACCTCGACACAGCCAAGTTTAACCTAGCTATACTACCAGAAGACTCAATCGATCGGCCAGCCTCGTGTGTCTCGAGCTTTGCGCGGCCTAGTGCAAGCTTTGCCTCCCTATTACGATGACAGCAGAGAAATGAAATTTCACGCTGGAATGATTAGCGGCCACGCAGCCAGCTGTGGAAGAAGAAGACGATGACGATGACGACGAACGCGGGAGCAGTGGCACGAGCGCGTGCCGAGTACCAGTACGAGCGCTAACCGAGGGGCGCCAACGAGCCAGCTGCGGACGACGCTTGAGCCAATGCTGATGATGATAGTGTCACGTAGTAGTGACGATGAAGCAAACAGTCGTAAAACTGGGAATGACGAAACTGATTCTTTATTGGGCGAACCTGTGCCCACAAAAGCAAGTTACACTTGAAGCACAACGATAGCGGCGAACACAGTCGGCGATCGGCGAAATCTGATCAGCGGCGAAACGCGTCGGCTTTTATACCTGAGTCATCGAAGGTTCCAGATTAATCCCTGATGCCCGCGTGTCTTCCAGAAAGTTCTAGACAATTCGCGTCGCTCATACAATCAGATTACATGGGCGTCGGTGACCACAGACGACGGATAGAAGCATCGATAACGTCCGAGAAGCTTCCAATGCAGGCGCGTCCTGCGCCGAGCGATAACGTTTAACATTTGTCAGCCAATGTTGAAAGCGGCCACCAGTGAAAGATAAACATGTGTACGTGTCAATACCCTCCCCTTAAAAAGCATCGTCCCGATGCTACAAACAAACACGAAAGCGAAAACAAAACCATGCGTAATAAACAAAATAACAAAAAACAATAAGAAAATAACAAAGTACCTAAGTTTGTCAGCGGGCGTAGAAAGGCTTAAGACGCACCACGTGGATGACTTCAGGTCGTGCCCGGCGCCGCTGTGATTGCGAAATGCCGTCTGGCACGACCTCATAGTCTAGTGCGCCAACACGTCGGGTGATCTTATATGGTCCGAAATAGCGACGTAACAGCTTCTCGCTAAGTCCTCGTCGGCGTATCGGAGTCCAGACCCAAACACGGTCACCGGGCTGGTACTCGACGTAGCGTCGTCGAAGGTTGTAGTGTCGGCTGTCGGTCCTCTGCTGGTTCTTGATGCGCAGTCGGGCGAGCTGCCGACCTTCTTCGGCACGCTGCAAATAGGTGGCAACGTCGAGATTTTCTTCGTCGGTGACGTCCGGTAGCATGGCGTCAAGCGTCGTTGCCGGGTTCCTTCCGTAGACCAGGTTGAACGGCGCCATGTGCGTCGTTTCTTGCACGGCCGTGTTGTATGCGAAGGTCACGTACGGAAGGATGGCATCCCACGTCTTGTGTTCGACGTCGACGTACATTGCCAGCATGTCGGCGATGGTCTTATTTAGGCGCTCGGTGAGGCCATTCGTCTGCGGGTGGTAGGCGGTGGTCCGGCGATGGCTTGTGTGGCTGTATCGCAGGATGCCTTGAGTTAGTTCTGCCGTAAAGGCAGTACCTCTGTCGGTGATGAGGACTTCTGGGGCACCGTGACGCAGGAGGATGTTCTCAACGAAGAATCGGGCTACCTCGGCAGCACTGCCTTTGGGCAAGGCTTTTGTTTCGGTGTAGCGGGTGAGGTAGTCCGTAGCTACGACGATCCATTTATTCCCGGACGTCGACGTCGGAAAAGGCCCCAGTAAGTCCATCCCAATCTGCTGGAACGGTCGGCGAGGTGGCTCGATCGGCTGTAGAAGTCCGGCTGGCCTTGTCGGCGGTGTTTTGCATCGCTGACAGTCTCGGCATGTCCTTACGTAATGGGCGACGTCGGCAGAGAGGCGAGGCCAGTAGTATTTTTCTTGTATCCTCGCGAGCGTGCGGGAAAAACCGAGGTGCCCAGCCGTTGGGTCGTCATGGAGAGCTTGCAGAACCTCTGGGCGCAATGCTGAAGGTACCACGAGGAGGTAGTTGGCTCGGAGTGGCGAGAAGTTCTTCTTTAGGAGAATGTCGTTTTGCAAGAAAAACGACGCCAGTCCTCGCCTGAACACCTTCGGAACAACGACGACCTTGCCTTCCAGGTAGTCTACAAGGCTCCTTTGTTCCGGGTCGGCTCGTTGTGGTTCGGCCAATTCGTTGGCACAGATGGGTCACACGAAAGTGTCGTCATCCTGGTCGTTCTGTGGTGGGGGTTCAACAGGGGCGCGAGACAAGCAGTCGGAGTCAGAGTGCTTTCGCCCGGACTTGTAAACGACGGTGATGTCGAATGCTTGAAATCTCAGACTCCATCGTGCGAGGCGACCTGAAGGATCCTTCAAGTTAGCTAGCCAACACAAGGCGTGGTGGTCGCTCACAACTTTGAAGGGCCTGCCATAGAGGTAGGGGCGAAACTTTGATGTAGCCCAGATGATGGCGAGGCACTCCTTTTCTGTTGTGGAATAATTTGATTCCGCCTTCGATAGCGACCGGCTAGCGTAACTTACAACCCTTTCTAGTCCGTCAGTCCTCTGCACAAGCACGGCGCCGAGTCCTACGCTGCTTGCGTCGGTGTGGACTTCGGTATCGGCGTTTTCGTCGAAATGCGCAAGGATGGGCGGCGATTGTAGGCGTCGCTTCAGTTCTTCAAATGCTTCGATTTGCGGCGTCTCCCACTTGAACTCGACGTCGGCCTTCGTGAGGTACGTCAGTGGCTCGGCGATCCGTGAAAAATCCTTGATGAAGCGCCTGTAATAGGCGCACAGGCCAAGAAATCTACGCACTGCCTTCTTGTCGGCGGGCGGAGGAAAGTCAGTGATGGCCGCCGTTTTCTGTGGGTCAGGGCACACTCCAGACTTGTTGATGACATGGCCCAAAAACAAGAGCTCCTCGTATGCGAAGCGGCACTTTTCTGGCTTCAACGTGAGTCCGGAGGTCTTGATAGCTTGAAGAACTGTTTCAAGGCGCCGCAGGTGTTCTTTGAAGCTTGAGGCAAACACAACGACGTCGTCCAAATACACGAGGCAAGTCTGCCACTTCAAGCCTGCCAGTACTGTATCCATGATGCGTTGGAAAGTCGCAGGTGCCGAGCAAAGACCAAACGGCATGACCTTGAACTCGAACAGTCCGTCTGGTGTTATAAAGGCAGTCTTCTCCCGGTCCCTCTCGTCGACTTCGATTTGCCAGTAGCCGGTTTTGAGGTCCATCGACGAAAAATACTTTGCGTTGTAGAGTCGATCCAAGGCGTCGTCAATGCGTGGGAGGGGGTATACGTCCTTCTTCGTGATCTTGTTGAGGCGACGATAATCGACGCAGAAACGTAGGGTTCCATCCTTCTTCTTCACTAACACCACGGGGGACGCCCACGGACTCTTGGACGGCTGGATGATGTCGTCGCGTAGCATTTCGTCGACTTGTTGCCTTATGGCCTCGCGTTCGCGCGCCGAAACTCGGTACGGGCTCTGACGGAGTGGGCGGACATTTTCGTCGGTTATGATGCGGTGCTTGGCGACAGGGGTTTGTCGAACTTTTGACGACGAGAAGCAGTCCTTGTATTGCAGGAGCAGAGCTTTTAGTTGTTCTTTCCTATGCCTGGGAAGGTTCTGATTGACGTCGAAAGTTGGTTCAGGTACTATAGTCGTCGTTGCAAGTGCACTGGAATCCGTGAAGGCGAAAGCACTGCTGGCTTGTACTATTTCGTCGATGTAGGCGACCGTGGTGCCTTTGTTAATGTGCTTGTATTCGGGGCTGAAGTTCGTGAGCATCCCTGCACACGAACTGCAGGGACGTTCCCTGGCTTTCCCTGCACGTAGCTCAGCTATGCCTCTAGCGACGCAAATTTCACGGTCGAGCAGTAAGTGATGATCGCCCTCGATGACGCCCTCCATGTCTGCAGGCACTTCGGTACAGACGGAAATCATTACGCTGGAGCGAGGCGGAACGGTGACTTGTTCTTCTAGCACATTCAAGGCATGGTAACTGATGTCTGTATCCGGTGGTATCGCGTTGTGCGTTGAAAGCGTTACCGACTTGGACCTTAAGTCGATGACTGCACCGTGTTGGTTTAGAAAGTCCATGCATAGGATGACATCCCTGGAGCAGTGCTGCAGGATTACGAAGCTCGCCGGGTAAGTGCGGTTGTTCACAGTGACTCGTGCTGTGCAGATTCCAGCCGGCGTTATTAGGTGGCCTCCCGCTGTGCGGATATCGGGTCCTTGCCAGGCAGTCTTCACCTTCTTCAACTTGGCGGCGAACGGGCCACTGAAGACGGAATAGTCGGCTCCAGTGTCGACGAGAGCAGTGACGTGATGGCCATCGATTAGCACGTCTAAGTCGGTAGACCGTCGTCTGGCGTTGCGGTTAAGTCGTGGCGTCGGATCACGGCTGCGTCGGCTTGCTCCGCTGCTGCTACGTCGCGTCGGTAGGTCTTCTTTCGGCGGCGAAGTGTTGTCGTTAGGGCTCTTGCCAGGCGGTGTGCTGATACCTCGTCGTGGTGATTCGCGAATCTTCTTCGTCGGCGGCGGAGGATCTTCGGTATTGCGTCGTACAGCAACCGCACCTCCATCGGTTGCTGCCTTTAGTTTCCCGAGTAAGGACTGGGAGATCGGCCCCGAGTGGGACCGGTGTACTGACGGCGATGGGGCGAGATGTAGCGGCCTGGTGACGGCGAGCGTGAGGGTCGTCGTGGTTGCCACTGAGCTCCGGCGAGGTAGTCGGCGATGTCACGTGGTCGCTCGCCAAGCTGTGGACGCGGCGCGTTGACGGCGAACCCTCGTAGGCCCATCTCGCGGTATGGGCATCGGCGGTAGACATGGCCGGCTTTCCCGCAGTGATAGCAGAGCGGGCGGTGGTCGGGGGCGCGCCAAATGTCCTTTTTTCTCGGGTAGCTGCGCTGGGCGACGGGCGGGCGTGCTGGCTGCGGCGGCGGCGCTGGGCGACGGAATTGCGGCGTTACGGGGCCCTGGCGCGAGCGCGGAGGGGGGCCTTGACGACGGGCGACGGCGGCGTATGTCATCGCTTCCGGCTGGGGTTGCGGCGATTCGGGAAGTCCTAGCGATTGCTGGATTTCCTCTCGCACGATATCGGCGATGGAAGCAACTTGAGGCTGCGACGACGGTAGCAACTTCCGCAGCTCTTCGCGTACTATCGCCCTGATGGTGTCTCGTAGGTCGTCGGAAAGTCCTTGGACTTCGGCGTAGTGTGGCGTCGAACGGCGATTGTATTGCCGGTTGCGCATGTCCAGTGCTTTCTCGATCGTCGTAGCCTCCGAGAGAAAGTCTTGGACTGTTGTTGGTGGATTCCGTACCAGTCCGGCGAATAGCTCCTGCTTAACTCCCCGCATGAGCAAGCGAACTTTCTTGTCTTCGGGCATAGCTGGATCGGCGTGCCGGAACAATCGAGTCATTTCTTCAGTGTACATACCGATGCCCTCATTCGGGAGCTGTACACGGTTTTCCAGCAAGGCTGCAGCTCTTTCTTTACGGACGACGCTCGTGAAGGTGTCCAGGAAGGCGGCTCGGAAGAGGTCCCAGGTTGTTAGTGAACGTTCCCTATTCTCGAACCAGGTTCTGGCGCCATCTTCAAGAGAGAAGTAAACATGGCGCAGCTTTTCGTCGCAGTCCCACTTGTTGAACGTAGCGACCCGGTCGTATGCCTCCAGCCAGCTTTCGGCGTCTTCACATGGCGAACCGCGGAAAGTCGGCGGCTCCCTGGATTGTTGCATCACGACCGCAGATGTTGGCACAGGGGCTGTCATGGTAGCTGCTGCCGAGGTCATGACTTTTGTCCTCTTGGTCTTCTCAGGTAGGGGTTCGTACTCCGGTGGCAGGTTCAGTAGCCTGCGACTAGCTCGCTGGTCGGGGTAGGCGTCGACGTCTTCTAGACGGTGTGGGCTTGGCTCACGGTTGGACGGGGGGGTCCGGTACAAGGACATAAAAGCACCTCCACCAGATGTCACGTAGTAGTGACGATGAAGCAAACAGTCGTAAAACTGGGAATGACGAAACTGATTCTTTATTGGGCGAACCTGTGCCCACAAAAGCAAGTTACACTTGAAGCACAACGATAGCGGCGAACACAGTCGGCGATCGTCGAAATCTGATCAGCGGCGAAACGCGTCGGCTTTTATACCCGAGTCATCGAAGGTTCCAGATTAATCCCTGATGCCCGCGTGTCTTCCAGAAAGTTCTAGACAATTCGCGTCGCTCATACAATCAGATTACATGGGCGTCGGTGACCACAGACGACGGATAGAAGCATCGATAACGTCCGAGAAGCTTCCAATGCAGGCGCGTCCTGCGCCGAGCGATAACGTTTAACATTTGTCAGCCAATGTTGAAAGCGGCCACCAGTGAAAGATAAACATGTGTACGTGTCAATAGTTTCGTGAAGCGTGCATTTTTACGGCTGGCTTAAACTAAAGCCCCTATATTTATAAAAGTAGCGCCATCCACTTCCCTCCTCCTCCGTTCCACTATCGCGCTCGGCGCGACCAGCGCGATCGAGGCGCGATATCGACAGTGGCGCCGCCTGCGTCGGGCCTGCCGTGGCAGACGACAGCTAACGCGCTACCAGAGGAAATCCGAGGAAAACTTCGATCGCGCCCTGCGGAGACGTTTTTGAGGCGCGATTTTGCTTCGTCAGTCAGTAACTGTTCTTAATAATGCCGTTTTGGAAGTAGCAACGCGACGATGCGAGACGGCGCAAATATCAAGTGTGCAGCAAGCGTTTGCGCACGCCGGATGGTAAACAAAAAAAGCCTTTTGCCCTCGCCTTGTCGGTTGCGGCAACTTAAGGCGCAGCAGCATGTCATCACAATGAATTCTTGTCCCTAACACGTTTGATCCGTTTGTGCGTACAGCACTTTCGTCGCACAGGCCCGAGAATGGCAGTCGGGCGCGCTGGAAAGAAAAAAATATACAAAAGCGCTACGCGAACTTCCACGTGACACGGATTGGCCAATGGGGGAGCGGAGGAGGCTGGGGCGACAGGAGGTGGCTAAGAGAGGGCGAGGAGGAAGCGCCGGGGTGAGCGCGGTGGCGGCAAGATCTAAGAATGGCGCTACTTTTATAAATATAGGGGCTTTAGCTTAAACAGCTGCGCTGTTAAAAGATTCTGCAGAAACCATGGACTATGCGTGTCAATGTAAGCAAGTAGCCGGACACTTCTATACAAAGCTGTTCGATTTAAGAAATGATGCGCTTGAAGGCGTGTATTAGTTGCAGTGATAACTTTTACTTAGCGTTCGTTCTTTCAGTGTGCAGTTGCGTAGACAACAGAGTAGTTAACAATCGAATTTTAGCGCAGCCCTCTCCCGTAGCCGTCACATGGGGGAGAGGGTGGTGGGAGAAGCGGAAGGATGTGCTTCTCGAGCAGTTCACACATTATGTAGACTTTCAGACGCCCCAATGCGCTCGCGCTACATCATGTGCCGGTAGGCCCGGCTATTCACGTACACGCCCATCTGTAGACGATGCTACGAAGGCATGTCTACAACAGAGCCGAGTTGTACCTTAGCATTGTTGCCCATCGCGTAGCTTCATAATCTCCGCACAGCCCTGGACGTTTAATACAATTTGAGGAAATGTTTATTTATCTTGTCAAATGGTATTTATAAGTCATATATTTGTGAAGATTACGTTCGCATCGAATGTTTTTTTTTCTTATAATATGTTTATTGTTGGCGTTCGGCAACTCAGTTGCGCTAATCACGTGTGCTTTGCATCGAGAGCTTTGCACAAGCGGTGAAAGTACGAGCACCCGCCATAACACCGGCGAAAGAGCCAACGAAAGCAAATCGCGTACATAAAAATGGGCAGTTTCGTGCGAGACATTGAGAGGAACAGCAAGGTTTGGCGTTGTTCTGAAACTGCTAGCTCAGACGATGTTCTGATACGTGGGAGGGACATGTTGATGCGACACAGCACGGAAGGAAAGCCCTGCTACGCAGCAGAAACACTGCTGTGGCCGCTGTAAGGCTTCGCACAATGCTAGGGGCGGCGCCGCGATTTTTTTACTGGGGGGGCACCCACGAGACGTGAGTTCCTCCCGGGGGGGGGGGGGGGGGCAGGCAGGGGGGGGGACTTATGCGTTGTGTTTTGACAATGTTTACCTACCTTCCACTTTCTTCTTATTTTGTAAATGTTCTGCACAATCAATCGGCAATCCGAGATAGATCTTGTTACATGGCACCTACGCTTCCTCCAGTCGCTCATTAAAGAATGAAAGCACGTGAAAGAAAAATGCACATTTATTTATTTTTTATTGGACTTCTGTTAGAAAAGTCCGTGCTCTATTTTATTTTTTATTTCATCATTCATCATTAGTACAGAAGGAGGTCCCGGAGTTACAAGAACTGTCAGGGAACCTCCTATTAGTAATTTAACAATGCAGTAATTAATACATTATGGCAATATAGCAGTAACAGACATCAGAATAGACGAAGTTAGTGAAGCAAATAATCAAACACAAGAAAGGTACTTACAATAATTGAAGTTCAACATACAAGCAAATGAAATACATACAGCGAATGAATAAATAAATATGTAGTAATTGACACGTTATGGACACATAGGAATGACACATATCAAAGAACACGAGGTTAATGTAACAGATAATTAGAAACGAATATATGCACACAACAGGCAAAGTACAAGTGTAATATAGACTGTGCGACAAAAAATTTAAAACGTCTAAAAATCAAGGAGAAAAAGAAAGACGACAAAGGGAGATATAGAATAAAAAATAAATAAAAGCTACTAATACTATAGATAAATACAAAAACATTGAAAACTGGAAAAAATTTTGTACACAATATATACTCATAGTAATGAGTCTGTAGCCAGTAGTGTCGTTAGTAAATATTTCTTCGTATCTCTCTTGAATGTTAATGTTGTGCGGCAGGTTTTAATATGGGGTGGTAGTTTTTCCCAGTATTTAATGGCCGTAGAAAGAGCAGTAAACATTTCATAATTAGTGTTTATTCGGGGGAGTAAGAAATTGTTGTTAACGGAAAATCTCGTATTGTTAGTGTTGGAAAGAGTAGACCTATTAAATGTATCTAAAATGATTTCATGATTTAGTGTGCGGTTTATTAGTAAAACCACTTTGAGCTGGAGCATGTAACGTAATGGTAGTATTTTTAGGGAACTGAAAATTAGTACTGCATGTGACATGTAACTGGAGAAATTGATGATCCTCAAGGCTTGATTTTGTAAATGTTGTAGATGTAAATGTTGTAGATGTAGTTGTATTATGTGCGAGCAATATGTGTTTCCCCAAATTGAGATGCAGTATTGCAAGTGACAATGAATAAATGCGTAATAAAGTGAAGTTCTAACGTTTTGTGTAAAATAAGAACGCGTTAGAATTAGTACTCTTATTCGAAAGGCAATTTTTTGACACCATGTCCGCATGCAAAAGTTGGGGGTCAAGTTCGACGCCAAGGAAGACAACTTCATGTGCAGGTGAGAGAACATGAGTTTGTAAGACGAGTGGTGGCGCGGGCGCGATGACACGTTTATGTGTATGAATAAGCTTAAACTGAGTTTTCGAAGGGTTGATGTGAAGTTTGTTACTTGTGCACCACGCAGACAAGTTGCTTAGGTCGGAATTTAGTCGGTCTATTACGGTGTTTATGCATTTGCTATTAGTAAATATAGTGGTGTCGTCAGCATATAGTAGAGATGAAGTACTGGTTAAACAGTGAGGAAGATCATTAATGTACACCAGGAAAAGTAAAGGGCCTATAAGTGAGCCTTGTGGGACACCCTTAGAGACTTATTTAGTATGTGAGAGTGAACCTCCGAAATTTACAACTTGTGTTCCGTTAGTCAAATAACTGCAGATGAGCGTAAGAGATGAGCCACGAATGCCCAGAGCTTCTAACTTGTAAGAAATAATGTTATGACAGATGGTGTCAAATGCTTTACTGAAGTCAACGAAAACTGTACCAACGGCCGTTGTCAAGGGCATGTTTTATTTTGCCAGTGAATGATGTTATAGCTATTTCATAACCTTTACGAAACCCGTGTTGTTCAAGAGAAGATTAAATTTGTGAAAGTAATTTGTTGGCGGTTTACAAGTAGTTTCTCAATAACTTTGCTAAAAAAAGATATCATGCAGATAGGGTGATACTTTGAAATTAATTATTTGTCACCTTTTTATTATTTACCGTTATTTTACCGTGTTTTAATTCGTCTGCGAAAACGCCTGATATGAACTTGCAGTTAATAATGTGCTCGAGTACATCGGCGATATGAGATCATACTAATTTGATTTTAGAAGGTTCTAAATCATCAAGGCCGGGACCTGTAGTTCGTAAACTAGCGATTGACTCGGATACTTCTTTGAGTGATGTAGGGAACAAGTAAAATGAATAAGGGGTTTGCCTGAGTACTAGCTGTGGTGTACTATCTGGTGAATGATCTTGTGTAGGGCAGAAAAATGTATTGAATTCGTTTGCGATATCAGTGGCTTCCGTTACTATCCTTGTTCCTGTATTAAGTTAGTTAAGTGCGTGGTTTGGTGAAGACAGATGGAGAAAGGACCTAATGGTATCCCAGGTTTTGCGGGTGTTATTTTTTGTTTAACAATCGCGTTCTCAAAGTAGGAACGCTTGGCTGCTTTCAAGAGTCGGGTAAGTGTATTAGAATAAGTTATGTACCGCGACTTTAAAGTTACATTAAAAGGTTGGCGTTTTAATTTTTTATGAAGGTTATCACGTTTTATAACACTTTGTAAGAGGGATTCTGTTATCCATGGGTTTCTAGGGGTGGAGAACCAGTGAGTATTTTGTGTTAGACTCGTACACTCCAAGTTTAGGCTTCTAACTTTGTTGTTAAATTGTTCTAATGCCAGGACTGGGTCTGTTATAGAAAGAATCGGGTTCCAGTCAATTTCTGCAATTTGACTAATGAACTTAGTGGTGTGAAAGTTAGGTCTTTTTATGTTTCGTTGGTACGGTGGGTTAATAAACTTTAATAGAACTAATACGGGATAGTGGTCTGTTATGGGAACGGTGATTACGCCAGCGCATTGCTCTAGGTGGAAGTTTGATAATACAAGATCTACCCGCCGGGGTGGCTCAGTCAGCTAAGGCGTTGTGCTGCTGAGCACGAGATCGCGGGATCGAATTCCGGCCGCGGCGGCCGCATTTCGATGGAGGCGAAATGCAAAAACGCTCGTGTGCTTGCGTTGTAGTGCACGTTAAAGAAGCCCAGGTGGTCAAAATTGTTCCGGAGCCCTACACTACGGCGTGCCTCATAATCAGAACTGGTTTGGGCACGTAAAACCCCAGAAAGAAGAAGAATAAGATAATACATGATCTATTAAAGAGTGAGATCCGGACGGAGGACACCTTGTGGGTACGGCTATTAATGAATCTATAGGCTATATCCCGCATAGCAGTTGGTGTAATTAGAGCAATGACTATCATTGGGGTTAGTAATATGTATGTTCAACACGCTCGTCCGAGAGCACAACAGGGTTGCGATGCGGATACTACCCGTTTTTCTCGGGTAGCTGCGCTGGGCGACGGGCGGGCGTGCTGGCTGCGGCGGCGGCGCTGGGCGACGGAATTGCGGCGTTACGGGGCCCTGGCGCGAGCGCGGAGGGGGGCCTTGCCCAGCTAGCACAAAAGCGATAGAAAACTGCAATACATCGGTGTGAATAAGCTATTCCAGCAACGCAGCAAGATATAAATTAGAAATTAGCACATTTACACAGCAGTGCTCTTGCAAGGACAATGAAAATTTATATAGTACATCGTACAGCACACACATAACAAAAGAGTATTAAATAATGAAAAAAAGTGACATACCCAGCACTAACAAAATAACATTACTTAACTAGATCACAATATACCTTCAAAAGAGTAATTTCACAGCAGGAGAGTGAACACCACTAAGCAATATGCATACCAAACCCAACTTTGGTAAGGACACGCCAAATTACAAAAAAAAAAAGTTAAACACACTTGTGGCGCCAGCTGGTGATTCTAAACGCTGAAAATAAGAAAACAATAGCAAGGAGATATACGGGAAAATAATACCAAAAGCAAATAGAAAAGACGAGAGAACTGCAAAAATAAAGGACGCAGTAGGCACGTCAATTTTGGCTATACAGTACAGCAGGTTTCACAAATGCAAATATTAGGACTATTCACTACATTAGCTAGCGAACCTACATCGCCTCGGACAGCACCCTATGGAGTGTCTTTCAAAGCGATGATGGGGACAGATGAAGTGCTCGAAGGTTTCGGCACAACCACAGATGTCAGTGCCTGCGCTGTGACAGTACATACAAGTCAAAACATAGCCGGGATTTATTCGTTGATCAAGCGGGTGTTCTGATACCCGCACAATTTTCCTGTGACAGCGCCGCAGAGATACGATGGGGTATCATTATACCGGCATACTAGTGCAGACGTATACGTCGATTACTGTGCGCAGCATCAAACATGTCGAGAACACGCTGAATATATATCTTATTGGCAAGAGATTGTTTGACCGCAATCCCAGCTAGGTCGCTCAGACAGTTATTTGTCATCCTGCTAGGAAGATAAGTCTTCAATCTTCGAAGGTACCAAAACATGCGCTCGCAAGATGATGACCATTCCGGTATCGTCACAGCGAAAACACCTAGCCTGTGCAGTTCGTGGACCGCTAGTTTATGCACTTCAGCGATGCGACTGGGATGTCCGCCTGGTCATGGTTCAACTCTGCCCAGTAGCCGAGCGGAGTTCGCATGAAAAGGTATTGAAACCGTCTCCATATGGGAACATCTATGGTTTCGAGCCGACGCTGTTTGCTGCGCCCGAGTTCTTATGCGCCGCATCAAGACGACACGTGTATCCCGCGTGGTATACGTGCGCTGCCTTCGGTTACACAGCACTCGCGGTTATGCTACCTCAGCAGGGCGAAGCGTATTCTCTGCTAAAGAGGCCTGTGAGCGGAAGGCGCCTGAAAACGAGCGTATTGCATCCGAGGCACGAACTTGCCGGTTCACGCGAGCAGACGGAACAACGAAGAAGGGTAGCCCATTTTTAAACACGTTTAGAACCGTAGGAACCATTTTTATCTTATTGCGGCAGTTCACGCTGTAGTCCAAGCGACTATTCTATCACAAGGCCGTCCTTTGTAAGCAGCGCTGCACTCATGCATCTGCCTCCACGTTGTAAGACATCAAAAGTGACATTTTCTCTCATAGCGCCTACATTGGGTCAGCTTTGCGGCGCTCTTGGGGGGGCAGGCGAAAATTGGGGGGGGGGGGGGGGGGCTGCCACCCCCCCTACCCCCGTGCCCCTTCTGGCGCCGCCCCTGCACAACGCTGGCGTATAGGATGCCTCCATGGCACCACTTCTCGGCGGCGACGCTG
Source organism: Dermacentor silvarum (assembly GCF_013339745.2). Taxonomy (NCBI): domain Eukaryota; kingdom Metazoa; phylum Arthropoda; class Arachnida; order Ixodida; family Ixodidae; genus Dermacentor; species Dermacentor silvarum. The sequence continues at coordinate 88,179,341 of NC_051156.1, read as the reverse complement.
TTGCCGAGGCACCATAACTCGTGATGATGATGATGATCATGATGATGATTATGTTTATTGGCTTATACTTTAAAATGGGGCGGCGACAAAGAGTCGCCTATAGCCCGCTTGATGCAATCAGGTTTTATTACACTTACTGCAGTCTAGCA